>NW_027363298.1:600000-1162402 GCF_046119375.1 Phyllobates terribilis | reverse complement strand
AAATGGACTTTTCAGGATCCTTGGGTGGCTCCGTAGTTTGAAACCAATTCTGGTTATCGCTTCTCGGCCTTTTGGCTAAGATCAAGTGTAGTATCTGTTCTTATCAGTTTAATATCTGATACGTCCCCTATCTGGGGACCATATATTAAATGGATTTTTAGAACAGGGAGATGGAAAAAGAGCTTGCTCTGTCCACTCCACGCATTGACCTGGTATTGCAGTATCTCCAGGACCGGTGCACCCCTTCTTTAATGCAGTTTCTAAAATCAGAAAGAATTGAATTCAATGTTTTTTGTTCATTTTGCTTGTTTGTCGGATTTTGGGATGGACTCTTTGGCTTTGCTTTTCTTCTCCTCATTGGATTTTTCATGTTCAAAGTTGCAGAAGCCAGATTACAAGCTCATTTTGGTTCAACTTCAGCAACTGTGCATTGCATTGCCATGTAATGTGATGCAATGCTATCTTTCTAGCTCTCCCTTTTTACTTCCTTTTGGATAAACAGACATATTAGGCAAGCATTTTGGAGCTTTCACCTAAATAACTACAGGTGGTGAGATAAGCTGCACAATATAATTGACCTTTCAGTATATTGTTGCACACACACCATCTATTTAGCAAATGCCCTTGTTATCAACAGCAGCCTTTTAAACTCACCTGAGCTAACAGGTATGTGCGCTGGTTACTCTGCTGCGCTTAAAATTTCTTTTTTGGTTTGCTACAATGCCTTTTCTGAAACGTTGTCTCCTTCTGCTGGAACACTGACTTCTTTCATTTAATGCCTGCAGACTATAAAAGAGAACCCAACCCAAAAAGTTTGGTTGATTAGTCTGTGGCATTCTGTTAAACTGTTGCTTATGGCGGTCTCTGTGAGCTTCTCAGCGACATTCAGCCAGCCAGGTATCCTGCCTGCAGTAGATGGAATGTGGCAATGGAACGCTGGCTGCGCGTGTCATAATAGGCTCTGAGCCTTTATATACCTGTGCACAGCAGCAGCCACCTTCAGTCTGCTGCTGGACAGCCAGCAGCAGCAGCAGCAGGAGAGGTATGTAATCAGGAGCCCTCCTGCTAAGGGTAGACAGCTGCTCGTTCCACCCCACCCCCCGCCTTAATTGGTTCTCCTCCCTTCCAACGGTGTTGAGGCGGGTGGGAACAGCAGGGGGTGAAGGTGCTGTGTTTAAAGAGGTGGAGTTATGCAGATCTAAAACGCGTGGATTGCAGCAGCAGCAAGCCGAAAAGTGCAGGCATGTAAGGGATCTAGAGGTTGACAACATGTCTTCTTAACGGGAGTCCAGGAGCTCATCTCCACAAATGGACTTTTCAGGATCCTTGGGTGGCTCCGTAGTTTGAAACCAATTCTGGTTATCGCTTCTCGGCCTTTTGGCTAAGATCAAGTGTAGTATCTGTTCTTATCAGTTTAATATCTGATACGTCCCCTATCTGGGGACCATATATTAAATGGATTTTTAGAACAGGGAGATGGAAAAAGAGCTTGCTCTGTCCACTCCACGCATTGACCTGGTATTGCAGTATCTCCAGGACCGGTGCACCCCTTCTTTAATGCAGTTTCTAAAATCAGAAAGAATTGAATTCAATGTTTTTTGTTCATTTTGCTTGTTTGTCGGATTTTGGGATGGACTCTTTGGCTTTGCTTTTCTTCTCCTCATTGGATTTTTCATGTTCAAAGTTGCAGAAGCCAGATTACAAGCTCATTTTGGTTCAACTTCAGCAACTGTGCATTGCATTGCCATGTAATGTGATGCAATGCTATCTTTCTAGCTCTCCCTTTTTACTTCCTTTTGGATAAACAGACATATTAGGCAAGCATTTTGGAGCTTTCACCTAAATAACTACAGGTGGTGAGATAAGCTGCACAATATAATTGACCTTTCAGTATATTGTTGCACACACACCATCTATTTAGCAAATCCCCTTGTTATCAACAGCAGCCTTTTAAACTCACCTGAGCTAACAGGTATGTGCGCTGGTTACTCTGCTGCGCTTAAAATTTCTTTTTTGGTTTGCTACAATGCCTTTTCTGAAACGTTGTCTCCTTCTGCTGGAACACTGACTTCTTTCATTTAATGCCTGCAGACTATAAAAGAGAACCCAACCCAAAAAGTTTGGTTGATTAGTCTGTGGCATTCTGTTAAACTGTTGCTTATGGCGGTCTCTGTGAGCTTCTCAGCGACATTCAGCCAGCCAGGTATCCTGCCTGCAGTAGATGGAATGTGGCAATGGAACGCTGGCTGCGCGTGTCATAATAGGCTCTGAGCCTTTATATACCTGTGCACAGCAGCAGCCACCTTCAGTCTGCTGCTGGACAGCCAGCAGCAGCAGCAGCAGGAGAGGTATGTAATCAGGAGCCCTCCTGCTAAGGGTAGACAGCTGCTCGTTCCACCCCACCCCCCGCCTTAATTGGTTCTCCTCCCTTCCAACGGTGTTGAGGCGGGTGGGAACAGCAGGGGGTGAAGGTGCTGTGTTTAAAGAGGTGGAGTTATGCAGATCTAAAACGCGTGGATTGCAGCAGCAGCAAGCCGAAAAGTGCAGGCATGTAAGGGATCTAGAGGTTGACAACATGTCTTCTTAACGGGAGTCCAGGAGCTCATCTCCACAAATGGACTTTTCAGGATCCTTGGGTGGCTCCGTAGTTTGAAACCAATTCTGGTTATCGCTTCTCGGCCTTTTGGCTAAGATCAAGTGTAGTATCTGTTCTTATCAGTTTAATATCTGATACGTCCCCTATCTGGGGACCATATATTAAATGGATTTTTAGAACAGGGAGATGGAAAAAGAGCTTGCTCTGTCCACTCCACGCATTGACCTGGTATTGCAGTATCTCCAGGACCGGTGCACCCCTTCTTTAATGCAGTTTCTAAAATCAGAAAGAATTGAATTCAATGTTTTTTGTTCATTTTGCTTGTTTGTCGGATTTTGGGATGGACTCTTTGGCTTTGCTTTTCTTCTCCTCATTGGATTTTTCATGTTCAAAGTTGCAGAAGCCAGATTACAAGCTCATTTTGGTTCAACTTCAGCAACTGTGCATTGCATTGCCATGGAATGTGATGCAATGCTATCTTTCTAGCTCTCCCTTTTTACTTCCTTTTGGATAAACAGACATATTAGGCAAGCATTTTGGAGCTTTCACCTAAATAACTACAGGTGGTGAGATAAGCTGCACAATATAATTGACCTTTCAGTATATTGTTGCACACACACCATCTATTTAGCAAATGCCCTTGTTATCAACAGCAGCCTTTTAAACTCACCTGAGCTAACAGGTATGTGCGCTGGTTACTCTGCTGCGCTTAAAATTTCTTTTTTGGTTTGCTACAATGCCTTTTCTGAAACGTTGTCTCCTTCTGCTGGAACACTGACTTCTTTCATTTAATGCCTGCAGACTATAAAAGAGAACCCAACCCAAAAAGTTTGGTTGATTAGTCTGTGGCATTCTGTTAAACTGTTGCTTATGGCGGTCTCTGTGAGCTTCTCAGCGACATTCAGCCAGCCAGGTATCCTGCCTGCAGTAGATGGAATGTGGCAATGGAACGCTGGCTGCGCGTGTCATAATAGGCTCTGAGCCTTTATATACCTGTGCACAGCAGCAGCCACCTTCAGTCTGCTGCTGGACAGCCAGCAGCAGCAGCAGGAGAGGTATGTAATCAGGAGCCCTCCTGCTAAGGGTAGACAGCTGCTCGTTCCACCCCACCCCCCGCCTTAATTGGTTCTCCTCCCTTCCAACGGTGTTGAGGCGGGTGGGAACAGCAGGGGGTGAAGGTGCTGTGTTTAAAGAGGTGGAGTTATGCAGATCTAAAACGCGTGGATTGCAGCAGCAGCAAGCCGAAAAGTGCAGGCATGTAAGGGATCTAGAGGTTGACAACATGTCTTCTTAACGGGAGTCCAGGAGCTCATCTCCACAAATGGACTTTTCAGGATCCTTGGGTGGCTCCGTAGTTTGAAACCAATTCTGGTTATCGCTTCTCGGCCTTTTGGCTAAGATCAAGTGTAGTATCTGTTCTTATCAGTTTAATATCTGATACGTCCCCTATCTGGGGACCATATATTAAATGGATTTTTAGAACAGGGAGATGGAAAAAGAGCTTGCTCTGTCCACTCCATGCATTGACCTGGTATTGCAGTATCTCCAGGACCGGTGCACCCCTTCTTTAATGCAGTTTCTAAAATCAGAAAGAATTGAATTCAATGTTTTTTGTTCATTTTGCTTGTTTGTCGGATTTTGGGATGGACTCTTTGGCTTTGCTTTTCTTCTCCTCATTGGATTTTTCATGTTCAAAGTTGCAGAAGCCAGATTACAAGCTCATTTTGGTTCAACTTCAGCAACTGTGCATTGCATTGCCATGTAATGTGATGCAATGCTATCTTTCTAGCTCTCCCTTTTTACTTCCTTTTGGATAAACAGACATATTAGGCAAGCATTTTGGAGCTTTCACCTAAATAACTACAGGTGGTGAGATAAGCTGCACAATATAATTGACCTTTCAGTATATTGTTGCACACACACCATCTATTTAGCAAATGCCCTTGTTATCAACAGCAGCCTTTTAAACTCACCTGAGCTAACAGGTATGTGCGCTGGTTACTCTGCTGCGCTTAAAATTTCTTTTTTGGTTTGCTACAATGCCTTTTCTGAAACGTTGTCTCCTTCTGCTGGAACACTGACTTCTTTCATTTAATGCCTGCAGACTATAAAAGAGAACCCAACCCAAAAAGTTTGGTTGATTAGTCTGTGGCATTCTGTTAAACTGTTGCTTATGGCGGTCTCTGTGAGCTTCTCAGCGACATTCAGTCAGCCAGGTATCCTGCCTGCAGTAGATGGAATGTGGCAATGGAACGCTGGCTGCGCGTGTCATAATAGGCTCTGAGCCTTTATATACCTGTGCACAGCAGCAGCCACCTTCAGTCTGCTGCTGGACAGCCAGCAGCAGCAGCAGCAGGAGAGGTATGTAATCAGGAGCCCTCCTGCTAAGGGTAGACAGCTGCTCGTTCCACCCCACCCCCCGCCTTAATTGGTTCTCCTCCCTTCCAACGGTGTTGAGGCGGGTGGGAATAGCAGGGGGTGAAGGTGCTGTGTTTAAAGAGGTGGAGTTATGCAGATCTAAAACGCGTGGATTGCAGCAGCAGCAAGCCGAAAAGTGCAGGCATGTAAGGGATCTAGAGGTTGACAACATGTCTTCTTAACGGGAGTCCAGGAGCTCATCTCCACAAATGGACTTTTCAGGATCCTTGGGTGGCTCCGTAGTTTGAAACCAATTCTGGTTATCGCTTCTCGGCCTTTTGGCTAAGATCAAGTGTAGTATCTGTTCTTATCAGTTTAATATCTGATACGTCCCCTATCTGGGGACCATATATTAAATGGATTTTTAGAACAGGGAGATGGAAAAAGAGCTTGCTCTGTCCACTCCACGCATTGACCTGGTATTGCAGTATCTCCAGGACCGGTGCACCCCTTCTTTAATGCAGTTTCTAAAATCAGAAAGAATTGAATTCAATGTTTTTTGTTCATTTTGCTTGTTTGTCGGATTTTGGGATGGACTCTTTGGCTTTGCTTTTCTTCTCCTCATTGGATTTTTCATGTTCAAAGTTGCAGAAGCCAGATTACAAGCTCATTTTGGTTCAACTTCAGCAACTGTGCATTGCATTGCCATGTAATGTGATGCAATGCTATCTTTCTAGCTCTCCCTTTTTACTTCCTTTTGGATAAACAGACATATTAGGCAAGCATTTTGGAGCTTTCACCTAAATAACTACAGGTGGTGAGATAAGCTGCACAATATAATTGACCTTTCAGTATATTGTTGCACACACACCATCTATTTAGCAAATGCCCTTGTTATCAACAGCAGCCTTTTAAACTCACCTGAGCTAACAGGTATGTGCGCTGGTTACTCTGCTGCGCTTAAAATTTCTTTTTTGGTTTGCTACAATGCCTTTTCTGAAACGTTGTCTCCTTCTGCTGGAACACTGACTTCTTTCATTTAATGCCTGCAGACTATAAAAGAGAACCCAACCCAAAAAGTTTGGTTGATTAGTCTGTGGCATTCTGTTAAACTGTTGCTTATGGCGGTCTCTGTGAGCTTCTCAGCGACATTCAGCCAGCCAGGTATCCTGCCTGCAGTAGATGGAATGTGGCAATGGAACGCTGGCTGCGCGTGTCATAATAGGCTCTGAGCCTTTATATACCTGTGCACAGCAGCAGCCACCTTCAGTCTGCTGCTGGACAGCCAGCAGCAGCAGCAGGAGAGGTATGTAATCAGGAGCCCTCCTGCTAAGGGTAGACAGCTGCTCGTTCCACCCCACCCCCCGCCTTAATTGGTTCTCCTCCCTTCCAACGGTGTTGAGGCGGGTGGGAACAGCAGGGGGTGAAGGTGCTGTGTTTAAAAAGGTGGAGTTATGCAGATCTAAAACGCGTGGATTGCAGCAGCAGCAAGCCGAAAAGTGCAGGCATGTAAGGGATCTAGAGGTTGACAACATGTCTTCTTAACGGGAGTCCAGGAGCTCATCTCCACAAATGGACTTTTCAGGATCCTTGGGTGGCTCCGTAGTTTGAAACCAATTCTGGTTATCGCTTCTCGGCCTTTTGGCTAAGATCAAGTGTAGTATCTGTTCTTATCAGTTTAATATCTGATACGTCCCCTATCTGGGGACCATATATTAAATGGATTTTTAGAACAGGGAGATGGAAAAAGAGCTTGCTCTGTCCACTCCACGCATTGACCTGGTATTGCAGTATCTCCAGGACCGGTGCACCCCTTCTTTAATGCAGTTTCTAAAATCAGAAAGAATTGAATTCAATGTTTTTTGTTCATTTTGCTTGTTTGTCGGATTTTGGGATGGACTCTTTGGCTTTGCTTTTCTTCTCCTCATTGGATTTTTCATGTTCAAAGTTGCAGAAGCCAGATTACAAGCTCATTTTGGTTCAACTTCAGCAACTGTGCATTGCATTGCCATGTAATGTGATGCAATGCTATCTTTCTAGCTCTCCCTTTTTACTTCCTTTTGGATAAACAGACATATTAGGCAAGCATTTTGGAGCTTTCACCTAAATAACTACAGGTGGTGAGATAAGCTGCACAATATAATTGACCTTTCAGTATATTGTTGCACACACACCATCTATTTAGCAAATGCCCTTGTTATCAACAGCAGCCTTTTAAACTCACCTGAGCTAACAGGTATGTGCGCTGGTTACTCTGCTGCGCTTAAAATTTCTTTTTTGGTTTGCTACAATGCCTTTTCTGAAACGTTGTCTCCTTCTGCTGGAACACTGACTTCTTTAATTTAATGCCTGCAGACTATAAAAGAGAACCCAACCCAAAAAGTTTGGTTGATTAGTCTGTGGCATTCTGTTAAACTGTTGCTTATGGCGGTCTCTGTGAGCTTCTCAGCGACATTCAGCCAGCCAGGTATCCTGCCTGCAGTAGATGGAATGTGGCAATGGAACGCTGGCTGCGCGTGTCATAATAGGCTCTGAGCCTTTATATACCTGTGCACAGCAGCAGCCACCTTCAGTCTGCTGCTGGACAGCCAGCAGCAGCAGCAGCAGGAGAGGTATGTAATCAGGAGCCCTCCTGCTAAGGGTAGACAGCTGCTCGTTCCACCCCACCCCCCGCCTTAATTGGTTCTCCTCCCTTCCAACGGTGTTGAGGCGGGTGGGAACAGCAGGGGGTGAAGGTGCTGTGTTTAAAGAGGTGGAGTTATGCAGATCTAAAACGCGTGGATTGCAGCAGCAGCAAGCCGAAAAGTGCAGGCATGTAAGGGATCTAGAGGTTGACAACATGTCTTCTTAACGGGAGTCCAGGAGCTCATCTCCACAAATGGACTTTTCAGGATCCTTGGGTGGCTCCGTAGTTTGAAACCAATTCTGGTTATCGCTTCTCGGCCTTTTGGCTAAGATCAAGTGTAGTATCTGTTCTTATCAGTTTAATATCTGATACGTCCCCTATCTGGGGACCATATATTAAATGGATTTTTAGAACAGGGAGATGGAAAAAGAGCTTGCTCTGTCCACTCCACGCATTGACCTGGTATTGCAGTATCTCCAGGACCGGTGCACCCCTTCTTTAATGCAGTTTCTAAAATCAGAAAGAATTGAATTCAATGTTTTTTGTTCATTTTGCTTGTTTGTCGGATTTTGGGATGGACTCTTTGGCTTTGCTTTTCTTCTCCTCATTGGATTTTTCATGTTCAAAGTTGCAGAAGCCAGATTACAAGCTCATTTTGGTTCAACTTCAGCAACTGTGCATTGCATTGCCATGTAATGTGATGCAATGCTATCTTTCTAGCTCTCCCTTTTTACTTCCTTTTGGATAAACAGACATATTAGGCAAGCATTTTGGAGCTTTCACCTAAATAACTACAGGTGGTGAGATAAGCTGCACAATATAATTGACCTTTCAGTATATTGTTGCACACACACCATCTATTTAGCAAATGCCCTTGTTATCAACAGCAGCCTTTTAAACTCACCTGAGCTAACAGGTATGTGCGCTGGTTACTCTGCTGCGCTTAAAATTTCTTTTTTGGTTTGCTACAATGCCTTTTCTGAAACGTTGTCTCCTTCTGCTGGAACACTGACTTCTTTCATTTAATGCCTGCAGACTATAAAAGAGAACCCAACCCAAAAAGTTTGGTTGATTAGTCTGTGGCATTCTGTTAAACTGTTGCTTATGGCGGTCTCTGTGAGCTTCTCAGCGACATTCAGCCAGCCAGGTATCCTGCCTGCAGTAGATGGAATGTGGCAATGGAACGCTGGCTGCGCGTGTCATAATAGGCTCTGAGCCTTTATATACCTGTGCACAGCAGCAGCCACCTTCAGTCTGCTGCTGGACAGCCAGCAGCAGCAGCAGCAGGAGAGGTATGTAATCAGGAGCCCTCCTGCTAAGGGTAGACAGCTGCTCGTTCCACCCCACCCCCCGCCTTAATTGGTTCTCCTCCCTTCCAACGGTGTTGAGGCGGGTGGGAACAGCAGGGGGTGAAGGTGCTGTGTTTAAAGAGGTGGAGTTATGCAGATCTAAAACGCGTGGATTGCAGCAGCAGCAAGCCGAAAAGTGCAGGCATGTAAGGGATCTAGAGGTTGACAACATGTCTTCTTAACGGGAGTCCAGGAGCTCATCTCCACAAATGGACTTTTCAGGATCCTTGGGTGGCTCCGTAGTTTGAAACCAATTCTGGTTATCGCTTCTCGGCCTTTTGGCTAAGATCAAGTGTAGTATCTGTTCTTATCAGTTTAATATCTGATACGTCCCCTATCTGGGGACCATATATTAAATGGATTTTTAGAACAGGGAGATGGAAAAAGAGCTTGCTCTGTCCACTCCACGCATTGACCTGGTATTGCAGTATCTCCAGGACCGGTGCACCCCTTCTTTAATGCAGTTTCTAAAATCAGAAAGAATTGAATTCAATGTTTTTTGTTCATTTTGCTTGTTTGTCGGATTTTGGGATGGACTCTTTGGCTTTGCTTTTCTTCTCCTCATTGGATTTTTCATGTTCAAAGTTGCAGAAGCCAGATTACAAGCTCATTTTGGTTCAACTTCAGCAACTGTGCATTGCATTGCCATGTAATGTGATGCAATGCTATCTTTCTAGCTCTCCCTTTTTACTTCCTTTTGGATAAACAGACATATTAGGCAAGCATTTTGGAGCTTTCACCTAAATAACTACAGGTGGTGAGATAAGCTGCACAATATAATTGACCTTTCAGTATATTGTTGCACACACACCATCTATTTAGCAAATGCCCTTGTTATCAACAGCAGCCTTTTAAACTCACCTGAGCTAACAGGTATGTGCGCTGGTTACTCTGCTGCGCTTAAAATTTCTTTTTTGGTTTGCTACAATGCCTTTTCTGAAACGTTGTCTCCTTCTGCTGGAACACTGACTTCTTTCATTTAATGCCTGCAGACTATAAAAGAGAACCCAACCCAAAAAGTTTGGTTGATTAGTCTGTGGCATTCTGTTAAACTGTTGCTTATGGCGGTCTCTGTGAGCTTCTCAGCGACATTCAGCCAGCCAGGTATCCTGCCTGCAGTAGATGGAATGTGGCAATGGAACGCTGGCTGCGCGTGTCATAATAGGCTCTGAGCCTTTATATACCTGTGCACAGCAGCAGCCACCTTCAGTCTGCTGCTGGACAGCCAGCAGCAGCAGCAGCAGGAGAGGTATGTAATCAGGAGCCCTCCTGCTAAGGGTAGACAGCTGCTCGTTCCACCCCACCCCCCGCCTTAATTGGTTCTCCTCCCTTCCAACGGTGTTGAGGCGGGTGGGAACAGCAGGGGGTGAAGGTGCTGTGTTTAAAGAGGTGGAGTTATGCAGATCTAAAACGCGTGGATTGCAGCAGCAGCAAGCCGAAAAGTGCAGGCATGTAAGGGATCTAGAGGTTGACAACATGTCTTCTTAACGGGAGTCCAGGAGCTCATCTCCACAAATGGACTTTTCAGGATCCTTGGGTGGCTCCGTAGTTTGAAACCAATTCTGGTTATCGCTTCTCGGCCTTTTGGCTAAGATCAAGTGTAGTATCTGTTCTTATCAGTTTAATATCTGATACGTCCCCTATCTGGGGACCATATATTAAATGGATTTTTAGAACAGGGAGATGGAAAAAGAGCTTGCTCTGTCCACTCCACGCATTGACCTGGTATTGCAGTATCTCCAGGACCGGTGCACCCCTTCTTTAATGCAGTTTCTAAAATCAGAAAGAATTGAATTCAATGTTTTTTGTTCATTTTGCTTGTTTGTCGGATTTTGGGATGGACTCTTTGGCTTTGCTTTTCTTCTCCTCATTGGATTTTTCATGTTCAAAGTTGCAGAAGCCAGATTACAAGCTCATTTTGGTTCAACTTCAGCAACTGTGCATTGCATTGCCATGTAATGTGATGCAATGCTATCTTTCTAGCTCTCCCTTTTTACTTCCTTTTGGATAAACAGACATATTAGGCAAGCATTTTGGAGCTTTCACCTAAATAACTACAGGTGGTGAGATAAGCTGCACAATATAATTGACCTTTCAGTATATTGTTGCACACACACCATCTATTTAGCAAATGCCCTTGTTATCAACAGCAGCCTTTTAAACTCACCTGAGCTAACAGGTATGTGCGCTGGTTACTCTGCTGCGCTTAAAATTTCTTTTTTGGTTTGCTACAATGCCTTTTCTGAAACGTTGTCTCCTTCTGCTGGAACACTGACTTCTTTCATTTAATGCCTGCAGACTATAAAAGAGAACCCAACCCAAAAAGTTTGGTTGATTAGTCTGTGGCATTCTGTTAAACTGTTGCTTATGGCGGTCTCTGTGAGCTTCTCAGCGACATTCAGCCAGCCAGGTATCCTGCCTGCAGTAGATGGAATGTGGCAATGGAACGCTGGCTGCGCGTGTCATAATAGGCTCTGAGCCTTTATATACCTGTGCACAGCAGCAGCCACCTTCAGTCTGCTGCTGGACAGCCAGCAGCAGCAGCAGCAGGAGAGGTATGTAATCAGGAGCCCTCCTGCTAAGGGTAGACAGCTGCTCGTTCCACCCCACCCCCCGCCTTAATTGGTTCTCCTCCCTTCCAACGGTGTTGAGGCGGGTGGGAACAGCAGGGGGTGAAGGTGCTGTGTTTAAAGAGGTGGAGTTATGCAGATCTAAAACGCGTGGATTGCAGCAGCAGCAAGCCGAAAAGTGCAGGCATGTAAGGGATCTAGAGGTTGACAACATGTCTTCTTAACGGGAGTCCAGGAGCTCATCTCCACAAATGGACTTTTCAGGATCCTTGGGTGGCTCCGTAGTTTGAAACCAATTCTGGTTATCGCTTCTCGGCCTTTTGGCTAAGATCAAGTGTAGTATCTGTTCTTATCAGTTTAATATCTGATACGTCCCCTATCTGGGGACCATATATTAAATGGATTTTTAGAACAGGGAGATGGAAAAAGAGCTTGCTCTGTCCACTCTACGCATTGACCTGGTATTGCAGTATCTCCAGGACCGGTGCACCCCTTCTTTAATGCAGTTTCTAAAATCAGAAAGAATTGAATTCAATGTTTTTTGTTCATTTTGCTTGTTTGTCGGATTTTGGGATGGACTCTTTGGCTTTGCTTTTCTTCTCCTCATTGGATTTTTCATGTTCAAAGTTGCAGAAGCCAGATTACAAGCTCATTTTGGTTCAACTTCAGCAACTGTGCATTGCATTGCCATGTAATGTGATGCAATGCTATCTTTCTAGCTCTCCCTTTTTACTTCCTTTTGGATAAACAGACATATTAGGCAAGCATTTTGGAGCTTTCACCTAAATAACTACAGGTGGTGAGATAAGCTGCACAATATAATTGACCTTTCAGTATATTGTTGCACACACACCATCTATTTAGCAAATGCCCTTGTTATCAACAGCAGCCTTTTAAACTCACCTGAGCTAACAGGTATGTGCGCTGGTTACTCTGCTGCGCTTAAAATTTCTTTTTTGGTTTGCTACAATGCCTTTTCTGAAACGTTGTCTCCTTCTGCTGGAACACTGACTTCTTTCATTTAATGCCTGCAGACTATAAAAGAGAACCCAACCCAAAAAGTTTGGTTGATTAGTCTGTGGCATTCTGTTAAACTGTTGCTTATGGCGGTCTCTGTGAGCTTCTCAGCGACATTCAGCCAGCCAGGTATCCTGCCTGCAGTAGATGGAATGTGGCAATGGAACGCTGGCTGCGCGTGTCATAATAGGCTCTGAGCCTTTATATACCTGTGCACAGCAGCAGCCACCTTCAGTCTGCTGCTGGACAGCCAGCAGCAGCAGCAGCAGGAGAGGTATGTAATCAGGAGCCCTCCTGCTAAGGGTAGACAGCTGCTCGTTCCACCCCACCCCCCGCCTTAATTGGTTCTCCTCCCTTCCAACGGTGTTGAGGCGGGTGGGAACAGCAGGGGGTGAAGGTGCTGTGTTTAAAGAGGTGGAGTTATGCAGATCTAAAACGCGTGGATTGCAGCAGCAGCAAGCCGAAAAGTGCAGGCATGTAAGGGATCTAGAGGTTGACAACATGTCTTCTTAACGGGAGTCCAGGAGCTCATCTCCACAAATGGACTTTTCAGGATCCTTGGGTGGCTCCGTAGTTTGAAACCAATTCTGGTTATCGCTTCTCGGCCTTTTGGCTAAGATCAAGTGTAGTATCTGTTCTTATCAGTTTAATATCTGATACGTCCCCTATCTGGGGACCATATATTAAATGGATTTTTAGAACAGGGAGATGGAAAAAGAGCTTGCTCTGTCCACTCCACGCATTGACCTGGTATTGCAGTATCTCCAGGACCGGTGCACCCCTTCTTTAATGCAGTTTCTAAAATCAGAAAGAATTGAATTCAATGTTTTTTGTTCATTTTGCTTGTTTGTCGGATTTTGGGATGGACTCTTTGGCTTTGCTTTTCTTCTCCTCATTGGATTTTTCATGTTCAAAGTTGCAGAAGCCAGATTACAAGCTCATTTTGGTTCAACTTCAGCAACTGTGCATTGCATTGCCATGTAATGTGATGCAATGCTATCTTTCTAGCTCTCCCTTTTTACTTCCTTTTGGATAAACAGACATATTAGGCAAGCATTTTGGAGCTTTCACCTAAATAACTACAGGTGGTGAGATAAGCTGCACAATATAATTGACCTTTCAGTATATTGTTGCACACACACCATCTATTTAGCAAATGCCCTTGTTATCAACAGCAGCCTTTTAAACTCACCTGAGCTAACAGGTATGTGCGCTGGTTACTCTGCTGCGCTTAAAATTTCTTTTTTGGTTTGCTACAATGCCTTTTCTGAAACGTTGTCTCCTTCTGCTGGAACACTGACTTCTTTCATTTAATGCCTGCAGACTATAAAAGAGAACCCAACCCAAAAAGTTTGGTTGATTAGTCTGTGGCATTCTGTTAAACTGTTGCTTATGGCGGTCTCTGTGAGCTTCTCAGCGACATTCAGCCAGCCAGGTATCCTGCCTGCAGTAGATGGAATGTGGCAATGGAACGCTGGCTGCGCGTGTCATAATAGGCTCTGAGCCTTTATATACCTGTGCACAGCAGCAGCCACCTTCAGTCTGCTGCTGGACAGCCAGCAGCAGCAGCAGCAGGAGAGGTATGTAATCAGGAGCCCTCCTGCTAAGGGTAGACAGCTGCTCGTTCCACCCCACCCCCCGCCTTAATTGGTTCTCCTCCCTTCCAACGGTGTTGAGGCGGGTGGGAACAGCAGGGGGTGAAGGTGCTGTGTTTAAAGAGGTGGAGTTATGCAGATCTAAAACGCGTGGATTGCAGCAGCAGCAAGCCGAAAAGTGCAGGCATGTAAGGGATCTAGAGGTTGACAACATGTCTTCTTAACGGGAGTCCAGGAGCTCATCTCCACAAATGGACTTTTCAGGATCCTTGGGTGGCTCCGTAGTTTGAAACCAATTCTGGTTATCGCTTCTCGGCCTTTTGGCTAAGATCAAGTGTAGTATCTGTTCTTATCAGTTTAATATCTGATACGTCCCCTATCTGGGGACCATATATTAAATGGATTTTTAGAACAGGGAGATGGAAAAAGAGCTTGCTCTGTCCACTCCACGCATTGACCTGGTATTGCAGTATCTCCAGGACCGGTGCACCCCTTCTTTAATGCAGTTTCTAAAATCAGAAAGAATTGAATTCAATGTTTTTTGTTCATTTTGCTTGTTTGTCGGATTTTGGGATGGACTCTTTGGCTTTGCTTTTCTTCTCCTCATTGGATTTTTCATGTTCAAAGTTGCAGAAGCCAGATTACAAGCTCATTTTGGTTCAACTTCAGCAACTGTGCATTGCATTGCCATGTAATGTGATGCAATGCTATCTTTCTAGCTCTCCCTTTTTACTTCCTTTTGGATAAACAGACATATTAGGCAAGCATTTTGGAGCTTTCACCTAAATAACTACAGGTGGTGAGATAAGCTGCACAATATAATTGACCTTTCAGTATATTGTTGCACACACACCATCTATTTAGCAAATGCCCTTGTTATCAACAGCAGCCTTTTAAACTCACCTGAGCTAACAGGTATGTGCGCTGGTTACTCTGCTGCGCTTAAAATTTCTTTTTTGGTTTGCTACAATGCCTTTTCTGAAACGTTGTCTCCTTCTGCTGGAACACTGACTTCTTTCATTTAATGCCTGCAGACTATAAAAGAGAACCCAACCCAAAAAGTTTGGTTGATTAGTCTGTGGCATTCTGTTAAACTGTTGCTTATGGCGGTCTCTGTGAGCTTCTCAGCGACATTCAGCCAGCCAGGTATCCTGCCTGCAGTAGATGGAATGTGGCAATGGAACGCTGGCTGCGCGTGTCATAATAGGCTCTGAGCCTTTATATACCTGTGCACAGCAGCAGCCACCTTCAGTCTGCTGCTGGACAGCCAGCAGCAGCAGCAGCAGGAGAGGTATGTAATCAGGAGCCCTCCTGCTAAGGGTAGACAGCTGCTCGTTCCACCCCACCCCCCGCCTTAATTGGTTCTCCTCCCTTCCAACGGTGTTGAGGCGGGTGGGAACAGCAGGGGGTGAAGGTGCTGTGTTTAAAGAGGTGGAGTTATGCAGATCTAAAACGCGTGGATTGCAGCAGCAGCAAGCCGAAAAGTGCAGGCATGTAAGGGATCTAGAGGTTGACAACATGTCTTCTTAACGGGAGTCCAGGAGCTCATCTCCACAAATGGACTTTTCAGGATCCTTGGGTGGCTCCGTAGTTTGAAACCAATTCTGGTTATCGCTTCTCGGCCTTTTGGCTAAGATCAAGTGTAGTATCTGTTCTTATCAGTTTAATATCTGATACGTCCCCTATCTGGGGACCATATATTAAATGGATTTTTAGAACAGGGAGATGGAAAAAGAGCTTGCTCTGTCCACTCCACGCATTGACCTGGTATTGCAGTATCTCCAGGACCGGTGCACCCCTTCTTTAATGCAGTTTCTAAAATCAGAAAGAATTGAATTCAATGTTTTTTGTTCATTTTGCTTGTTTGTCGGATTTTGGGATGGACTCTTTGGCTTTGCTTTTCTTCTCCTCATTGGATTTTTCATGTTCAAAGTTGCAGAAGCCAGATTACAAGCTCATTTTGGTTCAACTTCAGCAACTGTGCATTGCATTGCCATGTAATGTGATGCAATGCTATCTTTCTAGCTCTCCCTTTTTACTTCCTTTTGGATAAACAGACATATTAGGCAAGCATTTTGGAGCTTTCACCTAAATAACTACAGGTGGTGAGATAAGCTGCACAATATAATTGACCTTTCAGTATATTGTTGCACACACACCATCTATTTAGCAAATGCCCTTGTTATCAACAGCAGCCTTTTAAACTCACCTGAGCTAACAGGTATGTGCGCTGGTTACTCTGCTGCGCTTAAAATTTCTTTTTTGGTTTGCTACAATGCCTTTTCTGAAACGTTGTCTCCTTCTGCTGGAACACTGACTTCTTTCATTTAATGCCTGCAGACTATAAAAGAGAACCCAACCCAAAAAGTTTGGTTGATTAGTCTGTGGCATTCTGTTAAACTGTTGCTTATGGCGGTCTCTGTGAGCTTCTCAGCGACATTCAGCCAGCCAGGTATCCTGCCTGCAGTAGATGGAATGTGGCAATGGAACGCTGGCTGCGCGTGTCATAATAGGCTCTGAGCCTTTATATACCTGTGCACAGCAGCAGCCACCTTCAGTCTGCTGCTGGACAGCCAGCAGCAGCAGCAGCAGGAGAGGTATGTAATCAGGAGCCCTCCTGCTAAGGGTAGACAGCTGCTCGTTCCACCCCACCCCCCGCCTTAATTGGTTCTCCTCCCTTCCAACGGTGTTGAGGCGGGTGGGAACAGCAGGGGGTGAAGGTGCTGTGTTTAAAGAGGTGGAGTTATGCAGATCTAAAACGCGTGGATTGCAGCAGCAGCAAGCCGAAAAGTGCAGGCATGTAAGGGATCTAGAGGTTGACAACATGTCTTCTTAACGGGAGTCCAGGAGCTCATCTCCACAAATGGACTTTTCAGGATCCTTGGGTGGCTCCGTAGTTTGAAACCAATTCTGGTTATCGCTTCTCGGCCTTTTGGCTAAGATCAAGTGTAGTATCTGTTCTTATCAGTTTAATATCTGATACGTCCCCTATCTGGGGACCATATATTAAATGGATTTTTAGAACAGGGAGATGGAAAAAGAGCTTGCTCTGTCCACTCCACGCATTGACCTGGTATTGCAGTATCTCCAGGACCGGTGCACCCCTTCTTTAATGCAGTTTCTAAAATCAGAAAGAATTGAATTCAATGTTTTTTGTTCATTTTGCTTGTTTGTCGGATTTTGGGATGGACTCTTTGGCTTTGCTTTTCTTCTCCTCATTGGATTTTTCATGTTCAAAGTTGCAGAAGCCAGATTACAAGCTCATTTTGGTTCAACTTCAGCAACTGTGCATTGCATTGCCATGTAATGTGATGCAATGCTATCTTTCTAGCTCTCCCTTTTTACTTCCTTTTGGATAAACAGACATATTAGGCAAGCATTTTGGAGCTTTCACCTAAATAACTACAGGTGGTGAGATAAGCTGCACAATATAATTGACCTTTCAGTATATTGTTGCACACACACCATCTATTTAGCAAATGCCCTTGTTATCAACAGCAGCCTTTTAAACTCACCTGAGCTAACAGGTATGTGCGCTGGTTACTCTGCTGCGCTTAAAATTTCTTTTTTGGTTTGCTACAATGCCTTTTCTGAAACGTTGTCTCCTTCTGCTGGAACACTGACTTCTTTCATTTAATGCCTGCAGACTATAAAAGAGAACCCAACCCAAAAAGTTTGGTTGATTAGTCTGTGGCATTCTGTTAAACTGTTGCTTATGGCGGTCTCTGTGAGCTTCTCAGCGACATTCAGCCAGCCAGGTATCCTGCCTGCAGTAGATGGAATGTGGCAATGGAACGCTGGCTGCGCGTGTCATAATAGGCTCTGAGCCTTTATATACCTGTGCACAGCAGCAGCCACCTTCAGTCTGCTGCTGGACAGCCAGCAGCAGCAGCAGGAGAGGTATGTAATCAGGAGCCCTCCTGCTAAGGGTAGACAGCTGCTCGTTCCACCCCACCCCCCGCCTTAATTGGTTCTCCTCCCTTCCAACGGTGTTGAGGCGGGTGGGAACAGCAGGGGATGAAGGTGCTGTGTTTAAAGAGGTGGAGTTATGCAGATCTAAAACGCGTGGATTGCAGCAGCAGCAAGCCGAAAAGTGCAGGCATGTAAGGGATCTAGAGGTTGACAACATGTCTTCTTAACGGGAGTCCAGGAGCTCATCTCCACAAATGGACTTTTCAGGATCCTTGGGTGGCTCCGTAGTTTGAAACCAATTCTGGTTATCGCTTCTCGGCCTTTTGGCTAAGATCAAGTGTAGTATCTGTTCTTATCAGTTTAATATCTGATACGTCCCCTATCTGGGGACCATATATTAAATGGATTTTTAGAACAGGGAGATGGAAAAAGAGCTTGCTCTGTCCACTCCACGCATTGACCTGGTATTGCAGTATCTCCAGGACCGGTGCACCCCTTCTTTAATGCAGTTTCTAAAATCAGAAAGAATTGAATTCAATGTTTTTTGTTCATTTTGCTTGTTTGTCGATTTTGGGATGGACTCTTTGGCTTTGCTTTTCTTCTCCTCATTGGATTTTTCATGTTCAAAGTTGCAGAAGCCAGATTACAAGCTCATTTTGGTTCAACTTCAGCAACTGTGCATTGCATTGCCATGTAATGTGATGCAATGCTATCTTTCTAGCTCTCCCTTTTTACTTCCTTTTGGATAAACAGACATATTAGGCAAGCATTTTGGAGCTTTCACCTAAATAACTACAGGTGGTGAGATAAGCTGCACAATATAATTGACCTTTCAGTATATTGTTGCACACACACCATCTATTTAGCAAATGCCCTTGTTATCAACAGCAGCCTTTTAAACTCACCTGAGCTAACAGGTTTGTGCGCTGGTTACTCTGCTGCGCTTAAAAATTTCTTTTTTGGTTTGCTACAATGCCTTTTCTGAAACGTTGTCTCCTTCTGCTGGAACACTGACTTCTTTCATTTAATGCCTGCAGACTATAAAAGAGAACCCAACCCAAAAAGTTTGGTTGATTAGTCTGTGGCATTCTGTTAAACTGTTGCTTATGGCGGTCTCTGTGAGCTTCTCAGCGACATTCAGCCAGCCAGGTATCCTGCCTGCAGTAGATGGAATGTGGCAATGGAACGCTGGCTGCGCGTGTCATAATAGGCTCTGAGCCTTTATATACCTGTGCACAGCAGCAGCCACCTTCAGTCTGCTGCTGGACAGCCAGCAGCAGCAGCAGCAGGAGAGGTATGTAATCAGGAGCCCTCCTGCTAAGGGTAGACAGCTGCTCGTTCCACCCCACCCCCCGCCTTAATTGGTTCTCCTCCCTTCCAACGGTGTTGAGGCGGGTGGGAACAGCAGGGGGTGAAGGTGCTGTGTTTAAAGAGGTGGAGTTATGCAGATCTAAAACGCGTGGATTGCAGCAGCAGCAAGCCGAAAAGTGCAGGCATGTAAGGGATCTAGAGGTTGACAACATGTCTTCTTAACGGGAGTCCAGGAGCTCATCTCCACAAATGGACTTTTCAGGATCCTTGGGTGGCTCCGTAGTTTGAAACCAATTCTGGTTATCGCTTCTCGGCCTTTTGGCTAAGATCAAGTGTAGTATCTGTTCTTATCAGTTTAATATCTGATACGTCCCCTATCTGGGGACCATATATTAAATGGATTTTTAGAACAGGGAGATGGAAAAAGAGCTTGCTCTGTCCACTCCACGCATTGACCTGGTATTGCAGTATCTCCAGGACCGGTGCACCCCTTCTTTAATGCAGTTTCTAAAATCAGAAAGAATTGAATTCAATGTTTTTTGTTCATTTTGCTTGTTTGTCGGATTTTGGGATGGACTCTTTGGCTTTGCTTTTCTTCTCCTCATTGGATTTTTCATGTTCAAAGTTGCAGAAGCCAGATTACAAGCTCATTTTGGTTCAACTTCAGCAACTGTGCATTGCATTGCCATGTAATGTGATGCAATGCTATCTTTCTAGCTCTCCCTTTTTACTTCCTTTTGGATAAACAGACATATTAGGCAAGCATTTTGGAGCTTTCACCTAAATAACTACAGGTGGTGAGATAAGCTGCACAATATAATTGACCTTTCAGTATATTGTTGCACACACACCATCTATTTAGCAAATGCCCTTGTTATCAACAGCAGCCTTTTAAACTCACCTGAGCTAACAGGTATGTGCGCTGGTTACTCTGCTGCGCTTAAAATTTCTTTTTTGGTTTGCTACAATGCCTTTTCTGAAACGTTGTCTCCTTCTGCTGGAACACTGACTTCTTTCATTTAATGCCTGCAGACTATAAAAGAGAACCCAACCCAAAAAGTTTGGTTGATTAGTCTGTGGCATTCTGTTAAACTGTTGCTTATGGCGGTCTCTGTGAGCTTCTCAGCGACATTCAGCCAGCCAGGTATCCTGCCTGCAGTAGATGGAATGTGGCAATGGAACGCTGGCTGCGCGTGTCATAATAGGCTCTGAGCCTTTATATACCTGTGCACAGCAGCAGCCACCTTCAGTCTGCTGCTGGACAGCCAGCAGCAGCAGCAGGAGAGGTATGTAATCAGGAGCCCTCCTGCTAAGGGTAGACAGCTGCTCGTTCCACCCCACCCCCCGCCTTAATTGGTTCTCCTCCCTTCCAACGGTGTTGAGGCGGGTGGGAACAGCAGGGGATGAAGGTGCTGTGTTTAAAGAGGTGGAGTTATGCAGATCTAAAACGCGTGGATTGCAGCAGCAGCAAGCCGAAAAGTGCAGGCATGTAAGGGATCTAGAGGTTGACAACATGTCTTCTTAACGGGAGTCCAGGAGCTCATCTCCACAAATGGACTTTTCAGGATCCTTGGGTGGCTCCGTAGTTTGAAACCAATTCTGGTTATCGCTTCTCGGCCTTTTGGCTAAGATCAAGTGTAGTATCTGTTCTTATCAGTTTAATATCTGATACGTCCCCTATCTGGGGACCATATATTAAATGGATTTTTAGAACAGGGAGATGGAAAAAGAGCTTGCTCTGTCCACTCCACGCATTGACCTGGTATTGCAGTATCTCCAGGACCGGTGCACCCCTTCTTTAATGCAGTTTCTAAAATCAGAAAGAATTGAATTCAATGTTTTTTGTTCATTTTGCTTGTTTGTCGGATTTTGGGATGGACTCTTTGGCTTTGCTTTTCTTCTCCTCATTGGATTTTTCATGTTCAAAGTTGCAGAAGCCAGATTACAAGCTCATTTTGGTTCAACTTCAGCAACTGTGCATTGCATTGCCATGTAATGTGATGCAATGCTATCTTTCTAGCTCTCCCTTTTTACTTCCTTTTGGATAAACAGACATATTAGGCAAGCATTTTGGAGCTTTCACCTAAATAACTACAGGTGGTGAGATAAGCTGCACAATATAATTGACCTTTCAGTATATTGTTGCACACACACCATCTATTTAGCAAATGCCCTTGTTATCAACAGCAGCCTTTTAAACTCACCTGAGCTAACAGGTATGTGCGCTGGTTACTCTGCTGCGCTTAAAATTTCTTTTTTGGTTTGCTACAATGCCTTTTCTGAAACGTTGTCTCCTTCTGCTGGAACACTGACTTCTTTCATTTAATGCCTGCAGACTATAAAAGAGAACCCAACCCAAAAAGTTTGGTTGATTAGTCTGTGGCATTCTGTTAAACTGTTGCTTATGGCGGTCTCTGTGAGCTTCTCAGCGACATTCAGCCAGCCAGGTATCCTGCCTGCAGTAGATGGAATGTGGCAATGGAACGCTGGCTGCGCGTGTCATAATAGGCTCTGAGCCTTTATATACCTGTGCACAGCAGCAGCCACCTTCAGTCTGCTGCTGGACAGCCAGCAGCAGCAGCAGCAGGAGAGGTATGTAATCAGGAGCCCTCCTGCTAAGGGTAGACAGCTGCTCGTTCCACCCCACCCCCCGCCTTAATTGGTTCTCCTCCCTTCCAACGGTGTTGAGGCGGGTGGGAACAGCAGGGGGTGAAGGTGCTGTGTTTAAAGAGGTGGAGTTATGCAGATCTAAAACGCGTGGATTGCAGCAGCAGCAAGCCGAAAAGTGCAGGCATGTAAGGGATCTAGAGGTTGACAACATGTCTTCTTAACGGGAGTCCAGGAGCTCATCTCCACAAATGGACTTTTCAGGATCCTTGGGTGGCTCCGTAGTTTGAAACCAATTCTGGTTATCGCTTCTCGGCCTTTTGGCTAAGATCAAGTGTAGTATCTGTTCTTATCAGTTTAATATCTGATACGTCCCCTATCTGGGGACCATATATTAAATGGATTTTTAGAACAGGGAGATGGAAAAAGAGCTTGCTCTGTCCACTCCACGCATTGACCTGGTATTGCAGTATCTCCAGGACCGGTGCACCCCTTCTTTAATGCAGTTTCTAAAATCAGAAAGAATTGAATTCAATGTTTTTTGTTCATTTTGCTTGTTTGTCGGATTTTGGGATGGACTCTTTGGCTTTGCTTTTCTTCTCCTCATTGGATTTTTCATGTTCAAAGTTGCAGAAGCCAGATTACAAGCTCATTTTGGTTCAACTTCAGCAACTGTGCATTGCATTGCCATGTAATGTGATGCAATGCTATCTTTCTAGCTCTCCCTTTTTACTTCCTTTTGGATAAACAGACATATTAGGCAAGCATTTTGGAGCTTTCACCTAAATAACTACAGGTGGTGAGATAAGCTGCACAATATAATTGACCTTTCAGTATATTGTTGCACACACACCATCTATTTAGCAAATGCCCTTGTTATCAACAGCAGCCTTTTAAACTCACCTGAGCTAACAGGTATGTGCGCTGGTTACTCTGCTGCGCTTAAAATTTCTTTTTTGGTTTGCTACAATGCCTTTTCTGAAACGTTGTCTCCTTCTGCTGGAACACTGACTTCTTTCATTTAATGCCTGCAGACTATAAAAGAGAACCCAACCCAAAAAGTTTGGTTGATTAGTCTGTGGCATTCTGTTAAACTGTTGCTTATGGCGGTCTCTGTGAGCTTCTCAGCGACATTCAGCCAGCCAGGTATCCTGCCTGCAGTAGATGGAATGTGGCAATGGAACGCTGGCTGCGCGTGTTATAATAGGCTCTGAGCCTTTATATACCTGTGCACAGCAGCAGCCACCTTCAGTCTGCTGCTGGACAGCCAGCAGCAGCAGCAGGAGAGGTATGTAATCAGGAGCCCTCCTGCTAAGGGTAGACAGCTGCTCGTTCCACCCCACCCCCCGCCTTAATTGGTTCTCCTCCCTTCCAACGGTTTTGAGGCGGGTGGGAACAGCAGGGGGTGAAGGTGCTGTGTTTAAAGAGGTGGAGTTATGCAGATCTAAAACGCGTGGATTGCAGCAGCAGCAAGCCGAAAAGTGCAGGCATGTAAGGGATCTAGAGGTTGACAACATGTCTTCTTAACGGGAGTCCAGGAGCTCATCTCCACAAATGGACTTTTCAGGATCCTTGGGTGGCTCCGTAGTTTGAAACCAATTCTGGTTATCGCTTCTCGGCCTTTTGGCTAAGATCAAGTGTAGTATCTGTTCTTATCAGTTTAATATCTGATACGTCCCCTATCTGGGGACCATATATTAAATGGATTTTTAGAACAGGGAGATGGAAAAAGAGCTTGCTCTGTCCACTCCACGCATTGACCTGGTATTGCAGTATCTCCAGGACCGGTGCACCCCTTCTTTAATGCAGTTTCTAAAATCAGAAAGAATTGAATTCAATGTTTTTTGTTCATTTTGCTTGTTTGTCGGATTTTGGGATGGACTCTTTGGCTTTGCTTTTCTTCTCCTCATTGGATTTTTCATGTTCAAAGTTGCAGAAGCCAGATTACAAGCTCATTTTGGTTCAACTTCAGCAACTGTGCATTGCATTGCCATGTAATGTGATGCAATGCTATCTTTCTAGCTCTCCCTTTTTACTTCCTTTTGGATAAACAGACATATTAGGCAAGCATTTTGGAGCTTTCACCTAAATAACTACAGGTGGTGAGATAAGCTGCACAATATAATTGACCTTTCAGTATATTGTTGCACACACACCATCTATTTAGCAAATGCCCTTGTTATCAACAGCAGCCTTTTAACCTCACCTGAGCTAACAGGTATGTGCGCTGGTTACTCTGCTGCGCTTAAAATTTCTTTTTTGGTTTGCTACAATGCCTTTTCTGAAACGTTGTCTCCTTCTGCTGGAACACTGACTTCTTTCATTTAATGCCTGCAGACTATAAAAGAGAACCCAACCCAAAAAGTTTGGTTGATTAGTCTGTGGCATTCTGTTAAACTGTTGCTTATGGCGGTCTCTGTGAGCTTCTCAGCGACATTCAGCCAGCCATGTATCCTGCCTGCAGTAGATGGAATGTGGCAATGGAACGCTGGCTGCGCGTGTCATAATAGGCTCTGAGCCTTTATATACCTGTGCACAGCAGCAGCCACCTTCAGTCTGCTGCTGGACAGCCAGCAGCAGCAGCAGCAGGAGAGGTATGTAATCAGGAGCCCTCCTGCTAAGGGTAGACAGCTGCTCGTTCCACCCCACCCCCCGCCTTAATTGGTTCTCCTCCCTTCCAACGGTGTTGAGGCGGGTGGGAACAGCAGGGGGTGAAGGTGCTGTGTTTAAAGAGGTGGAGTTATGCAGATCTAAAACGCGTGGATTGCAGCAGCAGCAAGCCGAAAAGTGCAGGCATGTAAGGGATCTAGAGGTTGACAACATGTCTTCTTAACGGGAGTCCAGGAGCTCATCTCCACAAATGGACTTTTCAGGATCCTTGGGTGGCTCCGTAGTTTGAAACCAATTCTGGTTATCGCTTCTCGGCCTTTTGGCTAAGATCAAGTGTAGTATCTGTTCTTATCAGTTTAATATCTGATACGTCCCCTATCTGGGGACCATATATTAAATGGATTTTTAGAACAGGGAGATGGAAAAAGAGCTTGCTCTGTCCACTCCACGCATTGACCTGGTATTGCAGTATCTCCAGGACCGGTGCACCCCTTCTTTAATGCAGTTTCTAAAATCAGAAAGAATTGAATTCAATGTTTTTTGTTCATTTTGCTTGTTTGTCGGATTTTGGGATGGACTCTTTGGCTTTGCTTTTCTTCTCCTCATTGGATTTTTCATGTTCAAAGTTGCAGAAGCCAGATTACAAGCTCATTTTGGTTCAACTTCAGCAACTGTGCATTGCATTGCCATGTAATGTGATGCAATGCTATCTTTCTAGCTCTCCCTTTTTACTTCCTTTTGGATAAACAGACATATTAGGCAAGCATTTTGGAGCTTTCACCTAAATAACTACAGGTGGTGAGATAAGCTGCACAATATAATTGACCTTTCAGTATATTGTTGCACACACACCATCTATTTAGCAAATGCCCTTGTTATCAACAGCAGCCTTTTAAACTCACCTGAGCTAACAGGTATGTGCGCTGGTTACTCTGCTGCGCTTAAAATTTCTTTTTTGGTTTGCTACAATGCCTTTTCTGAAACGTTGTCTCCTTCTGCTGGAACACTGACTTCTTTCATTTAATGCCTGCAGACTATAAAAGAGAACCCAACCCAAAAAGTTTGGTTGATTAGTCTGTGGCATTCTGTTAAACTGTTGCTTATGGCGGTCTCTGTGAGCTTCTCAGCGACATTCAGCCAGCCAGGTATCCTGCCTGCAGTAGATGGAATGTGGCAATGGAACGCTGGCTGCGCGTGTCATAATAGGCTCTGAGCCTTTATATACCTGTGCACAGCAGCAGCCACCTTCAGTCTGCTGCTGGACAGCCAGCAGCAGCAGCAGGAGAGGTATGTAATCAGGAGCCCTCCTGCTAAGGGTAGACAGCTGCTCGTTCCACCCCACCCCCCGCCTTAATTGGTTCTCCTCCCTTCCAACGGTGTTGAGGCGGGTGGGAACAGCAGGGGGTGAAGGTGCTGTGTTTAAAGAGGTGGAGTTATGCAGATCTAAAACGCATGGATTGCAGCAGCAGCAAGCCGAAAAGTGCAGGCATGTAAGGGATCTAGAGGTTGACAACATGTCTTCTTAACGGGAGTCCAGGAGCTCATCTCCACAAATGGACTTTTCAGGATCCTTGGGTGGCTCCGTAGTTTGAAACCAATTCTGGTTATCGCTTCTCGGCCTTTTGGCTAAGATCAAGTGTAGTATCTGTTCTTATCAGTTTAATATCTGATACGTCCCCTATCTGGGGACCATATATTAAATGGATTTTTAGAACAGGGAGATGGAAAAAGAGCTTGCTCTGTCCACTCCACGCATTGACCTGGTATTGCAGTATCTCCAGGACCGGTGCACCCCTTCTTTAATGCAGTTTCTAAAATCAGAAAGAATTGAATTCAATGTTTTTTGTTCATTTTGCTTGTTTGTCGGATTTTGGGATGGACTCTTTGGCTTTGCTTTTCTTCTCCTCATTGGATTTTTCATGTTCAAAGTTGCAGAAGCCAGATTACAAGCTCATTTTGGTTCAACTTCAGCAACTGTGCATTGCATTGCCATGTAATGTGATGCAATGCTATCTTTCTAGCTCTCCCTTTTTACTTCCTTTTGGATAAACAGACATATTAGGCAAGCATTTTGGAGCTTTCACCTAAATAACTACAGGTGGTGAGATAAGCTGCACAATATAATTGACCTTTCAGTATATTGTTGCACACACACCATCTATTTAGCAAATGCCCTTGTTATCAACAGCAGCCTTTTAAACTCACCTGAGCTAACAGGTATGTGCGCTGGTTACTCTGCTGCGCTTAAAATTTCTTTTTTGGTTTGCTACAATGCCTTTTCTGAAACGTTGTCTCCTTCTGCTGGAACACTGACTTCTTTCATTTAATGCCTGCAGACTATAAAAGAGAACCCAACCCAAAAAGTTTGGTTGATTAGTCTGTGGCATTCTGTTAAACTGTTGCTTATGGCGGTCTCTGTGAGCTTCTCAGCGACATTCAGCCAGCCAGGTATCCTGCCTGCAGTAGATGGAATGTGGCAATGGAACGCTGGCTGCGCGTGTCATAATAGGCTCTGAGCCTTTATATACCTGTGCACAGCAGCAGCCACCTTCAGTCTGCTGCTGGACAGCCAGCAGCAGCAGCAGCAGGAGAGGTATGTAATCAGGAGCCCTCCTGCTAAGGGTAGACAGCTGCTCGTTCCACCCCACCCCCCGCCTTAATTGGTTCTCCTCCCTTCCAACGGTGTTGAGGCGGGTGGGAACAGCAGGGGGTGAAGGTGCTGTGTTTAAAGAGGTGGAGTTATGCAGATCTAAAACGCGTGGATTGCAGCAGCAGCAAGCCGAAAAGTGCAGGCATGTAAGGGATCTAGAGGTTGACAACATGTCTTCTTAACGGGAGTCCAGGAGCTCATCTCCACAAATGGACTTTTCAGGATCCTTGGGTGGCTCCGTAGTTTGAAACCAATTCTGGTTATCGCTTCTCGGCCTTTTGGCTAAGATCAAGTGTAGTATCTGTTCTTATCAGTTTAATATCTGATACGTCCCCTATCTGGGGACCATATATTAAATGGATTTTTAGAACAGGGAGATGGAAAAAGAGCTTGCTCTGTCCACTCCACGCATTGACCTGGTATTGCAGTATCTCCAGGACCGGTGCACCCCTTCTTTAATGCAGTTTCTAAAATCAGAAAGAATTGAATTCAATGTTTTTTGTTCATTTTGCTTGTTTGTCGGATTTTGGGATGGACTCTTTGGCTTTGCTTTTCTTCTCCTCATTGGATTTTTCATGTTCAAAGTTGCAGAAGCCAGATTACAAGCTCATTTTGGTTCAACTTCAGCAACTGTGCATTGCATTGCCATGTAATGTGATGCAATGCTATCTTTCTAGCTCTCCCTTTTTACTTCCTTTTGGATAAACAGACATATTAGGCAAGCATTTTGGAGCTTTCACCTAAATAACTACAGGTGGTGAGATAAGCTGCACAATATAATTGACCTTTCAGTATATTGTTGCACACACACCATCTATTTAGCAAATGCCCTTGTTATCAACAGCAGCCTTTTAAACTCACCTGAGCTAACAGGTATGTGCGCTGGTTACTCTGCTGCGCTTAAAATTTCTTTTTTGGTTTGCTACAATGCCTTTTCTGAAACGTTGTCTCCTTCTGCTGGAACACTGACTTCTTTCATTTAATGCCTGCAGACTATAAAAGAGAACCCAACCCAAAAAGTTTGGTTGATTAGTCTGTGGCATTCTGTTAAACTGTTGCTTATGGCGGTCTCTGTGAGCTTCTCAGCGACATTCAGCCAGCCAGGTATCCTGCCTGCAGTAGATGGAATGTGGCAATGGAACGCTGGCTGCGCGTGTCATAATAGGCTCTGAGCCTTTATATACCTGTGCACAGCAGCAGCCACCTTCAGTCTGCTGCTGGACAGCCAGCAGCAGCAGCAGGAGAGGTATGTAATCAGGAGCCCTCCTGCTAAGGGTAGACAGCTGCTCGTTCCACCCCACCCCCCGCCTTAATTGGTTCTCCTCCCTTCCAACGGTGTTGAGGCGGGTGGGAACAGCAGGGGGTGAAGGTGCTGTGTTTAAAGAGGTGGAGTTATGCAGATCTAAAACGCGTGCATTGCAGCAGCAGCAAGCCGAAAAGTGCAGGCATGTAAGGGATCTAGAGGTTGACAACATGTCTTCTTAACGGGAGTCCAGGAGCTCATCTCCACAAATGGACTTTTCAGGATCCTTGGGTGGCTCCGTAGTTTGAAACCAATTCTGGTTATCGCTTCTCGGCCTTTTGGCTAAGATCAAGTGTAGTATCTTTTGAAAAGGCAGTTTTGTCCTTCGGCTGCCCTAGTAAATTGATGCATATTACACACTGGTTTGGTGCACTTGTTAGTACGCCAGGTGGCTCATAGAGTTATCTGATGGAAAACATGGCCCTCCAGGATCGAAGTCACTAGGCTGGGTAAGTGTGAGGGCTTTGGAGCAATGTGCCCCAGGAGTAGGCGCCCTGGTGGGAGTCCAAGCTTACTGGGACTGGGAACCCCAGAAAGACTTGGCTTCGTAGCACGCCGCACCTTTGCCAATCATACTTTCTGAGCAACCCCCCCTATTCCTGGCCTCCGGGCTAGGAAGGGGAATTTTTATAAACCCGGTCGGAGGTCCGGTCAGCTTTGGGCTGAGAAACCAACACAGGCTCCAGCTCCACTAGGGTGGCAGCCTAGATGGAAGCTGGCAGCACGAAAACGGCTCTTCTCCGGCTTCGGCTAGGGAGAGCATCGGAGATCCCTGACCCTCGCTGTGGCCTTCTGGCTCGGAGGGATGGGGATGGTTTATTGGGGACCCTCTCCTCCGGGAAGGGTCCACATGAATCCTCGCCTCGTGCGCTGTTTTGGTGTGACTTCGGTCACATTTTTCAGTGCCTTGGATGCAGCTTCAATCAAAAAAAAATCTGTTCTTATCAGTTTAATATCTGATACGTCCCCTATCTGGGGACCATATATTAAATGGATTTTTAGAACAGGGAGATGGAAAAAGAGCTTGCTCTGTCCACTCCACGCATTGACCTGGTATTGCAGTATCTCCAGGACCGGTGCACCCCTTCTTTAATGCAGTTTCTAAAATCAGAAAGAATTGAATTCAATGTTTTTTGTTCATTTTGCTTGTTTGTCGGATTTTGGGATGGACTCTTTGGCTTTGCTTTTCTTCTCCTCCTTGGATTTTTCATGTTCAAAGTTGCAGAAGCCAGATTACAAGCTCATTTTGGTTCAACTTCAGCAACTGTGCATTGCATTGCCATGTAATGTGATGCAATGCTATCTTTCTAGCTCTCCCTTTTTACTTCCTTTTGGATAAACAGACATATTAGGCAAGCATTTTGGAGCTTTCACCTAAATAACTACAGGTGGTGAGATAAGCTGCACAATATAATTGACCTTTCAGTATATTGTTGCACACACACCATCTATTTAGCAAATGCCCTTGTTATCAACAGCAGCCTTTTAAACTCACCTGAGCTAACAGGTATGTGCGCTGGTTACTCTGCTGCGCTTAAAATTTCTTTTTTGGTTTGCTACAATGCCTTTTCTGAAACGTTGTCTCCTTCTGCTGGAACACTGACTTCTTTCATTTAATGCCTGCAGACTATAAAAGAGAACCCAACCCAAAAAGTTTGGTTGATTAGTCTGTGGCATTCTGTTAAACTGTTGCTTATGGCGGTCTCTGTGAGCTTCTCAGCGACATTCAGCCAGCCAGGTATCCTGCCTGCAGTAGATGGAATGTGGCAATGGAACGCTGGCTGCACGTGTCATAATAGGCTCTGAGCCTTTATATACCTGTGCACAGCAGCAGCCACCTTCAGTCTGCTGCTGGACAGCCAGCAGCAGCAGCAGCAGGAGAGGTATGTAATCAGGAGCCCTCCTGCTAAGGGTAGACAGCTGCTCGTTCCACCCCACCCCCCGCCTTAATTGGTTCTCCTCCCTTCCAACGGTGTTGAGGCGGGTGGGAACAGCAGGGGGTGAAGGTGCTGTGTTTAAAGAGGTGGAGTTATGCAGATCTAAAACGCGTGGATTGCAGCAGCAGCAAGCCGAAAAGTGCAGGCATGTAAGGGATCTAGAGGTTGACAACATGTCTTCTTAACGGGAGTCCAGGAGCTCATCTCCACAAATGGACTTTTCAGGATCCTTGGGTGGCTCCGTAGTTTGAAACCAATTCTGGTTATCGCTTCTCGGCCTTTTGGCTAAGATCAAGTGTAGTATCTGTTCTTATCAGTTTAATATCTGATACGTCCCCTATCTGGGGACCATATATTAAATGGATTTTTAGAACAGGGAGATGGAAAAAGAGCTTGCTCTGTCCACTCCACGCATTGACCTGGTATTGCAGTATCTCCAGGACCGGTGCACCCCTTCTTTAATGCAGTTTCTAAAATCAGAAAGAATTGAATTCAATGTTTTTTGTTCATTTTGCTTGTTTGTCGGATTTTGGGATGGACTCTTTGGCTTTGCTTTTCTTCTCCTCATTGGATTTTTCATGTTCAAAGTTGCAGAAGCCAGATTACAAGCTCATTTTGGTTCAACTTCAGCAACTGTGCATTGCATTGCCATGTAATGTGATGCAATGCTATCTTTCTAGCTCTCCCTTTTTACTTCCTTTTGGATAAACAGACATATTAGGCAAGCATTTTGGAGCTTTCACCTAAATAACTACAGGTGGTGAGATAAGCTGCACAATATAATTGACCTTTCAGTATATTGTTGCACACACACCATCTATTTAGCAAATGCCCTTGTTATCAACAGCAGCCTTTTAAACTCACCTGAGCTAACAGGTATGTGCGCTGGTTACTCTGCTGCGCTTAAAATTTCTTTTTTGGTTTGCTACAATGCCTTTTCTGAAACGTTGTCTCCTTCTGCTGGAACACTGACTTCTTTCATTTAATGCCTGCAGACTATAAAAGAGAACCCAACCCAAAAAGTTTGGTTGATTAGTCTGTGGCATTCTGTTAAACTGTTGCTTATGGCGGTCTCTGTGAGCTTCTCAGCGACCTTCAGCCAGCCAGGTATCCTGCCTGCAGTAGATGGAATGTGGCAATGGAACGCTGGCTGCGCGTGTCATAATAGGCTCTGAGCCTTTATATACCTGTGCACAGCAGCAGCCACCTTCAGTCTGCTGCTGGACAGCCAGCAGCAGCAGCAGCAGGAGAGGTATGTAATCAGGAGCCCTCCTGCTAAGGGTAGACAGCTGCTCGTTCCACCCCACCCCCCGCCTTAATTGGTTCTCCTCCCTTCCAACGGTGTTGAGGCGGGTAGGAACAGCAGGGGGTGAAGGTGCTGTGTTTAAAGAGGTGGAGTTATGCAGATCTAAAACGCGTGGATTGCAGCAGCAGCAAGCCGAAAAGTGCAGGCATGTAAGGGATCTAGAGGTTGACAACATGTCTTCTTAACGGGAGTCCAGGAGCTCATCTCCACAAATGGACTTTTCAGGATCCTTGGGTGGCTCCGTAGTTTGAAACCAATTCTGGTTATCGCTTCTCGGCCTTTTGGCTAAGATCAAGTGTAGTATCTGTTCTTATCAGTTTAATATCTGATACGTCCCCTATCTGGGGACCATATATTAAATGGATTTTTAGAACAGGGAGATGGAAAAAGAGCTTGCTCTGTCCACTCCACGCATTGACCTGGTATTGCAGTATCTCCAGGACCGGTGCACCCCTTCTTTAATGCAGTTTCTAAAATCAGAAAGAATTGAATTCAATGTTTTTTGTTCATTTTGCTTGTTTGTCGGATTTTGGGATGGACTCTTTGGCTTTGCTTTTCTTCTCCTCATTGGATTTTTCATGTTCAAAGTTGCAGAAGCCAGATTACAAGCTCATTTTGGTTCAACTTCAGCAACTGTGCATTGCATTGCCATGTAATGTGATGCAATGCTATCTTTCTAGCTCTCCCTTTTTACTTCCTTTTGGATAAACAGACATATTAGGCAAGCATTTTGGAGCTTTCACCTAAATAACTACAGGTGGTGAGATAAGCTGCACAATATAATTGACCTTTCAGTATATTGTTGCACACACACCATCTATTTAGCAAATGCCCTTGTTATCAACAGCAGCCTTTTAAACTCACCTGAGCTAACAGGTATGTGCGCTGGTTACTCTGCTGCGCTTAAAATTTCTTTTTTGGTTTGCTACAATGCCTTTTCTGAAACGTTGTCTCCTTCTGCTGGAACACTGACTTCTTTCATTTAATGCCTGCAGACTATAAAAGAGAACCCAACCCAAAAAGTTTGGTTGATTAGTCTGTGGCATTCTGTTAAACTGTTGCTTATGGCGGTCTCTGTGAGCTTCTCAGCGACATTCAGCCAGCCAGGTATCCTGCCTGCAGTAGATGGAATGTGGCCATTGAACGCTGGCTGCGCGTGTCATAATAGGCTCTGAGCCTTTATATACCTGTGCACAGCAGCAGCCACCTTCAGTCTGCTGCTGGACAGCCAGCAGCAGCAGCAGCAGGAGAGGTATGTAATCAGGAGCCCTCCTGCTAAGGGTAGACAGCTGCTCGTTCCACCCCACCCCCCGCCTTAATTGGTTCTCCTCCCTTCCAACGGTGTTGAGGCGGGTGGGAACAGCAGGGGGTGAAGGTGCTGTGTTTAAAGAGGTGGAGTTATGCAGATCTAAAACGCGTGGATTGCAGCAGCAGCAAGCCGAAAAGTGCAGGCATGTAAGGGATCTAGAGGTTGACAACATGTCTTCTTAACGGGAGTCCAGGAGCTCATCTCCACAAATGGACTTTTCAGGATCCTTGGGTGGCTCCGTAGTTTGAAACCAATTCTGGTTATCGCTTCTCGGCCTTTTGGCTAAGATCAAGTGTAGTATCTGTTCTTATCAGTTTAATATCTGATACGTCCCCTATCTGGGGACCATATATTAAATGGATTTTTAGAACAGGGAGATGGAAAAAGAGCTTGCTCTGTCCAGTCCACGCATTGACCTGGTATTGCAGTATCTCCAGGACCGGTGCACCCCTTCTTTAATGCAGTTTCTAAAATCAGAAAGAATTGAATTCAATGTTTTTTGTTCATTTTGCTTGTTTGTCGGATTTTGGGATGGACTCTTTGGCTTTGCTTTTCTTCTCCTCATTGGATTTTTCATGTTCAAAGTTGCAGAAGCCAGATTACAAGCTCATTTTGGTTCAACTTCAGCAACTGTGCATTGCATTGCCATGTAATGTGATGCAATGCTATCTTTCTAGCTCTCCCTTTTTACTTCCTTTTGGATAAACAGACATATTAGGCAAGCATTTTGGAGCTTTCACCTAAATAACTACAGGTGGTGAGATAAGCTGCACAATATAATTGACCTTTCAGTATATTGTTGCACACACACCATCTATTTAGCAAATGCCCTTGTTATCAACAGCAGCCTTTTAAACTCACCTGAGCTAACAGGTATGTGCGCTGGTTACTCTGCTGCGCTTAAAATTTCTTTTTTGGTTTGCTACAATGCCTTTTCTGAAACGTTGTCTCCTTCTGCTGGAACACTGACTTCTTTCATTTAATGCCTGCAGACTATAAAAGAGAACCCAACCCAAAAAGTTTGGTTGATTAGTCTGTGGCATTCTGTTAAACTGTTGCTTATGGCGGTCTCTGTGAGCTTCTCAGCGACATTCAGCCAGCCAGGTATCCTGCCTGCAGTAGATGGAATGTGGCAATGGAACGCTGGCTGCGCGTGTCATAATAGGCTCTCAGCCTTTATATACCTGTGCACAGCAGCAGCCACCTTCAGTCTGCTGCTGGACAGCCAGCAGCAGCAGCAGCAGGAGAGGTATGTAATCAGGAGCCCTCCTGCTAAGGGTAGACAGCTGCTCGTTCCACCCCACCCCCCGCCTTAATTGGTTCTCCTCCCTTCCAACGGTGTTGAGGCGGGTGGGAACAGCAGGGGGTGAAGGTGCTGTGTTTAAAGAGGTGGAGTTATGCAGATCTAAAACGCGTGGATTGCAGCAGCAGCAAGCCGAAAAGTGCAGGCATGTAAGGGATCTAGAGGTTGACAACATGTCTTCTTAACGGGAGTCCAGGAGCTCATCTCCACAAATGGACTTTTCAGGATCCTTGGGTGGCTCCGTAGTTTGAAACCAATTCTGGTTATCGCTTCTCGGCCTTTTGGCTAAGATCAAGTGTAGTATCTGTTCTTATCAGTTTAATATCTGATACGTCCCCTATCTGGGGACCATATATTAAATGGATTTTTAGAACAGGGAGATGGAAAAAGAGCTTGCTCTGTCCACTCCACGCATTGACCTGGTATTGCAGTATCTCCAGGACCGGTGCACCCCTTCTTTAATGCAGTTTCTAAAATCAGAAAGAATTGAATTCAATGTTTTTTGTTCATTTTGCTTGTTTGTCGGATTTTGGGATGGACTCTTTGGCTTTGCTTTTCTTCTCCTCATTGGATTTTTCATGTTCAAAGTTGCAGAAGCCAGATTACAAGCTCATTTTGGTTCAACTTCAGCAACTGTGCATTGCATTGCCATGTAATGTGATGCAATGCTATCTTTCTAGCTCTCCCTTTTTACTTCCTTTTGGATAAACAGACATATTAGGCAAGCATTTTGGAGCTTTCACCTAAATAACTACAGGTGGTGAGATAAGCTGCACAATATAATTGACCTTTCAGTATATTGTTGCACACACACCATCTATTTAGCAAATGCCCTTGTTATCAACAGCAGCCTTTTAAACTCACCTGAGCTAACAGGTATGTGCGCTGGTTACTCTGCTGCGCTTAAAATTTCTTTTTTGGTTTGCTACAATGCCTTTTCTGAAACGTTGTCTCCTTCTGCTGGAACACTGACTTCTTTCATTTAATGCCTGCAGACTATAAAAGAGAACCCAACCCAAAAAGTTTGGTTGATTAGTCTGTGGCATTCTGTTAAACTGTTGCTTATGGCGGTCTCTGTGAGCTTCTCAGCGACATTCAGCCAGCCAGGTATCCTGCCTGCAGTAGATGGAATGTGGCAATGGAACGCTGGCTGCGCGTGTCATAATAGGCTCTCAGCCTTTATATACCTGTGCACAGCAGCAGCCACCTTCAGTCTGCTGCTGGACAGCCAGCAGCAGCAGCAGCAGGAGAGGTATGTAATCAGGAGCCCTCCTGCTAAGGGTAGACAGCTGCTCGTTCCACCCCACCCCCCGCCTTAATTGGTTCTCCTCCCTTCCAACGGTGTTGAGGCGGGTGGGAACAGCAGGGGGTGAAGGTGCTGTGTTTAAAGAGGTGGAGTTATGCAGATCTAAAACGCGTGGATTGCAGCAGCAGCAAGCCGAAAAGTGCAGGCATGTAAGGGATCTAGAGGTTGACAACATGTCTTCTTAACGGGAGTCCAGGAGCTCATCTCCACAAATGGACTTTTCAGGATCCTTGGGTGGCTCCGTAGTTTGAAACCAATTCTGGTTATCGCTTCTCGGCCTTTTGGCTAAGATCAAGTGTAGTATCTGTTCTTATCAGTTTAATATCTGATACGTCCCCTATCTGGGGACCATATATTAAATGGATTTTTAGAACAGGGAGATGGAAAAAGAGCTTGCTCTGTCCACTCCACGCATTGACCTGGTATTGCAGTATCTCCAGGACCGGTGCACCCCTTCTTTAATGCAGTTTCTAAAATCAGAAAGAATTGAATTCAATGTTTTTTGTTCATTTTGCTTGTTTGTCGGATTTTGGGATGGACTCTTTGGCTTTGCTTTTCTTCTCCTCATTGGATTTTTCATGTTCAAAGTTGCAGAAGCCAGATTACAAGCTCATTTTGGTTCAACTTCAGCAACTGTGCATTGCATTGCCATGTAATGTGATGCAATGCTATCTTTCTAGCTCTCCCTTTTTACTTCCTTTTGGATAAACAGACATATTAGGCAAGCATTTTGGAGCTTTCACCTAAATAACTACAGGTGGTGAGATAAGCTGCACAATATAATTGACCTTTCAGTATATTGTTGCACACACACCATCTATTTAGCAAATGCCCTTGTTATCAACAGCAGCCTTTTAAACTCACCTGAGCTAACAGGTATGTGCGCTGGTTACTCTGCTGCGCTTAAAATTTCTTTTTTGGTTTGCTACAATGCCTTTTCTGAAACGTTGTCTCCCTCTGCTGGAACACTGACTTCTTTCATTTAATGCCTGCAGACTATAAAAGAGAACCCAACCCAAAAAGTTTGGTTGATTAGTCTGTGGCATTCTGTTAAACTGTTGCTTATGGCGGTCTCTGTGAGCTTCTCAGCGACATTCAGCCAGCCAGGTATCCTGCCTGCAGTAGATGGAATGTGGCAATGGAACGCTGGCTGCGCGTGTCATAATAGGCTCTGAGCCTTTATATACCTGTGCACAGCAGCAGCCACCTTCAGTCTGCTGCTGGACAGCCAGCAGCAGCAGCAGCAGGAGAGGTATGTAATCAGGAGCCCTCCTGCTAAGGGTAGACAGCTGCTCGTTCCACCCCACCCCCCGCCTTAATTGGTTCTCCTCCCTTCCAACGGTGTTGAGGCGGGTGGGAACAGCAGGGGGTGAAGGTGCTGTGTTTAAAGAGGTGGAGTTATGCAGATCTAAAACGCGTGGATTGCAGCAGCAGCAAGCCGAAAAGTGCAGGCATGTAAGGGATCTAGAGGTTGACAACATGTCTTCTTAACGGGAGTCCAGGAGCTCATCTCCACAAATGGACTTTTCAGGATCCTTGGGTGGCTCCGTAGTTTGAAACCAATTCTGGTTATCGCTTCTCGGCCTTTTGGCTAAGATCAAGTGTAGTATCTGTTCTTATCAGTTTAATATCTGATACGTCCCCTATCTGGGGACCATATATTAAATGGATTTTTAGAACAGGGAGATGGAAAAAGAGCTTGCTCTGTCCACTCCACGCATTGACCTGGTATTGCAGTATCTCCAGGACCGGTGCACCCCTTCTTTAATGCAGTTTCTAAAATCAGAAAGAATTGAATTCAATGTTTTTTGTTCATTTTGCTTGTTTGTCGGATTTTGGGATGGACTCTTTGGCTTTGCTTTTCTTCTCCTCATTGGATTTTTCATGTTCAAAGTTGCAGAAGCCAGATTACAAGCTCATTTTGGTTCAACTTCAGCAACTGTGCATTGCATTGCCATGTAATGTGATGCAATGCTATCTTTCTAGCTCTCCCTTTTTACTTCCTTTTGGATAAACAGACATATTAGGCAAGCATTTTGGAGCTTTCACCTAAATAACTACAGGTGGTGAGATAAGCTGCACAATATAATTGACCTTTCAGTATATTGTTGCACACACACCATCTATTTAGCAAATGCCCTTGTTATCAACAGCAGCCTTTTAAACTCACCTGAGCTAACAGGTATGTGCGCTGGTTACTCTGCTGCGCTTAAAATTTCTTTTTTGGTTTGCTACAATGCCTTTTCTGAAACGTTGTCTCCTTCTGCTGGAACACTGACTTCTTTCATTTAATGCCTGCAGACTATAAAAGAGAACCCAACCCAAAAAGTTTGGTTGATTAGTCTGTGGCATTCTGTTAAACTGTTGCTTATGGCGGTCTCTGTGAGCTTCTCAGCGACATTCAGCCAGCCAGGTATCCTGCCTGCAGTAGATGGAATGTGGCAATGGAACGCTGGCTGCGCGTGTCATAATAGGCTCTCAGCCTTTATATACCTGTGCACAGCAGCAGGCACCTTCAGTCTGCTGCTGGACAGCCAGCAGCAGCAGCAGCAGGAGAGGTATGTAATCAGGAGCCCTCCTGCTAAGGGTAGACAGCTGCTCGTTCCACCCCACCCCCCGCCTTAATTGGTTCTCCTCCCTTCCAACGGTGTTGAGGCGGGTGGGAACAGCAGGGGGTGAAGGTGCTGTGTTTAAAGAGGTGGAGTTATGCAGATCTAAAACGCGTGGATTGCAGCAGCAGCAAGCCGAAAAGTGCAGGCATGTAAGGGATCTAGAGGTTGACAACATGTCTTCTTAACGGGAGTCCAGGAGCTCATCTCCACAAATGGACTTTTCAGAATCCTTGGGTGGCTCCGTAGTTTGAAACCAATTCTGGTTATCGCTTCTCGGCCTTTTGGCTAAGATCAAGTGTAGTATCTGTTCTTATCAGTTTAATATCTGATACGTCCCCTATCTGGGGACCATATATTAAATGGATTTTTAGAACAGGGAGATGGAAAAAGAGATTGCTCTGTCCACTCCACGCATTGACCTGGTATTGCAGTATCTCCAGGACCGGTGCACCCCTTCTTTAATGCAGTTTCTAAAATCAGAAAGAATTGAATTCAATGTTTTTTGTTCATTTTGCTTGTTTGTCGGATTTTGGGATGGACTCTTTGGCTTTGCTTTTCTTCTCCTCATTGGATTTTTCATGTTCAAAGTTGCAGAAGCCAGATTACAAGCTCATTTTGGTTCAACTTCAGCAACTGTGCATTGCATTGCCATGTAATGTGATGCAAATGCTATCCTTTTCTAGCTCTCCCCTTTTTACTCCTTTTGGATAAACAGACATATTAGGCAAGCATTTTGGAGCTTTCCACCTAAATAACTACAGGTGGTGAGATAAGCTGCACAATATAATTGACCTTTCCAGTATATTGTTGCACACACACCATCTATTTAGCAAATGCCCTTGTTATCAACACAGCAGCCTTTTAAACTCACCTGAGCTAACAGGTATGTGCGCTGGTTACTCTGCTGCGCTTAAAATTTCTTTTTTGTTTGCTACAATTGCTTTTCTGAAACGTTGTCTCCTTCTGCTGGAACACTGACTTCTTTCATTTAATGCCTGCAGACTATAAAAGAGAACCCAACCCCAAAAAGTTGGTTGATTAGTCTGTGGGCATTCTGTTAAACTGTTGCTTATGGCGGTCTCTGTGAGCTTCTCAGCGACATTCAGCCAGCCAGGTATCCTGCCTGCAGTAGATGGAATGTGGCAATGGAACCGCTGGCTGCGCGTGTCATAATAGGCTCTGGGCCTTATATACCTGTGCACAGCAGCAGCCACCTTCAGTCTGCTGCTGGACAGCCAGCAGCAGCAGCAGGAGAGGTATGTAATCAGGAGCCCTCCTGCTAAGGGTAGACAGCTGCTCGTTCCACCCCACCCCCCGCCTTAATTGGTTCTCCTCCCTTCCAACGGTGTTGAGGCGGGTGGGAACAGCAGGGGGTGAAGGTGCTGTGTTTAAAGAGGTGGAGTTATGCAGATCTAAAACGCGTGGATTGCAGCAGCAAGAAGCCGAAAAGTGCAGGCATGTAAGGGATCTAGAGGTTGACAACATGTCTTCTTAACGGGAGTCCAGGAGCTCATCTCCACAAATGGACTTTTCAGGATCCTTGGGTGGCTCGTAGTTTGAAACCAATTCTGGTTATCGCTTCTCGGCCTTTTGGCTAAGATCAAGTGTAGTATCTGTTCTTATCAGTTTAATATCTGATACGTCCCCTATCTGGGGACCATATATTAAATGGATTTTTAGAACAGGGAGATGGAAAAAGAGCTTGCTCTGTCCACTCCACGCATTGACCTGGTATTGCAGTATCTCCAGGACCGGTGCACCCCTTCCTTTAATGCAGTTTCTAAAATCAGAAAGAAATGAATTCAATGTTTTTTGTTCATTTTGCTTGTTTGTCGGATTTTGGGATGGACTCTTTGGCTTTGCTTTTCTTCTCCTCATTGGATTTTTCATGTTCAAAGTTGCAGAAGCCAGATTACAAGCTCATTTTGGTTCAACTTCAAGCAACTGTGCATTGCATTGCCATGTAATGTGATGCAATGCATCTTTCTCAGCTCTCCCTTTTTACTTCCTTTTGGATAAACAGACATATTAGGCAAGCATTTTGGAGCTTTCACCTAAATAACTACAGGTGGTGAGATAAGCTGCACAATATAATTGACCTTTCAGTATATTGTTGCACACACACCATCTATTTAGCAAATGCCCTTGTTATCAACAGCAGCCTTTTAAACTCACCTGAGCTAACAGGTATGTGCGCTGGTTACTCTGCTGCGCTTAAAATTCTTTTTTGGTTGCTACAATGCCTTTTCTGAACGTTGTCTCCTTCTGCTGGAACACTGACTTCTTTCATTTAATGCCTGCAGACTATAAAAGAGAACCCAACCCAAAAAGTTGGGTTGATTAGTCTGTGGCATTCTGTTAAACTGTTGCTTATGGCGGTCTCTGTGAGCTTCTCAGCGACATTCAGCCAGCCAGGTATCCTGCCTGCAGTAGATGGAATGTGGCAATGGAACGCTGGCTGCGCGTGTCATAATAGGCTCTGAGCCTTTATATACCTGTGCACAGCAGCAGCCACCTTCAGTCTGCTGCTGGACAGCCAGCAGCAGCAGCAGCAGGAGAGGTATGTAATCAGGAGCCCTCCTGCTAAGGGTAGACAGCTGCTCGATCACACCCACCCCCCGCCTTAATTGGTTCTCCTCCCTTCCAACGGTGTTGAGGCGGGTGGGAACAGCAGGGGGTGAAGGTGCTGTGTTTAAAGAGGTGGAGTTATGCAGATCTAAAACCTGTGGATTGCAGCAGCAGCAAGCCGAAAAGTGCAGGCATGTAAGGGATCTAGAGGTTGACAACATGTCTTCTTAACGGGGAGTCCCAGGAGCTCATCTCCACAAATGGACTTTTCAGGATCCTTGGGTGGCTCCGTAGTTTGAAACCAATTCTGGTTATCGCTTCTCGGCCTTTTGGCTAAGATCAAGTGTAGTATCTGTTCTTATCAGTTTAATATCTGATACGTCCCCTATCTGGGGACCATATATTAAATGGATTTTTAGAACAGGGAGATGGAAAAAGAGCTTGCTCTGTCCACTCCACGCATTGACCTGGTATTGCAGTATCTCCAGGACCGGTGCACCCCTTCTTTAATGCAGTTTCTAAAATCAGAAAGAATTGAATTCAATGTTTTTTGTTCATTTTGCTTGTTTGTCGGATTTTGGGATGGACTCTTTGGCTTTGCTTTTTCTTCTCCTCATTGGATTTTTCATGTTCAAGTTGCAGAAGCCAGATTACAAGCTCATTTTGTTCAACTTCAGCAACTGTGCATTGCATTGCCATGTAATGTGATGCAATGCTATCTTTCTAGCTCTCCCCTTTTTACTTCCTTTTGGATAAACAGACATATTAGGCAAGCATTTTGGAGCTTTCACCTAAATAACTACAGGGTGGTGAGATAAGCTGCACAATATAATTGACCTTTCAGTATATTGTTGCACACACACCATCTATTTAGCAAATGCCCTTGTTATCACCAGCAGCCTTTTAAAACTCACCTGAGCTAACAGGTATGTGCGCTGGTTACTCTGCTGCGCTTAAAATTTCTTTTTTGGTTTGCTACAATGCCTTTTCTGAAACGTTGTCTCCTTTCTGCTGGAACACTGACTTCTTTCATTTAATGCCTGCAGACTATAAAAGAGACCCAACCCAAAAAGTTTGGTTGATTAGTCTGTGGCATTCTGTTAAACTGTTGCTTATGGCGGCTCTCTGTGAGCTTCTCAGGCGACATTCAGCCAGCCAGGTATCCTGCTGCAGTAGATGGAATGTGGCAATGGAACGCTGGCTGCGCGTGTCATAATAGGCTCTGAGCCTTTATATACCTGTGCACAGCAGCCAGCCACCTTCAGTCTGCTGCTGGACAGCCAGCAGCAGCAGCAGCAGGAGAGGTATGTAATCAGGAGCCCTCCTGCTAAGGGTAGACAGCTGCTCGTTCCACCCCACCCCCCGCCCTTAATTGGTTCTCCTCCTTCCAACGGTGTTGAGGCGGGTGGGAACAGCAGGGGGTGAAGGTGCTGTGTTTAAAGAGGTGGAGTTATGCAGATCTAAAACGCGTGGATTGCAGCAGCAGCAAGCCGAAAAGTGCAGGCATGTAAGGGATCTAGAGTTGACAACATGTCTTCTTAACGGGAGTCCAGGAGCTCATCTCCACAAATGGACTTTTCAGGATCCTTGGGTGGCTCCGTAGTTTGAAACCAATTCTGGTTATCGCTTCTCTGCCTTTTGGCTAAGACTCAAGTGTAGTATCTGTTCTTATCAGTTTAATATCTGATACGTCCCCTATCTGGGGACCATATATTAAATGGATTTTTAGAACAGGGAGATGGAAAAAGAGCTTGCTCTGTCCACTCCACGCATTGACCTGGTATTGCAGTATCTCCAGGACCGGTGCACCCCTTCTTTAATGCAGTTTCTAAAATCAGAAAGAATTGAATTCAATGTTTTTTGTTCATTTTGCTTGATTGTCGGATTTTGGATGGACTCTTTGGCTTTGCTTTTCTTCTCCTCATTGGATTTTTCATGTTCAAAGTTGCAGAAGCCAGATTACAAGCTCATTTTGGTTCAACTTCAGCAACTGTGCATTGCATTGCCATGTAATGTGATGCAATGCTATCTTTCTAGCTCTCCCTTTTTACTTCCTTTTGGATAACAGACATATTAGGCAAGCATTTTGGAGCTTTCACCTAAATAACTACAGGTGGTGAGATAAGCTGCACAATATAATTGACCTTTCAGTATATTGTTGCACACACACCATCTATTTAGCAAATGCCCTTGTTATCAACAGCAGCCTTTTAAACTCACCTGAGCTAACAGGTATGTGCGCTGGTTACTCTTCTGCGCTTAAAATTTCTTTTTTGGTTTGCTACAATGCCTTTTCTGAAACGTTGTCTCCTTCTGCTGGAACACTGACTTCTTTCATTTAATGCCTGCAGACTATAAAAGAGAACCCAACCCAAAAAGTTGGTTGATTAGTCTGTGGCATTCTGTTAAACTGTTGCTTATGGCGGTCTCTGTGAGCTTCTCAGCGACATTCAGCCAGCCAGGTATCCTGCCTGCAGTAGATGGAATGTGGCAATGGAACGCTGGCTGCGCGTGTCATAATAGGCTCTGAGCCTTTATATACCTGTGCACAGCAGCAGCCACCTTCAGTCTGCTGCTGGGACAGCCAGCAGCAGCAGCACAGGAGAGGTATGTAATCAGGAGCCCTCCTGCTAAGGGTAGACAGCTGCTCGTCCACCCCACCCCCCGCCTTAATTGGTTCTCCTCCTTCCAACGGTGTTGAGGCGGGTGGGAACAGCAGGGGTGAATGTGCTGTGTTTAAAGAGGTGGAGTTATGCAGATCTAAAACGCGTGGATTGCAGCAGCAGCAAGCCGAAAAGTGCAGGCATGTAAGGGATCTAGATGTTGACAACATGTCTTCTTAACGGAGTCCAGGAGCTCATCTCCACAAATGGACTTTTCCAGGATCCTTGGGTGGCTCCGTAGTTTGGAAACCATTCTGGTTATCGCTTCTCGGCCTTTTGGCTAAGATCAAGTGTAGTATCTGTTCTTATCAGTTAATATCTGATACGTCCCCTATCTGGGGACCATATATTAAATGGATTTTTAGAACAGGGAGATGGAAAAAGAGCTTGCTCTGTCCACTCACGCATTGACCTGGGTATTGCAGTATCTCCAGGACCGGTGCACCCCTTCTTTAATGCAGTTTCTAAAATCAGAAAGAATTGAATTCAATGTTTTTTGTTCATTTTGCTTGTTTGTCGGATTTTGGGATGGACTCTTTGGCTTTGCTTTTCTTCTCCTCATTGGATTTTTCATGTTCAAAGTTGCAGAAGCCAGATTACAAGCTCATTTGGTTCAACTTCAGCAACTGTGCATTGCATTGCCATGTAATGTGATGCAATGCTATCTTTCTAGCTCTCCTTTTTACTTCCTTTTGGATAAACAGACATATTAGGCAAGCATTTTGAGCTTTCACCTAAATAACTACAGGTGGTGAGATAAGCTGCACAATATAATTGACCTTTCAGTATATTGTTGCACACACACCATCTATTTAGCAAATGCCCTTGTTATCAACAGCAGCCTTTTAAACTCACCTGAGCTAACAGGTATGTGCGCTGGTTACTCCTGCTGCGCTTAAAATTTCTTTTTTGGTTTGCTACAATGCCTTTTCTGAAACGTTGTCTCCTTCTGCTGGAACACTGACTTCTTTCATTTAATGCCTGCAGACTATAAAAGAGAACCCAACCCAAAAAGTTTGGTTGATTAGTCTGTGGCATTCTGTTAAACTGTTGCTTATGGCGGTCTCTGTGAGCTTCTCAGCGACATTCAGCCAGCCAGGTATCCTGCCTGCAGTAGATGAATGTGGCAATGGAACGCTGGCTGCGCGTGTCATAATAGGCTCTGAGCCTTTATATACCTGTGCACAGCAGCAGCCACCTTCAGTCTGCTGCTGGACAGCCAGCAGCAGCAGCAGCAGGAGAGGTATGTAATCAGGAGCCCTCCTGCTAAGGGTAGACAGCTGCTCGTTCCACCCCACCCCGCCTTAATTGGTTCTCCTCCCTTCCAACGGTGTTGAGGCGGGTGGGAACAGCAGGGGGTGAAGGTGCTGGTGTTTAAAGAGGTGGAGTTATGCAGATCTAAAACGCGTGGATTGCAGCAGCAGCAAGCCGAAAAGTGCAGGCATGTAAGGGATCTAGAGGTTGACAACATGTCTTCTTAACGGGAGTCCAGGAGCTCATCTCCACAAATGGACTTTTCAGGATCCTTGGGTGGCTCCGTAGTTTGAAACCAATTCTGGTTATCGCTTCTCGGCCTTTTGGCTAAGATCAAGTGTAGTATCTGTTCTTATCAGTTTAATATCTGATACGTCCCCTATCTGGGGACCATATATTAAATGGATTTTTAGAACAGGGAGATGGAAAAAGAGCTTGCTCTGTCCACTCCACGCATTGACCTGGTATTGCAGTATCTCCAGGACCGGTGCACCCCTTCTTTAATGCAGTTTCTAAAATCAGAAAGAATTGAATTCAATGTTTTTTGTTCATTTTGCTTGTTTGTCGGATTTTGGGATGGACTCTTTGGCTTTGCTTTTCTTCTCCTCATTGGATTTTTCATGTTCAAAGTTGCAGAAGCCAGATTACAAGCTCATTTTGGTTCAACTTCAGCAACTGTGCATTGCATTGCCATGTAATGTGATGCAATGCTATCTTTCTAGCTCTCCCTTTTTACTTCCTTTTGGATAAACAGACATATTAGGCAAGCATTTTGGAGCTTTCACCTAAATAACTACAGGTGGTGAGATAAGCTGCACAATATAATTGACCTTTCAGTATATTGTTGCACACACACCATCTATTTAGCAAATGCCCTTGTTATCAACAGCAGCCTTTTAAACTCACCTGAGCTAACAGGTATGTGCGCTGGTTACTCTGCTGCGCTTAAAATTTCTTTTTTGGTTTGCTACAATGCCTTTTCTGAAACGTTGTCTCCTTCTGCTGGAACACTGACTTCTTTCATTTAATGCCTGCAGACTATAAAAGAGAACCCAACCCAAAAAGTTTGGTTGATTAGTCTGTGGCATTCTGTTAAACTGTTGCTTATGGCGGTCTCTGTGAGCTTCTCAGCGACATTCAGCCAGCCAGGTTTCCTGCCTGCAGTAGATGGAATGTGGCAATGGAACGCTGGCTGCGCGTGTCATAATAGGCTCTGAGCCTTTATATACCTGTGCACAGCAGCAGCCACCTTCAGTCTGCTGCTGGACAGCCAGCAGCAGCAGCAGCAGGAGAGGTATGTAATCAGGAGCCCTCCTGCTAAGGGTAGACAGCTGCTCGTTCCACCCCACCCCCCGCCTTAATTGGTTCTCCTCCCTTCCAACGGTGTTGAGGCGGGTGGGAACAGCAGGGGTGAAGGTGCTGTGTTTAAAGAGGTGGAGTTATGCAGATCTAAAACGCGTGGATTGCAGCAGCAGCAAGCCGAAAAGTGCAGGCATGTAAGGGATCTAGAGGTTGACAACATGTCTTCTTAACGGGAGTCCAGGAGCTCATCTCCACAAATGGACTTTTCAGGATCCTTGGGTGGCTCCGTAGTTTGAAACCAATTCTGGTTATCGCTTCTCTGCCTTTTGGCTAAGATCAAGTGTAGTATCTGTTCTTATCAGTTTAATATCTGATACGTCCCCTATCTGGGGACCATATATTAAATGGATTTTTAGAACAGGGAGATGGAAAAAGAGCTTGCTCTGTCCACTCCACGCATTGACCTGGTATTGCAGTATCTCCAGGACCGGTGCACCCCTTCTTTAATGCAGTTTCTAAAATCAGAAAGAATTGAATTCAATGTTTTTTGTTCATTTTGCTTGTTTGTCGGATTTTGGGATGGACTCTTTGGCTTTGCTTTTCTTCTCCTCATTGGATTTTTCATGTTCAAAGTTGCAGAAGCCAGATTACAAGCTCATTTTGGTTCAACTTCAGCAACTGTGCATTGCATTGCCATGTAATGTGATGCAATGCTATCTTTCTAGCTCTCCCCTTTTACTTCCTTTTGGATAAACAGACATATTAGGCAAGCATTTTGGAGCTTTCACCTAAATAACTACAGGTGGTGAGATAAGCTGCACAATATAATTGACCTTTCAGTATATTGTTGCACACACACCATCTATTTAGCAAATGCCCTTGTTATCAACAGCAGCCTTTTAAACTCACCTGAGCTAACAGGTATGTGCGCTGGTTACTCTGCTGCGCTTAAAATTTCTTTTTTGGTTTGCTACAATGCCTTTTCTGAAACGTTGTCTCCTTCTGCTGGAACACTGACTTCTTTCATTTAATGCCTGCAGACTATAAAAGAGAACCCAACCCAAAAAGTTTGGTTGATTAGTCTGTGGCATTCTGTTAAACTGTTGCTTATGGCGGTCTCTGTGAGCTTCTCAGCGACATTCAGCCAGCCAGGTATCCTGCCTGCAGTAGATGGAATGTGGCAATGGAACGCTGGCTGCGCGTGTCATAATAGGCTCTGAGCCTTTATATACCTGTGCACAGCAGCAGCCACCTTCAGTCTGCTGCTGGACAGCCAGCAGCAGCAGCAGCAGGAGAGGTATGTAATCAGGAGTCCTCCTGCTAAGGGTAGACAGCTGCTCGTTCCACCCCACCCCCCGCCTTAATTGGTTCTCCTCCCTTCCAACGGTGTTGAGGCGGGTGGGAACAGCAGGGGGTGAAGGTGCTGTGTTTAAAGAGGTGGAGTTATGCAGATCTAAAACGCGTGGATTGCAGCAGCAGCAAGCCGAAAAGTGCAGGCATGTAAGGGATCTAGAGGTTGACAACATGTCTTCTTAACGGGAGTCCAGGAGCTCATCTCCACAAATGGACTTTTCAGGATCCTTGGGTGGCTCCGTAGTTTGAAACCAATTCTGGTTATCGCTTCTCGGCCTTTTGGCTAAGATCAAGTGTAGTATCTGTTCTTATCAGTTTAATATCTGATACGTCCCCTATCTGGGGACCATATATTAAATGGATTTTTAGAACAGGGAGATGGAAAAAGAGCTTGCTCTGTCCACTCCACGCATTGACCTGGTATTGCAGTATCTCCAGGACCGGTGCACCCCTTCTTTAATGCAGTTTCTAAAATCAGAAAGAATTGAATTCAATGTTTTTTGTTCATTTTGCTTGTTTGTCGGATTTTGGGATGGACTCTTTGGCTTTGCTTTTCTTCTCCTCATTGGATTTTTCATGTTCAAAGTTGCAGAAGCCAGATTACAAGCTCATTTTGGTTCAACTTCAGCAACTGTGCATTGCATTGCCATGTAATGTGATGCAATGCTATCTTTCTAGCTCTCCCTTTTTACTTCCTTTTGGATAAACAGACATATTAGGCAAGCATTTTGGAGCTTTCACCTAAATAACTACAGGTGGTGAGATAAGCTGCACAATATAATTGACCTTTCAGTATATTGTTGCACACACACCATCTATTTAGCAAATGCCCTTGTTATCAACAGCAGCCTTTTAAACTCACCTGAGCTAACAGGTATGTGCGCTGGTTACTCTGCTGCGCTTAAAATTTCTTTTTTGGTTTGCTACAATGCCTTTTCTGAAACGTTGTCTCCTTCTGCTGGAACACTGACTTCTTTCATTTAATGCCTGCAGACTATAAAAGAGAACCCAACCCAAAAAGTTTGGTTGATTAGTCTGTGGCATTCTGTTAAACTGTTGCTTATGGCGGTCTCTGTGAGCTTCTCAGCGACATTCAGCCAGCCAGGTATCCTGCCTGCAGTAGATGGAATGTGGCAATGGAACGCTGGCTGCGCGTGTCATAATAGGCTCTGAGCCTTTATATACCTGTGCACAGCAGCAGCCACCTTCAGTCTGCTGCTGGACAGCCAGCAGCAGCAGCAGCAGGAGAGGTATGTAATCAGGAGCCCTCCTGCTAAGGGTAGACAGCTGCTCGTTCCACCCCACCCCCCGCCTTAATTGGTTCTCCTCCCTTCCAACGGTGTTGAGGCGGGTGGGAACAGCAGGGGGTGAAGGTGCTGTGTTTAAAGAGGTGGAGTTATGCAGATCTAAAACGCGTGGATTGCAGCAGCAGCAAGCCGAAAAGTGCAGGCATGTAAGGGATCTAGAGGTTGACAACATGTCTTCTTAACGGGAGTCCAGGAGCTCATCTCCACAAATGGACTTTTCAGGATCCTTGGGTGGCTCCGTAGTTTGAAACCAATTCTGGTTATCGCTTCTCGGCCTTTTGGCTAAGATCAAGTGTAGTATCTGTTCTTATCAGTTTAATATCTGATACGTCCCCTATCTGGGGACCATATATTAAATGGATTTTTAGAACAGGGAGATGGAAAAAGAGCTTGCTCTGTCCACTCCACGCATTGACCTGGTATTGCAGTATCTCCAGGACCGGTGCACCCCTTCTTTAATGCAGTTTCTAAAATCAGAAAGAATTGAATTCAATGTTTTTTGTTCATTTTGCTTGTTTGTCGGATTTTGGGATGGACTCTTTGGCTTTGCTTTTCTTCTCCTCATTGGATTTTTCATGTTCAAAGTTGCAGAAGCCAGATTACAAGCTCATTTTGGTTCAACTTCAGCAACTGTGCATTGCATTGCCATGTAATGTGATGCAATGCTATCTTTCTAGCTCTCCCTTTTTACTTCCTTTTGGATAAACAGACATATTAGGCAAGCATTTTGGAGCTTTCACCTAAATAACTACAGGTGGTGAGATAAGCTGCACAATATAATTGACCTTTCAGTATATTGTTGCACACACACCATCTATTTAGCAAATGCCCTTGTTATCAACAGCAGCCTTTTAAACTCACCTGAGCTAACAGGTATGTGCGCTGGTTACTCTGCTGCGCTTAAAATTTCTTTTTTGGTTTGCTACAATGCCTTTTCTGAAACGTTGTCTCCTTCTGCTGGAACACTGACTTCTTTCATTTAATGCCTGCAGACTATAAAAGAGAACCCAACCCAAAAAGTTTGGTTGATTAGTCTGTGGCATTCTGTTAAACTGTTGCTTATGGCGGTCTCTGTGAGCTTCTCAGCGACATTCAGCCAGCCAGGTATCCTGCCTGCAGTAGATGGAATGTGGCAATGGAACGCTGGCTGCGCGTGTCATAATAGGCTCTGAGCCTTTATATACCTGTGCACAGCAGCAGCCACCTTCAGTCTGCTGCTGGACAGCCAGCAGCAGCAGCAGCAGGAGAGGTATGTAATCAGGAGCCCTCCTGCTAAGGGTAGACAGCTGCTCGTTCCACCCCACCCCCCGCCTTAATTGGTTCTCCTCCCTTCCAACGGTGTTGAGGCGGGTGGGAACAGCAGGGGGTGAAGGTGCTGTGTTTAAAGAGGTGGAGTTATGCAGATCTAAAACGCGTGGATTGCAGCAGCAGCAAGCCGAAAAGTGCAGGCATGTAAGGGATCTAGAGGTTGACAACATGTCTTCTTAACGGGAGTCCAGGAGCTCATCTCCACAAATGGACTTTTCAGGATCCTTGGGTGGCTCCGTAGTTTGAAACCAATTCTGGTTATCGCTTCTCGGCCTTTTGGCTAAGATCAAGTGTAGTATCTGTTCTTATCAGTTTAATATCTGATACGTCCCCTATCTGGGGACCATATATTAAATGGATTTTTAGAACAGGGAGATGGAAAAAGAGATTGCTCTGTCCACTCCACGCATTGACCTGGTATTGCAGTATCTCCAGGACCGGTGCACCCCTTCTTTAATGCAGTTTCTAAAATCAGAAAGAATTGAATTCAATGTTTTTTGTTCATTTTGCTTGTTTGTCGGATTTTGGGATGGACTCTTTGGCTTTGCTTTTCTTCTCCTCATTGGATTTTTCATGTTCAAAGTTGCAGAAGCCAGATTACAAGCTCATTTTGGTTCAACTTCAGCAACTGTGCATTGCATTGCCATGTAATGTGATGCAATGCTATCTTTCTAGCTCTCCCTTTTTACTTCCTTTTGGATAAACAGACATATTAGGCAAGCATTTTGGAGCTTTCACCTAAATAACTACAGGTGGTGAGATAAGCTGCACAATATAATTGACCTTTCAGTATATTGTTGCACACACACCATCTATTTAGCAAATGCCCTTGTTATCAACAGCAGCCTTTTAAACTCACCTGAGCTAACAGGTATGTGCGCTGGTTACTCTGCTGCGCTTAAAATTTCTTTTTTGGTTTGCTACAATGCCTTTTCTGAAACGTTGTCTCCTTCTGCTGGAACACTGACTTCTTTCATTTAATGCCTGCAGACTATAAAAGAGAACCCAACCCAAAAAGTTTGGTTGATTAGTCTGTGGCATTCTGTTAAACTGTTGCTTATGGCGGTCTCTGTGAGCTTCTCAGCGACATTCAGCCAGCCAGGTATCCTGCCTGCAGTAGATGGAATGTGGCAATGGAACGCTGGCTGCGCGTGTCATAATAGGCTCTGAGCCTTTATATACCTGTGCACAGCAGCAGCCACCTTCAGTCTGCTGCTGGACAGCCAGCAGCAGCAGCAGGAGAGGTATGTAATCAGGAGCCCTCCTGCTAAGGGTAGACAGCTGCTCGTTCCACCCCACCCCCCGCCTTAATTGGTTCTCCTCCCTTCCAACGGTGTTGAGGCGGGTGGGAACAGCAGGGGGTGAAGGTGCTGTGTTTAAAGAGGTGGAGTTATGCAGATCTAAAACGCGTGGATTGCAGCAGCAGCAAGCCGAAAAGTGCAGGCATGTAAGGGATCTAGAGGTTGACAACATGTCTTCTTAACGGGAGTCCAGGAGCTCATCTCCACAAATGGACTTTTCAGGATCCTTGGGTGGCTCCGTAGTTTGAAACCAATTCTGGTTATCGCTTCTCGGCCTTTTGGCTAAGATCAAGTGTAGTATCTGTTCTTATCAGTTTAATATCTGATACGTCCTCTATCTGGGGACCATATATTAAATGGATTTTTAGAACAGGGAGATGGAAAAAGAGCTTGCTCTGTCCACTCCACGCATTGACCTGGTATTGCAGTATCTCCAGGACCGGTGCACCCCTTCTTTAATGCAGTTTCTAAAATCAGAAAGAATTGAATTCAATGTTTTTTGTTCATTTTGCTTGTTTGTCGGATTTTGGGATGGACTCATTGGCTTTGCTTTTCTTCTCCTCATTGGATTTTTCATGTTCAAAGTTGCAGAAGCCAGATTACAAGCTCATTTTGGTTCAACTTCAGCAACTGTGCATTGCATTGCCATGTAATGTGATGCAATGCTATCTTTCTAGCTCTCCCTTTTTACTTCCTTTTGGATAAACAGACATATTAGGCAAGCATTTTGGAGCTTTCACCTAAATAACTACAGGTGGTGAGATAAGCTGCACAATATAATTGACCTTTCAGTATATTGTTGCACACACACCATCTATTTAGCAAATGCCCTTGTTATCAACAGCAGCCTTTTAAACTCACCTGAGCTAACAGGTATGTGCGCTGGTTACTCTGCTGCGCTTAAAATTTCTTTTTTGGTTTGCTACAATGCCTTTTCTGAAACGTTGTCTCCTTCTGCTGGAACACTGACTTCTTTCATTTAATGCCTGCAGACTATAAAAGAGAACCCAACCCAAAAAGTTTGGTTGATTAGTCTGTGGCATTCTGTTAAACTGTTGCTTATGGCGGTCTCTGTGAGCTTCTCAGCGACATTCAGCCAGCCAGGTATCCTGCCTGCAGTAGATGGAATGTGGCAATGGAACGCTGGCTGCGCGTGTCATAATAGGCTCTGAGCCTTTATATACCTGTGCACAGCAGCAGCCACCTTCAGTCTGCTGCTGGACAGCCAGCAGCAGCAGCAGCAGGAGAGGTATGTAATCAGGAGCCCTCCTGCTAAGGGTAGACAGCTGCTCGTTCCACCCCACCCCCCGCCTTAATTGGTTCTCCTCCCTTCCAACGGTGTTGAGGCGGGTGGGAACAGCAGGGGGTGAAGGTGCTGTGTTTAAAGAGGTGGAGTTATGCAGATCTAAAACGCGTGGATTGCAGCAGCAGCAAGCCGAAAAGTGCAGGCATGTAAGGGATCTAGAGGTTGACAACATGTCTTCTTAACGGGAGTCCAGGAGCTCATCTCCACAAATGGACTTTTCAGGATCCTTGGGTGGCTCCGTAGTTTGAAACCAATTCTGGTTATCGCTTCTCGGCCTTTTGGCTAAGATCAAGTGTAGTATCTGTTCTTATCAGTTTAATATCTGATACGTCCCCTATCTGGGGACCATATATTAAATGGATTTTTAGAACAGGGAGATGGAAAAAGAGCTTGCTCTGTCCACTCCACGCATTGACCTGGTATTGCAGTATCTCCAGGACCGGTGCACCCCTTCTTTAATGCAGTTTCTAAAATCAGAAAGAATTGAATTCAATGTTTTTTGTTCATTTTGCTTGTTTGTCGGATTTTGGGATGGACTCTTTGGCTTTGCTTTTCTTCTCCTCATTGGATTTTTCATGTTCAAAGTTGCAGAAGCCAGATTACAAGCTCATTTTGGTTCAACTTCAGCAACTGTGCATTGCATTGCCATGTAATGTGATGCAATGCTATCTTTCTAGCTCTCCCTTTTTACTTCCTTTTGGATAAACAGACATATTAGGCAAGCATTTTGGAGCTTTCACCTAAATAACTACAGGTGGTGAGATAAGCTGCACAATATAATTGACCTTTCAGTATATTGTTGCACACACACCATCTATTTAGCAAATGCCCTTGTTATCAACAGCAGCCTTTTAAACTCACCTGAGCTAACAGGTATGTGCGCTGGTTACTCTGCTGCGCTTAAAATTTCTTTTTTGGTTTGCTACAATGCCTTTTCTGAAACGTTGTCTCCTTCTGCTGGAACACTGACTTCTTTCATTTAATGCCTGCAGACTATAAAAGAGAACCCAACCCAAAAAGTTTGGTTGATTAGTCTGTGGCATTCTGTTAAACTGTTGCTTATGGCGGTCTCTGTGAGCTTCTCAGCGACATTCAGCCAGCCAGGTATCCTGCCTGCAGTAGATGGAATGTGGCAATGGAACGCTGGCTGCGCGTGTCATAATAGGCTCTGAGCCTTTATATACCTGTGCACAGCAGCAGCCACCTTCAGTCTGCTGCTGGACAGCCAGCAGCAGCAGCAGCAGGAGAGGTATGTAATCAGGAGCCCTCCTGCTAAGGGTAGACAGCTGCTCGTTCCACCCCACCCCCCGCCTTAATTGGTTCTCCTCCCTTCCAACGGTGTTGAGGCGGGTGGGAACAGAAGGGGGTGAAGGTGCTGTGTTTAAAGAGGTGGAGTTATGCAGATCTAAAACGCGTGGATTGCAGCAGCAGCAAGCCGAAAAGTGCAGGCATGTAAGGGATCTAGAGGTTGACAACATGTCTTCTTAACGGGAGTCCAGGAGCTCATCTCCACAAATGGACTTTTCAGGATCCTTGGGTGGCTCCGTAGTTTGAAACCAATTCTGGTTATCGCTTCTCGGCCTTTTGGCTAAGATCAAGTGTAGTATCTGTTCTTATCAGTTTAATATCTGATACGTCCCCTATCTGGGGACCATATATTAAATGGATTTTTAGAACAGGGAGATGGAAAAAGAGCTTGCTCTGTCCACTCCACGCATTGACCTGGTATTGCAGTATCTCCAGGACCGGTGCACCCCTTCTTTAATGCAGTTTCTAAAATCAGAAAGAATTGAATTCAATGTTTTTTGTTCATTTTGCTTGTTTGTCGGATTTTGGGATGGACTCTTTGGCTTTGCTTTTCTTCTCCTCATTGGATTTTTCATGTTCAAAGTTGCAGAAGCCAGATTACAAGCTCATTTTGGTTCAACTTCAGCAACTGTGCATTGCATTGCCATGTAATGTGATGCAATGCTATCTTTCTAGCTCTCCCTTTTTACTTCCTTTTGGATAAACAGACATATTAGGCAAGCATTTTGGAGCTTTCACCTAAATAACTACAGGTGGTGAGATAAGCTGCACAATATAATTGACCTTTCAGTATATTGTTGCACACACACCATCTATTTAGCAAATGCCCTTGTTATCAACAGCAGCCTTTTAAACTCACCTGAGCTAACAGGTATGTGCGCTGGTTACTCTGCTGCGCTTAAAATTTCTTTTTTGGTTTGCTACAATGCCTTTTCTGAAACGTTGTCTCCTTCTGCTGGAACACTGACTTCTTTCATTTAATGCCTGCAGACTATAAAAGAGAACCCAACCCAAAAAGTTTGGTTGATTAGTCTGTGGCATTCTGTTAAACTGTTGCTTATGGCGGTCTCTGTGAGCTTCTCAGCGACATTCAGCCAGCCAGGTATCCTGCCTGCAGTAGATGGAATGTGGCAATGGAACGCTGGCTGCGCGTGTCATAATAGGCTCTGAGCCTTTATATACCTGTGCACAGCAGCAGCCACCTTCAGTCTGCTGCTGGACAGCCAGCAGCAGCAGCAGCAGGAGAGGTATGTAATCAGGAGCCCTCCTGCTAAGGGTAGACAGCTGCTCGTTCCACCCCACCCCCCGCCTTAATTGGTTCTCCTCCCTTCCAACGGTGTTGAGGCGGGTGGGAACAGCAGGGGGTGAAGGTGCTGTGTTTAAAGAGGTGGAGTTATGCAGATCTAAAACGCGTGGATTGCAGCAGCAGCAAGCCGAAAAGTGCAGGCATGTAAGGGATCTAGAGGTTGACAACATGTCTTCTTAACGGGAGTCCAGGAGCTCATCTCCACAAATGGACTTTTCAGGATCCTTGGGTGGCTCCGTAGTTTGAAACCAATTCTGGTTATCGCTTCTCGGCCTTTTGGCTAAGATCAAGTGTAGTATCTGTTCTTATCAGTTTAATATCTGATACGTCCCCTATCTGGGGACCATATATTAAATGGATTTTTAGAACAGGGAGATGGAAAAAGAGCTTGCTCTGTCCACTCCACGCATTGACCTGGTATTGCAGTATCTCCAGGACCGGTGCACCCCTTCTTTAATGCAGTTTCTAAAATCAGAAAGAATTGAATTCAATGTTTTTTGTTCATTTTGCTTGTTTGTCGGATTTTGGGATGGACTCTTTGGCTTTGCTTTTCTTCTCCTCATTGGATTTTTCATGTTCAAAGTTGCAGAAGCCAGATTACAAGCTCATTTTGGTTCAACTTCAGCAACTGTGCATTGCATTGCCATGTAATGTGATGCAATGCTATCTTTCTAGCTCTCCCTTTTTACTTCCTTTTGGATAAACAGACATATTAGGCAAGCATTTTGGAGCTTTCACCTAAATAACTACAGGTGGTGAGATAAGCTGCACAATATAATTGACCTTTCAGTATATTGTTGCACACACACCATCTATTTAGCAAATGCCCTTGTTATCAACAGCAGCCTTTTAAACTCACCTGAGCTAACAGGTATGTGCGCTGGTTACTCTGCTGCGCTTAAAATTTCTTTTTTGGTTTGCTACAATGCCTTTTCTGAAACGTTGTCTCCTTCTGCTGGAACACTGACTTCTTTCATTTAATGCCTGCAGACTATAAAAGAGAACCCAACCCAAAAAGTTTGGTTGATTAGTCTGTGGCATTCTGTTAAACTGTTGCTTATGGCGGTCTCTGTGAGCTTCTCAGCGACATTCAGCCAGCCAGGTATCCTGCCTGCAGTAGATGGAATGTGGCAATGGAACGCTGGCTGCGCGTGTCATAATAGGCTCTGAGCCTTTATATACCTGTGCACAGCAGCAGCCACCTTCAGTCTGCTGCTGGACAGCCAGCAGCAGCAGGAGAGGTATGTAATCAGGAGCCCTCCTGCTAAGGGTAGACAGCTGCTCGTTCCACCCCACCCCCCGCCTTAATTGGTTCTCCTCCCTTCCAACGGTGTTGAGGCGGGTGGGAACAGCAGGGGGTGAAGGTGCTGTGTTTAAAGAGGTGGAGTTATGCAGATCTAAAACGCGTGGATTGCAGCAGCAGCAAGCCGAAAAGTGCAGGCATGTAAGGGATCTAGAGGTTGACAACATGTCTTCTTAACGGGAGTCCAGGAGCTCATCTCCACAAATGGACTTTTCAGGATCCTTGGGTGGCTCCGTAGTTTGAAACCAATTCTGGTTATCGCTTCTCGGCCTTTTGGCTAAGATCAAGTGTAGTATCTGTTCTTATCAGTTTAATATCTGATACGTCCCCTATCTGGGGACCATATATTAAATGGATTTTTAGAACAGGGAGATGGAAAAAGAGCTTGCTCTGTCCACTCCACGCATTGACCTGGTATTGCAGTATCTCCAGGACCGGTGCACCCCTTCTTTAATGCAGTTTCTAAAATCAGAAAGAATTGAATTCAATGTTTTTTGTTCATTTTGCTTGTTTGTCGGATTTTGGGATGGACTCTTTGGCTTTGCTTTTCTTCTCCTCATTGGATTTTTCATGTTCAAAGTTGCAGAAGCCAGATTACAAGCTCATTTTGGTTCAACTTCAGCAACTGTGCATTGCATTGCCATGTAATGTGATGCAATGCTATCTTTCTAGCTCTCCCTTTTTACTTCCTTTTGGATAAACAGACATATTAGGCAAGCATTTTGGAGCTTTCACCTAAATAACTACAGGTGGTGAGATAAGCTGCACAATATAATTGACCTTTCAGTATATTGTTGCACACACACCATCTATTTAGCAAATGCCCTTGTTATCAACAGCAGCCTTTTAAACTCACCTGAGCTAACAGGTATGTGCGCTGGTTACTCTGCTGCGCTTAAAATTTCTTTTTTGGTTTGCTACAATGCCTTTTCTGAAACGTTGTCTCCTTCTGCTGGAACACTGACTTCTTTCATTTAATGCCTGCAGACTATAAAAGAGAACCCAACCCAAAAAGTTTGGTTGATTAGTCTGTGGCATTCTGTTAAACTGTTGCTTATGGCGGTCTCTGTGAGCTTCTCAGCGACATTCAGCCAGCCAGGTATCCTGCCTGCAGTAGATGGAATGTGGCAATGGAACGCTGGCTGCGCGTGTCATAATAGGCTCTGAGCCTTTATATACCTGTGCACAGCAGCAGCCACCTTCAGTCTGCTGCTGGACAGCCAGCAGCAGCAGCAGCAGGAGAGGTATGTAATCAGGAGCCCTCCTGCTAAGGGTAGACAGCTGCTCGTTCCACCCCACCCCCCGCCTTAATTGGTTCTCCTCCCTTCCAACGGTGTTGAGGCGGGTGGGAACAGCAGGGGGTGAAGGTGCTGTGTTTAAAGAGGTGGAGTTATGCAGATCTAAAACGCGTGGATTGCAGCAGCAGCAAGCCGAAAAGTGCAGGCATGTAAGGGATCTAGAGGTTGACAACATGTCTTCTTAGCGGGAGTCCAGGAGCTCATCTCCACAAATGGACTTTTCAGGATCCTTGGGTGGCTCCGTAGTTTGAAACCAATTCTGGTTATCGCTTCTCGGCCTTTTGGCTAAGATCAAGTGTAGTATCTGTTCTTATCAGTTTAATATCTGATACGTCCCCTATCTGGGGACCATATATTAAATGGATTTTTAGAACAGGGAGATGGAAAAAGAGCTTGCTCTGTCCACTCCACGCATTGACCTGGTATTGCAGTATCTCCAGGACCGGTGCACCCCTTCTTTAATGCAGTTTCTAAAATCAGAAAGAATTGAATTCAATGTTTTTTGTTCATTTTGCTTGTTTGTCGGATTTTGGGATGGACTCTTTGGCTTTGCTTTTCTTCTCCTCATTGGATTTTTCATGTTCAAAGTTGCAGAAGCCAGATTACAAGCTCATTTTGGTTCAACTTCAGCAACTGTGCATTGCATTGCCATGTAATGTGATGCAATGCTATCTTTCTAGCTCTCCCTTTTTACTTCCTTTTGGATAAACAGACATATTAGGCAAGCATTTTGGAGCTTTCACCTAAATAACTACAGGTGGTGAGATAAGCTGCACAATATAATTGACCTTTCAGTATATTGTTGCACACACACCATCTATTTAGCAAATGCCCTTGTTATCAACAGCAGCCTTTTAAACTCACCTGAGCTAACAGGTATGTGCGCTGGTTACTCTGCTGTGCTTAAAATTTCTTTTTTGGTTTGCTACAATGCCTTTTCTGAAACGTTGTCTCCTTCTGCTGGAACACTGACTTCTTTCATTTAATGCCTGCAGACTATAAAAGAGAACCCAACCCAAAAAGTTTGGTTGATTAGTCTGTGGCATTCTGTTAAACTGTTGCTTATGGCGGTCTCTGTGAGCTTCTCAGCGACATTCAGCCAGCCAGGTATCCTGCCTGCAGTAGATGGAATGTGGCAATGGAACGCTGGCTGCGCGTGTCATAATAGGCTCTGAGCCTTTATATACCTGTGCACAGCAGCAGCCACCTTCAGTCTGCTGCTGGACAGCCAGCAGCAGCAGCAGCAGGAGAGGTATGTAATCAGGAGCCCTCCTGCTAAGGGTAGACAGCTGCTCGTTCAACCCCACCCCCCGCCTTAATTGGTTCTCCTCCCTTCCAACGGTGTTGAGGCGGGTGGGAACAGCAGGGGGTGAAGGTGCTGTGTTTAAAGAGGTGGAGTTATGCAGATCTAAAACGCGTGGATTGCAGCAGCAGCAAGCCGAAAAGTGCAGGCATGTAAGGGATCTAGAGGTTGACAACATGTCTTCTTAACGGGAGTCCAGGAGCTCATCTCCACAAATGGACTTTTCAGGATCCTTGGGTGGCTCCGTAGTTTGAAACCAATTCTGGTTATCGCTTCTCGGCCTTTTGGCTAAGATCAAGTGTAGTATCTGTTCTTATCAGTTTAATATCTGATACGTCCCCTATCTGGGGACCATATATTAAATGGATTTTTAGAACAGGGAGATGGAAAAAGAGCTTGCTCTGTCCACTCCACGCATTGACCTGGTATTGCAGTATCTCCAGGACCGGTGCACCCCTTCTTTAATGCAGTTTCTAAAATCAGAAAGAATTGAATTCAATGTTTTTTGTTCATTTTGCTTGTTTGTCGGATTTTGGGATGGACTCTTTGGCTTTGCTTTTCTTCTCCTCATTGGATTTTTCATGTTCAAAGTTTCAGAAGCCAGATTACAAGCTCATTTTGGTTCAACTTCAGCAACTGTGCATTGCATTGCCATGTAATGTGATGCAATGCTATCTTTCTAGCTCTCCCTTTTTACTTCCTTTTGGATAAACAGACATATTAGGCAAGCATTTTGGAGCTTTCACCTAAATAACTACAGGTGGTGAGATAAGCTGCACAATATAATTGACCTTTCAGTATATTGTTGCACACACACCATCTATTTAGCAAATGCCCTTGTTATCAACAGCAGCCTTTTAAACTCACCTGAGCTAACAGGTATGTGCGCTGGTTACTCTGCTGCGCTTAAAATTTCTTTTTTGGTTTGCTACAATGCCTTTTCTGAAACGTTGTCTCCTTCTGCTGGAACACTGACTTCTTTCATTTAATGCCTGCAGACTATAAAAGAGAACCCAACCCAAAAAGTTTGGTTGATTAGTCTGTGGCATTCTGTTAAACTGTTGCTTATGGCGGTCTCTGTGAGCTTCTCAGCGACATTCAGCCAGCCAGGTATCCTGCCTGCAGTAGATGGAATGTGGCAATGGAACGCTGGCTGCGCGTGTCATAATAGGCTCTGAGCCTTTATATACCTGTGCACAGCAGCAGCCACCTTCAGTCTGCTGCTGGACAGCCAGCAGCAGCAGCAGCAGGAGAGGTATGTAATCAGGAGCCCTCCTGCTAAGGGTAGACAGCTGCTCGTTCCACCCCACCCCCCGCCTTAATTGGTTCTCCTCCCTTCCAACGGTGTTGAGGCGGGTGGGAACAGCAGGGGGTGAAGGTGCTGTGTTTAAAGAGGTGGAGTTATGCAGATCTAAAACGCGTGGATTGCAGCAGCAGCAAGCCGAAAAGTGCAGGCATGTAAGGGATCTAGAGGTTGACAACATGTCTTCTTAACGGGAGTCCAGGAGCTCATCTCCACAAATGGACTTTTCAGGATCCTTGGGTGGCTCCGTAGTTTGAAACCAATTCTGGTTATCGCTTCTCGGCCTTTTGGCTAAGATCAAGTGTAGTATCTGTTCTTATCAGTTTAATATCTGATACGTCCCCTATCTGGGGACCATATATTAAATGGATTTTTAGAACAGGGAGATGGAAAAAGAGCTTGCTCTGTCCACTCCACGCATTGACCTGGTATTGCAGTATCTCCAGGACCGGTGCACCCCTTCTTTAATGCAGTTTCTAAAATCAGAAAGAATTGAATTCTATGTTTTTTGTTCATTTTGCTTGTTTGTCGGATTTTGGGATGGACTCTTTGGCTTTGCTTTTCTTCTCCTCATTGGATTTTTCATGTTCAAAGTTGCAGAAGCCAGATTACAAGCTCATTTTGGTTCAACTTCAGCAACTGTGCATTGCATTGCCATGTAATGTGATGCAATGCTATCTTTCTAGCTCTCCCTTTTTACTTCCTTTTGGATAAACAGACATATTAGGCAAGCATTTTGGAGCTTTCACCTAAATAACTACAGGTGGTGAGATAAGCTGCACAATATAATTGACCTTTCAGTATATTGTTGCACACACACCATCTATTTAGCAAATGCCCTTGTTATCAACAGCAGCCTTTTAAACTCACCTGAGCTAACAGGTATGTGCGCTGGTTACTCTGCTGCGCTTAAAATTTCTTTTTTGGTTTGCTACAATGCCTTTTCTGAAACGTTGTCTCCTTCTGCTGGAACACTGACTTCTTTCATTTAATGCCTGCAGACTATAAAAGAGAACCCAACCCAAAAAGTTTGGTTGATTAGTCTGTGGCATTCTGTTAAACTGTTGCTTATGGCGGTCTCTGTGAGCTTCTCAGCGACATTCAGCCAGCCAGGTATCCTGCCTGCAGTAGATGGAATGTGGCAATGGAACGCTGGCTGCGCGTGTCATAATAGGCTCTGAGCCTTTATATACCTGTGCACAGCAGCAGCCACCTTCAGTCTGCTGCTGGACAGCCAGCAGCAGCAGCAGCAGGAGAGGTATGTAATCAGGAGCCCTCCTGCTAAGGGTAGACAGCTGCTCGTTCAACCCCACCCCCCGCCTTAATTGGTTCTCCTCCCTTCCAACGGTGTTGAGGCGGGTGGGAACAGCAGGGGGTGAAGGTGCTGTGTTTAAAGAGGTGGAGTTATGCAGATCTAAAACGCGTGGATTGCAGCAGCAGCAAGCCGAAAAGTGCAGGCATGTAAGGGATCTAGAGGTTGACAACATGTCTTCTTAACGGGAGTCCAGGAGCTCATCTCCACAAATGGACTTTTCAGGATCCTTGGGTGGCTCCGTAGTTTGAAACCAATTCTGGTTATCGCTTCTCGGCCTTTTGGCTAAGATACCACATCTTGCCAGAAGGATTCTAAGCCAATCGTGCCCTTGGCCTTGAGGCATCGGCAGTGTAAAAGCCGTCTTAAGCCTCATGCTGCTTTAGGGGGCAGATACGCAAAGAAACCAAGAAGGCGATCGACCCTATCTACCTTTGAAGATGGCATCAGCAGTAGCGGCCGCAGTGCGCTATGCCAGAGCTGGTGACCTTCGCATCAAGAACTCTTTCAAGATCGAAGTGGACGATGCATCCAAGGAGAAGATGACCTTGAAGTTTTTCGTGAGGAGAGTGCTGCTGGAGATCCTAGGAGTAAAGAGGGAAGACATCCTGGCCCTTCAAGATCGCCCCGGTTCCTTCACTTTGACTCTGGAGTCGGAGTATGCGTGCCAGAACCTCTTCCGCCAGATTCACCTGCACCTTTCAGATGAGGACCTTAAAGGACTCACCTTTGTCATCCTTTACTCCGGTGGAGAGAAGCCGCTCGTGGTTCAGATGAGCAACCCTCATGTTCCCTTAGTTAATATTATTTGCTTTCTTCAAAACTATTTCCCAGAACTGCGGTATTCCCACAAGGTCATGAATGAGGAAAACCTCTGGACGGGAAAGCATAAATTTTTTGTTAAATTTTGTGAAGATCCAAATGGCATTGGTGGTCAGCGTCATCCTCCGTCAAGTTTCCTGATCGGTAGGGAGCGGGGGCGCCTCTTCTACCCGGACATGCCCCTCTTCTGCCGGAAATGCATGTGTTTCGGTCACACTTATGAGAACTGCAAGGAGGAGGTGGCAATCTGTAAGAAGTGCTACAAGCATGGACCTGCCACAATGGACTGTACCAATGAGATGGTGTGCAACATCTGCCGGGTCCCAGGTCACTCCTTCCGGGAGTGTCCTTTGAAGAAAAAGGCGGAAACCTATGCTGAAATGCTGGCAAAGCAACCTGCCCGTGTGCCTCCATCTGCTCCCGGGGGGCAGAGGCAACCCTCTGCTGTTCCTGCTCCTGCGGGTGCGTCTACAGCGCGGGGGCAGTCTTCTAGCTCTCCAGTACCTGCTCCACAGACCAAGCTTGCTAGTACATCAGGTGGTACGTCTGCACCTGCTGCACAGAGGAAGCCAACCAACCCTCCTGCTCCTGCTGCTAAGGGGGGTCCCACCGGTGCTCCTGTATCTACTGTGCGAACACAACCCCCTGTAGGCGGGTCCACAAGCACTTCAGTGCCTGCTGCACAGGGAAAACCTGCCAGTTCTCCTATTCCTGCTGCGCATAAGCCCACGTCTATGCAGAAACCTCCAGCTGAGAAACCTGTCCGTCCTGAGAGGAGGGAAGCTTCATCTAAGGACTGGGCTGCTGATTCTGATCCGGGTGATATGGTGGTGGAGGGGAGTCCCTCTGCTGAAATCGGGACATTTAGCTCGGAGGAAGAAGCAATGGAGCTGGAAACTCGTAGGAAAAGGAAAACAGATGATAGGTCTGATGAGAATGTGGCCAGGGAGACTTCCAAGAAGTGTCCATTAAAACCAAGTCTTCTGCAATACAAGCCAATGGCTCCTGCTGCCCCTCCTGAGGAGCCAAGGCCTTCAGACCCTATAAACATTTCTTTTTCGGACTCAGAAGTGCAGAGCCCGTTAACATCGGTGGGCTTTATGTCTGATTCTGACAGTAGTGTGACCTGAACTATCCTATCATGACCTCATCAATTAAAGTAGCCTCGCTCAATGTGAGGAGTATAAGGGGCTCTACAAGAAGGGCTGCTTTGTTTTCCTACCTGTCAACAGTGGACTGTGATGTCTTTTGTTTGCAAGAATGTAACATTGACTTTGATATGAATTATGCAGATTTAAGAAAAGATTGGCCTCATGGGCCCTCTATCTGGTCCGGAGATAATGAAAATCGTTCCTCTGGCATTGGAGTGCTGTTTAGGTCGCATGACTTTAAAATCAACTCTTTTGTGGACATTTCTTCTGGACGTGCTCTTTTCTTAAATATTAGTTTTAAAGGTGTGGACTTTAGACTTTTGAACATTTATGCTTCTCCGATGAAGGAAGAGAGACATCAGTTGTTTGAAGATGTGCAATATTACCTACCTGGTTCATCGCCTCTGATGTTCTGTGGGGATTTCAATTGTGTCTTGCCTGGTGAAGGGAGAAGCGGGAGTTCCACCGTTCCTAAAAAAGACAAAACAGAGAAACAACTAAAGGATTTGTTAACTGATTTTTTTCTTAGAGACTCCTGGAAAGAGATCCGTAGTAATGATCCCGGTTATACTTGGGAGAACTCTTCTTCTAAATATCGTATTGATTTTATTTTCATGTCCCAATATGTGAATGTCAAATCTGTTGTCTTAATCCCAAACATTTTTTCAGATCATAAGATGTTGCTATCAGAGTTAGAATTACCTGGGCTTGTCAAGGCAAGAGGAGTTTGGAGGCTAAATACAACATTGTTACAAGATCCTAAGGTAAGAACAGATTTTAAAGCGTTTTTTAATTATTTAAGAACAAAACAACAAAAATTTTTAACTCTGCTAGAATGGTGGGAATACAGCAAGATGAAGATAAAAAGTTTTTTTATCAAGGTCAGCATAGCCAATGCAAGAGAAAAGTCCGCTTGGCACAAGAGGCTTATTACTAAATTGCAGACCTGTTATCAACTAAGAGATGTGGGACTTGAAATGGACGATTTAATTGAAGCAACAAAAAAAGAAATTAAAAAGAGTATAGAGTCGAAGGGTAAGGAAATAATTTATAACTCAAAAATTGAAGTGATGGAGAAAAATGAAAAGTGCTCAAGATTTTTTTTTAAAAAAGTAGTTGCTGCTAAGGAAATGATAACAGAATTAGAGGGTGAAACTACAACTGAAGGTATGCTCAACCAAGCTCACCAGTTTTATCAGCAGCTTTTTAATGAGAAAACTATAGACCAGTCTTTTACTGAAGATGCCCTTAATTCATTAAAAAATAGTCTGAGCCGCAAAGACCAAGAATTGTTATGCACTGAAGTCACCTTGTCGGAAGTAGATGCTGCTATCAAAAGTTTTTCCTATGGGAAAACCCCTGGTTCTGACGGTTTGCCTGTTGAATTTTATCGTGAATTTTGGAATTTTTTAAAACCCGACTTGTTTTTAGTAATCAAAGAAGCTTTTAAGTGTGATATCCTGCCTATATCTTGGAGAAGTGGTCTGGTCTCCCTGATTTTTAAAAAAGGAGCCAAATCCCATCTGGCAAACTGGAGACCAATCACACTGTTGAATGTTGATTACAAGTTGATGTCCAAAATTTTAGTGAACCGTTTTAAAAAAGTTTTATCCAAAGTTATTTATGAAGACCAGGTATGTGGGGTGCCAGGAAGAGGAGTTGCGGAGCATCTCAATACCATCCGCGATGTCATATGGTACCAGCAATCCAGGAAGCAAGACTTAGCAATTTTATCGTTGGATTTTCAAAAGGCTTTTGATCGTGTCTCTCATTGTTTTTTATGGTTGGTTTTAAAAAAAATGGGCTTCCCTGAAATTTTTATCAAGCAAGTGGCACTTTTATATAAGAACTCTTTTAGTAAAATTTTAATCAATGGATTTTTGTCTAATGAAGTGTTTTTGCATTCAGGTGTGAAGCAAGGCTGCCCTTTGTCCCCAGTGCTATTTATATGTGCAATAGAGCCTCTTTTATCTATGCTACGAGAGGATAAAGTGATTAAAGGTGTCCCTATCCCTGGAGGACATGGAAGAGATGTGAAGGTAATGGGCTACATGGATGATATTACTATTTTTTGTTCATCACCTGCCGCTCTCAGGAGAGCTATAAGAACGACCAATTTTTTTTGTGAAGCCTCAGGTTTTAAGTTAAACATTGAGAAATGTGATTGTTTTGTCCGTGGCAATTGGGCGGATGTGTCCATCCCTGATCTCCCGATGCAGTCAGAGAAGATTAAAATTCTGGGCGTGATTTTTGATCGACAGAATGATGGAATGAAGAGCTGGGATGGAGTAAGGGACAAAATACAAAAGAAGATTGACTTTTGGAAATTAAGAAAATTAACAATCGAAGGTAAAGTTTTAATTATTAAGGCCCTTCTGCTTCCTGTCATGTTATATCTCAGTTATGTTTATCTCCCAAGTGACCTTACAGCGAGAAGATTACAGAGAATGCTGTTTGAATTTGTGTGGAACTCTAAGTTCGAAAAGGTGAAGAGAGAAACAATGTACAAGATGCACCACCTTGGTGGTAAGGATGTTCCCAACGTCAAACTGTTTTTATACTCCAAGTTTTTTAGCCTCTGTTTTAAATATATGTTTGCTTCAAGCCCTTGGGCACATTTTTTAAGATATGCAGCTGGCCACATTTTTAGGAGGCGAAAGTGGATATCCATTTCTTTAACAAGCCCAGTGTTGTTATCACCTCCACAACAATATGCCATCCTGGAGAAAGTTATCAGATTATATGGCCTAGATTCTTTTGAGATGGAGACATTGAAGAATGCAAGGAAGCTGCTGCAGCAATTAAAAAAGAAAGAAACTTTGACGCCCATAAGCCATTATTCATATAGCAGAGTCACTAAAATATGGAATTTAACAAATGCACCTTACCTGATGAATCAACATAAAGACTTAGCTTGGATGATTGTGCAGGAATGTTTACCGACTCGTGATTTCCAGTATAAAAGAAGACTGAGCACTATACAAACCTGCCCGAGGCATCAGTGCAATAATGATGAGACTACTATGCACCTTATTTGGAATTGTGATTTTGCACAGCAAGTGTGGAAAGACTGTGGTGAGCTTTTAAAATTTTTATCTGGTCTTAATTTTTTAAGCCATGAAGTGGTTTTATATGGGATTTTACCAAACATGACGAAAGAAAAAGAGAGAGTTTTATGGTGCACTTTGAGTTGTGTTAAAAGTGCTCTATGGAAGACCAGAAACATATTGTTGTTTAAAAGAGACTATATAGAAGTCAACGATTGTATAAGACTGGCATTAAGTGAAATTTATATGTACTACCTAATGGATATGAAGAAGCTTGGAAAGAAAAGAGCCCTGAGTATATGGAACTATCACCTATGGAAGATGTTATTTTAAAGCTCTGAAGAAAAGATAAAGACTACGATATTTTAAATATAAACGCAAAATCTGTTCTTATCAGTTTAATATCTGATACGTCCCCTATCTGGGGACCATATATTAAATGGATTTTTAGAACAGGGAGATGGAAAAAGAGCTTGCTCTGTCCACTCCACGCATTGACCTGGTATTGCAGTATCTCCAGGACCGGTGCACCCCTTCTTTAATGCAGTTTCTAAAATCAGAAAGAATTGAATTCAATGTTTTTTGTTCATTTTGCTTGTTTGTCGGATTTTGGGATGGACTCTTTGGCTTTGCTTTTCTTCTCCTCATTGGATTTTTCATGTTCAAAGTTGCAGAAGCCAGATTACAAGCTCATTTTGGTTCAACTTCAGCAACTGTGCATTGCATTGCCATGTAATGTGATGCAATGCTATCTTTCTAGCTCTCCCTTTTTACTTCCTTTTGGATAAACAGACATATTAGGCAAGCATTTTGGAGCTTTCACCTAAATAACTACAGGTGGTGAGATAAGCTGCACAATATAATTGACCTTTCAGTATATTGTTGCACACACACCATCTATTTAGCAAATGCCCTTGTTATCAACAGCAGCCTTTTAAACTCACCTGAGCTAACAGGTATGTGCGCTGGTTACTCTGCTGCGCTTAAAATTTCTTTTTTGGTTTGCTACAATGCCTTTTCTGAAACGTTGTCTCCTTCTGCTGGAACACTGACTTCTTTCATTTAATGCCTGCAGACTATAAAAGAGAACCCAACCCAAAAAGTTTGGTTGATTAGTCTGTGGCATTCTGTTAAACTGTTGCTTATGGCGGTCTCTGTGAGCTTCTCAACGACATTCAGCCAGCCAGGTATCCTGCCTGCAGTAGATGGAATGTGGCAATGGAACGCTGGCTGCGCGTGTCATAATAGACTCTGAGCCTTTATATACCTGTGCACAGCAGCAGCCACCTTCAGTCTGCTGCTGGACAGCCAGCAGCAGCAGCAGCAGGAGAGGTATGTAATCAGGAGCCCTCCTGCTAAGGGTAGACAGCTGCTCGTTCCACCCCACCCCCCGCCTTAATTGGTTCTCCTCCCTTCCAACGGTGTTGAGGCGGGTGGGAACAGCAGGGGGTGAAGGTGCTGTGTTTAAAGAGGTGGAGTTATGCAGATCTAAAACGCGTGGATTGCAGCAGCAGCAAGCCGAAAAGTGCAGGCATGTAAGGGATCTAGAGGTTGACAACATGTCTTCTTAACGGGAGTCCAGGAGCTCATCTCCACAAATAGACTTTTCAGGATCCTTGGGTGGCTCCGTAGTTTGAAACCAATTCTGGTTATCGCTTCTCGGCCTTTTGGCTAAGATCAAGTGTAGTATCTGTTCTTATCAGTTTAATATCTGATACGTCCCCTATCTGGGGACCATATATTAAATGGATTTTTAGAACAGGGAGATGGAAAAAGAGCTTGCTCTGTCCACTCCACGCATTGACCTGGTATTGCAGTATCTCCAGGACCGGTGCACCCCTTCTTTAATGCAGTTTCTAAAATCAGAAAGAATTGAATTCAATGTTTTTTGTTCATTTTGCTTGTTTGTCGGATTTTGGGATGGACTCTTTGGCTTTGCTTTTCTTCTCCTCATTGGATTTTTCATGTTCAAAGTTGCAGAAGCCAGATTACAAGCTCATTTTGGTTCAACTTCAGCAACTGTGCATTGCATTGCCATGTAATGTGATGCAATGCTATCTTTCTAGCTCTCCCTTTTTACTTCCTTTTGGATAAACAGACATATTAGGCAAGCATTTTGGAGCTTTCACCTAAATAACTACAGGTGGTGAGATAAGCTGCACAATATAATTGACCTTTCAGTATATTGTTGCACACACACCATCTATTTAGCAAATGCCCTTGTTATCAACAGCAGCCTTTTAAACTCACCTGAGCTAACAGGTATGTGCGCTGGTTACTCTGCTGCGCTTAAAATTTCTTTTTTGGTTTGCTACAATGCCTTTTCTGAAACGTTGTCTCCTTCTGCTGGAACACTGACTTCTTTCATTTAATGCCTGCAGACTATAAAAGAGAACCCAACCCAAAAAGTTTGGTTGATTAGTCTGTGGCATTCTGTTAAACTGTTGCTTATGGCGGTCTCTGTGAGCTTCTCAGCGACATTCAGCCAGCCAGGTATCCTGCCTGCAGTAGATGGAATGTGGCAATGGAACGCTGGCTGCGCGTGTCATAATAGGCTCTGAGCCTTTATATACCTGTGCACAGCAGCAGCCACCTTCAGTCTGCTGCTGGACAGCCAGCAGCAGCAGCAGCAGGAGAGGTATGTAATCAGGAGCCCTCCTGCTAAGGGTAGACAGCTGCTCGTTCCACCCCACCCCCCGCCTTAATTGGTTCTCCTCCCTTCCAACGGTGTTGAGGCGGGTGGGAACAGCAGGGGGTGAAGGTGCTGTGTTTAAAGAGGTGGAGTTATGCAGATCTAAAACGCGTGGATTGCAGCAGCAGCAAGCCGAAAAGTGCAGGCATGTAAGGGATCTAGAGGTTGACAACATGTCTTCTTAACGGGAGTCCAGGAGCTCATCTCCACAAATGGACTTTTCAGGATCCTTGGGTGGCTCCGTAGTTTGAAACCAATTCTGGTTATCGCTTCTCGGCCTTTTGGCTAAGATCAAGTGTAGTATCTGTTCTTATCAGTTTAATATCTGATACGTCCCCTATCTGGGGACCATATATTAAATGGATTTTTAGAACAGGGAGATGGAAAAAGAGCTTGCTCTGTCCACTCCACGCATTGACCTGGTATTGCAGTATCTCCAGGACCGGTGCACCCCTTCTTTAATGCAGTTTCTAAAATCAGAAAGAATTGAATTCAATGTTTTTTGTTCATTTTGCTTGTTTGTCGGATTTTGGGATGGACTCTTTGGCTTTGCTTTTCTTCTGCTCATTGGATTTTTCATGTTCAAAGTTGCAGAAGCCAGATTACAAGCTCATTTTGGTTCAACTTCAGCAACTGTGCATTGCATTGCCATGTAATGTGATGCAATGCTATCTTTCTAGCTCTCCCTTTTTACTTCCTTTTGGATAAACAGACATATTAGGCAAGCATTTTGGAGCTTTCACCTAAATAACTACAGGTGGTGAGATAAGCTGCACAATATAATTGACCTTTCAGTATATTGTTGCACACACACCATCTATTTAGCAAATGCCCTTGTTATCAACAGCAGCCTTTTAAACTCACCTGAGCTAACAGGTATGTGCGCTGGTTACTCTGCTGCGCTTAAAATTTCTTTTTTGGTTTGCTACAATGCCTTTTCTGAAACGTTGTCTCCTTCTGCTGGAACACTGACTTCTTTCATTTAATGCCTGCAGACTATAAAAGAGAACCCAACCCAAAAAGTTTGGTTGATTAGTCTGTGGCATTCTGTTAAACTGTTGCTTATGGCGGTCTCTGTGAGCTTCTCAGCGACATTCAGCCAGCCAGGTATCCTGCCTGCAGTAGATGGAATGTGGCAATGGAACGCTGGCTGCGCGTGTCATAATAGGCTCTGAGCCTTTATATACCTGTGCACAGCAGCAGCCACCTTCAGTCTGCTGCTGGACAGCCAGCAGCAGCAGCAGCAGGAGAGGTATGTAATCAGGAGCCCTCCTGCTAAGGGTAGACAGCTGCTCGTTCCACCCCACCCCCCGCCTTAATTGGTTCTCCTCCCTTCCAACGGTGTTGAGGCGGGTGGGAACAGCAGGGGGTGAAGGTGCTGTGTTTAAAGAGGTGGAGTTATGCAGATCTAAAACGCGTGGATTGCAGCAGCAGCAAGCCGAAAAGTGCAGGCATGTAAGGGATCTAGAGGTTGACAACATGTCTTCTTAACGGGAGTCCAGGAGCTCATCTCCACAAATGGACTTTTCAGGATCCTTGGGTGGCTCCGTAGTTTGAAACCAATTCTGGTTATCGCTTCTCGGCCTTTTGGCTAAGATCAAGTGTAGTATCTGTTCTTATCAGTTTAATATCTGATACGTCCCCTATCTGGGGACCATATATTAAATGGATTTTTAGAACAGGGAGATGGAAAAAGAGCTTGCTCTGTCCACTCCACGCATTGACCTGGTATTGCAGTATCTCCAGGACCGGTGCACCCCTTCTTTAATGCAGTTTCTAAAATCAGAAAGAATTGAATTCAATGTTTTTTGTTCATTTTGCTTGTTTGTCGGATTTTGGGATGGACTCTTTGGCTTTGCTTTTCTTCTCCTCATTGGATTTTTCATGTTCAAAGTTGCAGAAGCCAGATTACAAGCTCATTTTGGTTCAACTTCAGCAACTGTGCATTGCATTGCCATGTAATGTGATGCAATGCTATCTTTCTAGCTCTCCCTTTTTACTTCCTTTTGGATAAACAGACATATTAGGCAAGCATTTTGGAGCTTTCACCTAAATAACTACAGGTGGTGAGATAAGCTGCACAATATAATTGACCTTTCAGTATATTGTTGCACACACACCATCTATTTAGCAAATGCCCTTGTTATCAACAGCAGCCTTTTAAACTCACCTGAGCTAACAGGTATGTGCGCTGGTTACTCTGCTGCGCTTAAAATTTCTTTTTTGGTTTGCTACAATGCCTTTTCTGAAACGTTGTCTCCTTCTGCTGGAACACTGACTTCTTTCATTTAATGCCTGCAGACTATAAAAGAGAACCCAACCCAAAAAGTTTGGTTGATTAGTCTGTGGCATTCTGTTAAACTGTTGCTTATGGCGGTCTCTGTGAGCTTCTCAGCGACATTCAGCCAGCCAGGTATCCTGCCTGCAGTAGATGGAATGTGGCAATGGAACGCTGGCTGCGCGTGTCATAATAGGCTCTGAGCCTTTATATACCTGTGCACAGCAGCAGCCACCTTCAGTCTGCTGCTGGACAGCCAGCAGCAGCAGCAGCAGGAGAGGTATGTAATCAGGAGCCCTCCTGCTAAGGGTAGACAGCTGCTCGTTCCACCCCACCCCCCGCCTTAATTGGTTCTCCTCCCTTCCAACGGTGTTGAGGCGGGTGGGAACAGCAGGGGGTGAAGGTGCTGTGTTTAAAGAGGTGGAGTTATGCAGATCTAAAACGCGTGGATTGCAGCAGCAGCAAGCCGAAAAGTGCAGGCATGTAAGGGATCTAGAGGTTGACAACATGTCTTCTTAACGGGAGTCCAGGAGCTCATCTCCACAAATGGACTTTTCAGGATCCTTGGGTGGCTCCGTAGTTTGAAACCAATTCTGGTTATCGCTTCTCGGCCTTTTGGCTAAGATCAAGTGTAGTATCTGTTCTTATCAGTTTAATATCTGATACGTCCCCTATCTGGGGACCATATATTAAATGGATTTTTAGAACAGGGAGATGGAAAAAGAGCTTGCTCTGTCCACTCCACGCATTGACCTGGTATTGCAGTATCTCCAGGACCGGTGCACCCCTTCTTTAATGCAGTTTCTAAAATCAGAAAGAATTGAATTCAATGTTTTTTGTTCATTTTGCTTGTTTGTCGGATTTTGGGATGGACTCTTTGGCTTTGCTTTTCTTCTCCTCATTGGATTTTTCATGTTCAAAGTTGCAGAAGCCAGATTACAAGCTCATTTTGGTTCAACTTCAGCAACTGTGCATTGCATTGCCATGTAATGTGATGCAATGCTATCTTTCTAGCTCTCCCTTTTTACTTCCTTTTGGATAAACAGACATATTAGGCAAGCATTTTGGAGCTTTCACCTAAATAACTACAGGTGGTGAGATAAGCTGCACAATATAATTGACCTTTCAGTATATTGTTGCACACACACCATCTATTTAGCAAATGCCCTTGTTATCAACAGCAGCCTTTTAAACTCACCTGAGCTAACAGGTATGTGCGCTGGTTACTCTGCTGCGCTTAAAATTTCTTTTTTGGTTTGCTACAATGCCTTTTCTGAAACGTTGTCTCCTTCTGCTGGAACACTGACTTCTTTCATTTAATGCCTGCAGACTATAAAAGAGAACCCAACCCAAAAAGTTTGGTTGATTAGTCTGTGGCATTCTGTTAAACTGTTGCTTATGGCGGTCTCTGTGAGCTTCTCAGCGACATTCAGCCAGCCAGGTATCCTGCCTGCAGTAGATGGAATGTGGCAATGGAACGCTGGCTGCACGTGTCATAATAGGCTCTGAGCCTTTATATACCTGTGCACAGCAGCAGCCACCTTCAGTCTGCTGCTGGACAGCCAGCAGCAGCAGCAGCAGGAGAGGTATGTAATCAGGAGCCCTCCTGCTAAGGGTAGACAGCTGCTCGTTCCACCCCACCCCCCGCCTTAATTGGTTCTCCTCCCTTCCAACGGTGTTGAGGCGGGTGGGAACAGCAGGGGGTGAAGGTGCTGTGTTTAAAGAGGTGGAGTTATGCAGATCTAAAACGCGTGGATTGCAGCAGCAGCAAGCCGAAAAGTGCAGGCATGTAAGGGATCTAGAGGTTGACAACATGTCTTCTTAACGGGAGTCCAGGAGCTCATCTCCACAAATGGACTTTTCAGGATCCTTGGGTGGCTCCGTAGTTTGAAACCAATTCTGGTTATCGCTTCTCGGCCTTTTGGCTAAGATCAAGTGTAGTATCTGTTCTTATCAGTTTAATATCTGATACGTCCCCTATCTGGGGACCATATATTAAATGGATTTTTAGAACAGGGAGATGGAAAAAGAGCTTGCTCTGTCCACTCCACGCATTGACCTGGTATTGCAGTATCTCCAGGACCGGTGCACCCCTTCTTTAATGCAGTTTCTAAAATCAGAAAGAATTGAATTCAATGTTTTTTGTTCATTTTGCTTGTTTGTCGGATTTTGGGATGGACTCTTTGGCTTTGCTTTTCTTCTGCTCATTGGATTTTTCATGTTCAAAGTTGCAGAAGCCAGATTACAAGCTCATTTTGGTTCAACTTCAGCAACTGTGCATTGCATTGCCATGTAATGTGATGCAATGCTATCTTTCTAGCTCTCCCTTTTTACTTCCTTTTGGATAAACAGACATATTAGGCAAGCATTTTGGAGCTTTCACCTAAATAACTACAGGTGGTGAGATAAGCTGCACAATATAATTGACCTTTCAGTATATTGTTGCACACACACCATCTATTTAGCAAATGCCCTTGTTATCAACAGCAGCCTTTTAAACTCACCTGAGCTAACAGGTATGTGCGCTGGTTACTCTGCTGCGCTTAAAATTTCTTTTTTGGTTTGCTACAATGCCTTTTCTGAAACGTTGTCTCCTTCTGCTGGAACACTGACTTCTTTCATTTAATGCCTGCAGACTATAAAAGAGAACCCAACCCAAAAAGTTTGGTTGATTAGTCTGTGGCATTCTGTTAAACTGTTGCTTATGGCGGTCTCTGTGAGCTTCTCAGCGACATTCAGCCAGCCAGGTATCCTGCCTGCAGTAGATGGAATGTGGCAATGGAACGCTGGCTGCGCGTGTCATAATAGGCTCTGAGCCTTTATATACCTGTGCACAGCAGCAGCCACCTTCAGTCTGCTGCTGGACAGCCAGCAGCAGCAGCAGCAGGAGAGGTATGTAATCAGGAGCCCTCCTGCTAAGGGTAGACAGCTGCTCGTTCCACCCCACCCCCCGCCTTAATTGGTTCTCCTCCCTTCCAACGGTGTTGAGGCGGGTGGGAACAGCAGGGGGTGAAGGTGCTGTGTTTAAAGAGGTGGAGTTATGCAGATCTAAAACGCGTGGATTGCAGCAGCAGCAAGCCGAAAAGTGCAGGCATGTAAGGGATCTAGAGGTTGACAACATGTCTTCTTAACGGGAGTCCAGGAGCTCATCTCCACAAATGGACTTTTCAGGATCCTTGGGTGGCTCCGTAGTTTGAAACCAATTCTGGTTATCGCTTCTCGGCCTTTTGGCTAAGATCAAGTGTAGTATCTGTTCTTATCAGTTTAATATCTGATACGTCCCCTATCTGGGGACCATATATTAAATGGATTTTTAGAACAGGGAGATGGAAAAAGAGCTTGCTCTGTCCACTCCACGCATTGACCTGGTATTGCAGTATCTCCAGGACCGGTGCACCCCTTCTTTAATGCAGTTTCTAAAATCAGAAAGAATTGAATTCAATGTTTTTTGTTCATTTTGCTTGTTTGTCGGATTTTGGGATGGACTCTTTGGCTTTGCTTTTCTTCTCCTCATTGGATTTTTCATGTTCAAAGTTGCAGAAGCCAGATTACAAGCTCATTTTGGTTCAACTTCAGCAACTGTGCATTGCATTGCCATGTAATGTGATGCAATGCTATCTTTCTAGCTCTCCCTTTTTACTTCCTTTTGGATAAACAGACATATTAGGCAAGCATTTTGGAGCTTTCACCTAAATAACTACAGGTGGTGAGATAAGCTGCACAATATAATTGACCTTTCAGTATATTGTTGCACACACACCATCTATTTAGCAAATGCCCTTGTTATCAACAGCAGCCTTTTAAACTCACCTGAGCTAACAGGTATGTGCGCTGGTTACTCTGCTGCGCTTAAAATTTCTTTTTTGGTTTGCTACAATGCCTTTTCTGAAACGTTGTCTCCTTCTGCTGGAACACTGACTTCTTTCATTTAATGCCTGCAGACTATAAAAGAGAACCCAACCCAAAAAGTTTGGTTGATTAGTCTGTGGCATTCTGTTAAACTGTTGCTTATGGCGGTCTCTGTGAGCTTCTCAGCGACATTCAGCCAGCCAGGTATCCTGCCTGCAGTAGATGGAATGTGGCAATGGAACGCTGGCTGCGCGTGTCATAATAGGCTCTGAGCCTTTATATACCTGTGCACAGCAGCAGCCACCTTCAGTCTGCTGCTGGACAGCCAGCAGCAGCAGCAGCAGGAGAGGTATGTAATCAGGAGCCCTCCTGCTAAGGGTAGACAGCTGCTCGTTCCACCCCACCCCCCGCCTTAATTGGTTCTCCTCCCTTCCAACGGTGTTGAGGCGGGTGGGAACAGCAGGGGGTGAAGGTGCTGTGTTTAAAGAGGTGGAGTTATGCAGATCTAAAACGCGTGGATTGCAGCAGCAGCAAGCCGAAAAGTGCAGGCATGTAAGGGATCTAGAGGTTGACAACATGTCTTCTTAACGGGAGTCCAGGAGCTCATCTCCACAAATGGACTTTTCAGGATCCTTGGGTGGCTCCGTAGTTTGAAACCAATTCTGGTTATCGCTTCTCGGCCTTTTGGCTAAGATCAAGTGTAGTATCTGTTCTTATCAGTTTAATATCTGATACGTCCCCTATCTGGGGACCATATATTAAATGGATTTTTAGAACAGGGAGATGGAAAAAGAGCTTGCTCTGTCCACTCCACGCATTGACCTGGTATTGCAGTATCTCCAGGACCGGTGCACCCCTTCTTTAATGCAGTTTCTAAAATCAGAAAGAATTGAATTCAATGTTTTTTGTTCATTTTGCTTGTTTGTCGGATTTTGGGATGGACTCTTTGGCTTTGCTTTTCTTCTCCTCATTGGATTTTTCATGTTCAAAGTTGCAGAAGCCAGATTACAAGCTCATTTTGGTTCAACTTCAGCAACTGTGCATTGCATTGCCATGTAATGTGATGCAATGCTATCTTTCTAGCTCTCCCTTTTTACTTCCTTTTGGATAAACAGACATATTAGGCAAGCATTTTGGAGCTTTCACCTAAATAACTACAGGTGGTGAGATAAGCTGCACAATATAATTGACCTTTCAGTATATTGTTGCACACACACCATCTATTTAGCAAATGCCCTTGTTATCAACAGCAGCCTTTTAAACTCACCTGAGCTAACAGGTATGTGCGCTGGTTACTCTGCTGCGCTTAAAATTTCTTTTTTGGTTTGCTACAATGCCTTTTCTGAAACGTTGTCTCCTTCTGCTGGAACACTGACTTCTTTCATTTAATGCCTGCAGACTATAAAAGAGAACCCAACCCAAAAAGTTTGGTTGATTAGTCTGTGGCATTCTGTTAAACTGTTGCTTATGGCGGTCTCTGTGAGCTTCTCAGCGACATTCAGCCAGCCAGGTATCCTGCCTGCAGTAGATGGAATGTGGCAATGGAACGCTGGCTGCACGTGTCATAATAGGCTCTGAGCCTTTATATACCTGTGCACAGCAGCAGCCACCTTCAGTCTGCTGCTGGACAGCCAGCAGCAGCAGCAGCAGGAGAGGTATGTAATCAGGAGCCCTCCTGCTAAGGGTAGACAGCTGCTCGTTCCACCCCACCCCCCGCCTTAATTGGTTCTCCTCCCTTCCAACGGTGTTGAGGCGGGTGGGAACAGCAGGGGGTGAAGGTGCTGTGTTTAAAGAGGTGGAGTTATGCAGATCTAAAACGCGTGGATTGCAGCAGCAGCAAGCCGAAAAGTGCAGGCATGTAAGGGATCTAGAGGTTGACAACATGTCTTCTTAACGGGAGTCCAGGAGCTCATCTCCACAAATGGACTTTTCAGGATCCTTGGGTGGCTCCGTAGTTTGAAACCAATTCTGGTTATCGCTTCTCGGCCTTTTGGCTAAGATCAAGTGTAGTATCTGTTCTTATCAGTTTAATATCTGATACGTCCCCTATCTGGGGACCATATATTAAATGGATTTTTAGAACAGGGAGATGGAAAAAGAGCTTGCTCTGTCCACTCCACGCATTGACCTGGTATTGCAGTATCTCCAGGACCGGTGCACCCCTTCTTTAATGCAGTTTCTAAAATCAGAAAGAATTGAATTCAATGTTTTTTGTTCATTTTGCTTGTTTGTCGGATTTTGGGATGGACTCTTTGGCTTTGCTTTTCTTCTGCTCATTGGATTTTTCATGTTCAAAGTTGCAGAAGCCAGATTACAAGCTCATTTTGGTTCAACTTCAGCAACTGTGCATTGCATTGCCATGTAATGTGATGCAATGCTATCTTTCTAGCTCTCCCTTTTTACTTCCTTTTGGATAAACAGACATATTAGGCAAGCATTTTGGAGCTTTCACCTAAATAACTACAGGTGGTGAGATAAGCTGCACAATATAATTGACCTTTCAGTATATTGTTGCACACACACCATCTATTTAGCAAATGCCCTTGTTATCAACAGCAGCCTTTTAAACTCACCTGAGCTAACAGGTATGTGCGCTGGTTACTCTGCTGCGCTTAAAATTTCTTTTTTGGTTTGCTACAATGCCTTTTCTGAAACGTTGTCTCCTTCTGCTGGAACACTGACTTCTTTCATTTAATGCCTGCAGACTATAAAAGAGAACCCAACCCAAAAAGTTTGGTTGATTAGTCTGTGGCATTCTGTTAAACTGTTGCTTATGGCGGTCTCTGTGAGCTTCTCAGCGACATTCAGCCAGCCAGGTATCCTGCCTGCAGTAGATGGAATGTGGCAATGGAACGCTGGCTGCGCGTGTCATAATAGGCTCTGAGCCTTTATATACCTGTGCACAGCAGCAGCCACCTTCAGTCTGCTGCTGGACAGCCAGCAGCAGCAGCAGCAGGAGAGGTATGTAATCAGTAGCCCTCCTGCTAAGGGTAGACAGCTGCTCGTTCCACCCCACCCCCCGCCTTAATTGGTTCTCCTCCCTTCCAACGGTGTTGAGGCGGGTGGGAACAGCAGGGGGTGAAGGTGCTGTGTTTAAAGAGGTGGAGTTATGCAGATCTAAAACGCGTGGATTGCAGCAGCAGCAAGCCGAAAAGTGCAGGCATGTAAGGGATCTAGAGGTTGACAACATGTCTTCTTAACGGGAGTCCAGGAGCTCATCTCCACAAATGGACTTTTCAGGATCCTTGGGTGGCTCCGTAGTTTGAAACCAATTCTGGTTATCGCTTCTCGGCCTTTTGGCTAAGATCAAGTGTAGTATCTGTTCTTATCAGTTTAATATCTGATACGTCCCCTATCTGGGGACCATATATTAAATGGATTTTTAGAACAGGGAGATGGAAAAAGAGCTTGCTCTGTCCACTCCACGCATTGACCTGGTATTGCAGTATCTCCAGGACCGGTGCACCCCTTCTTTAATGCAGTTTCTAAAATCAGAAAGAATTGAATTCAATGTTTTTTGTTCATTTTGCTTGTTTGTCGGATTTTGGGATGGACTCTTTGGCTTTGCTTTTCTTCTCCTCATTGGATTTTTCATGTTCAAAGTTGCAGAAGCCAGATTACAAGCTCATTTTGGTTCAACTTCAGCAACTGTGCATTGCATTGCCATGTAATGTGATGCAATGCTATCTTTCTAGCTCTCCCTTTTTACTTCCTTTTGGATAAACAGACATATTAGGCAAGCATTTTGGAGCTTTCACCTAAATAACTACAGGTGGTGAGATAAGCTGCACAATATAATTGACCTTTCAGTATATTGTTGCACACACACCATCTATTTAGCAAATGCCCTTGTTATCAACAGCAGCCTTTTAAACTCACCTGAGCTAACAGGTATGTGCGCTGGTTACTCTGCTGCGCTTAAAATTTCTTTTTTGGTTTGCTACAATGCCTTTTCTGAAACGTTGTCTCCTTCTGCTGGAACACTGACTTCTTTCATTTAATGCCTGCAGACTATAAAAGAGAACCCAACCCAAAAAGTTTGGTTGATTAGTCTGTGGCATTCTGTTAAACTGTTGCTTATGGCGGTCTCTGTGAGCTTCTCAGCGACATTCAGCCAGCCAGGTATCCTGCCTGCAGTAGATGGAATGTGGCAATGGAACGCTGGCTGCGCGTGTCATAATAGGCTCTGAGCCTTTATATACCTGTGCACAGCAGCAGCCACCTTCAGTCTGCTGCTGGACAGCCAGCAGCAGCAGCAGCAGGAGAGGTATGTAATCAGGAGCCCTCCTGCTAAGGGTAGACAGCTGCTCGTTCCACCCCACCCCCCGCCTTAATTGGTTCTCCTCCCTTCCAACGGTGTTGAGGCGGGTGGGAACAGCAGGGGGTGAAGGTGCTGTGTTTAAAGAGGTGGAGTTATGCAGATCTAAAACGCGTGGATTGCAGCAGCAGCAAGCCGAAAAGTGCAGGCATGTAAGGGATCTAGAGGTTGACAACATGTCTTCTTAACGGGAGTCCAGGAGCTCATCTCCACAAATGGACTTTTCAGGATCCTTGGGTGGCTCCGTAGTTTGAAACCAATTCTGGTTATCGCTTCTCGGCCTTTTGGCTAAGATCAAGTGTAGTATCTGTTCTTATCAGTTTAATATCTGATACGTCCCCTATCTGGGGACCATATATTAAATGGATTTTTAGAACAGGGAGATGGAAAAAGAGCTTGCTCTGTCCACTCCACGCATTGACCTGGTATTGCAGTATCTCCAGGACCGGTGCACCCCTTCTTTAATGCAGTTTCTAAAATCAGAAAGAATTGAATTCAATGTTTTTTGTTCATTTTGCTTGTTTGTCGGATTTTGGGATGGACTCTTTGGCTTTGCTTTTCTTCTCCTCATTGGATTTTTCATGTTCAAAGTTGCAGAAGCCAGATTACAAGCTCATTTTGGTTCAACTTCAGCAACTGTGCATTGCATTGCCATGTAATGTGATGCAATGCTATCTTTCTAGCTCTCCCTTTTTACCTCCTTTTGGATAAACAGACATATTAGGCAAGCATTTTGGAGCTTTCACCTAAATAACTACAGGTGGTGAGATAAGCTGCACAATATAATTGACCTTTCAGTATATTGTTGCACACACACCATCTATTTAGCAAATGCCCTTGTTATCAACAGCAGCCTTTTAAACTCACCTGAGCTAACAGGTATGTGCGCTGGTTACTCTGCTGCGCTTAAAATTTCTTTTTTGGTTTGCTACAATGCCTTTTCTGAAACGTTGTCTCCTTCTGCTGGAACACTGACTTCTTTCATTTAATGCCTGCAGACTATAAAAGAGAACCCAACCCAAAAAGTTTGGTTGATTAGTCTGTGGCATTCTGTTAAACTGTTGCTTATGGCGGTCTCTGTGAGCTTCTCAGCGACATTCAGCCAGCCAGGTATCCTGCCTGCAGTAGATGGAATGTGGCAATGGAACGCTGGCTGCGCGTGTCATAATAGGCTCTGAGCCTTTATATACCTGTGCACAGCAGCAGCCACCTTCAGTCTGCTGCTGGACAGCCAGCAGCAGCAGCAGCAGGAGAGGTATGTAATCAGGAGCCCTCCTGCTAAGGGTAGACAGCTGCTCGTTCCACCCCACCCCCCGCCTTAATTGGTTCTCCTCCCTTCCAACGGTGTTGAGGCGGGTGGGAACAGCAGGGGGTGAAGGTGCTGTGTTTAAAGAGGTGGAGTTATGCAGATCTAAAACGCGTGGATTGCAGCAGCAGCAAGCCGAAAAGTGCAGGCATGTAAGGGATCTAGAGGTTGACAACATGTCTTCTTAACGGGAGTCCAGGAGCTCATCTCCACAAATGGACTTTTCAGGATCCTTGGGTGGCTCCGTAGTTTGAAACCAATTCTGGTTATCGCTTCTCGGCCTTTTGGCTAAGATCAAGTGTAGTATCTGTTCTTATCAGTTTAATATCTGATACGTCCCCTATCTGGGGACCATATATTAAATGGATTTTTAGAACAGGGAGATGGAAAAAGAGCTTGCTCTGTCCACTCCACGCATTGACCTGGTATTGCAGTATCTCCAGGACCGGTGCACCCCTTCTTTAATGCAGTTTCTAAAATCAGAAAGAATTGAATTCAATGTTTTTTGTTCATTTTGCTTGTTTGTCGGATTTTGGGATGGACTCTTTGGCTTTGCTTTTCTTCTCCTCATTGGATTTTTCATGTTCAAAGTTGCAGAAGCCAGATTACAAGCTCATTTTGGTTCAACTTCAGCAACTGTGCATTGCATTGCCATGTAATGTGATGCAATGCTATCTTTCTAGCTCTCCCTTTTTACTTCCTTTTGGATAAACAGACATATTAGGCAAGCATTTTGGAGCTTTCACCTAAATAACTACAGGTGGTGAGATAAGCTGCACAATATAATTGACCTTTCAGTATATTGTTGCACACACACCATCTATTTAGCAAATGCCCTTGTTATCAACAGCAGCCTTTTAAACTCACCTGAGCTAACAGGTATGTGCGCTGGTTACTCTGCTGCGCTTAAAATTTCTTTTTTGGTTTGCTACAATGCCTTTTCTGAAACGTTGTCTCCTTCTGCTGGAACACTGACTTCTTTCATTTAATGCCTGCAGACTATAAAAGAGAACCCAACCCAAAAAGTTTGGTTGATTAGTCTGTGGCATTCTGTTAAACTGTTGCTTATGGCGGTCTCTGTGAGCTTCTCAGCGACATTCAGCCAGCCAGGTATCCTGCCTGCAGTAGATGGAATGTGGCAATGGAACGCTGGCTGCACGTGTCATAATAGGCTCTGAGCCTTTATATACCTGTGCACAGCAGCAGCCACCTTCAGTCTGCTGCTGGACAGCCAGCAGCAGCAGCAGCAGGAGAGGTATGTAATCAGGAGCCCTCCTGCTAAGGGTAGACAGCTGCTCGTTCCACCCCACCCCCCGCCTTAATTGGTTCTCCTCCCTTCCAACGGTGTTGAGGCGGGTGGGAACAGCAGGGGGTGAAGGTGCTGTGTTTAAAGAGGTGGAGTTATGCAGATCTAAAACGCGTGGATTGCAGCAGCAGCAAGCCGAAAAGTGCAGGCATGTAAGGGATCTAGAGGTTGACAACATGTCTTCTTAACGGGAGTCCAGGAGCTCATCTCCACAAATGGACTTTTCAGGATCCTTGGGTGGCTCCGTAGTTTGAAACCAATTCTGGTTATCGCTTCTCGGCCTTTTGGCTAAGATCAAGTGTAGTATCTGTTCTTATCAGTTTAATATCTGATACGTCCCCTATCTGGGGACCATATATTAAATGGATTTTTAGAACAGGGAGATGGAAAAAGAGCTTGCTCTGTCCACTCCACGCATTGACCTGGTATTGCAGTATCTCCAGGACCGGTGCACCCCTTCTTTAATGCAGTTTCTAAAATCAGAAAGAATTGAATTCAATGTTTTTTGTTCATTTTGCTTGTTTGTCGGATTTTGGGATGGACTCTTTGGCTTTGCTTTTCTTCTCCTCATTGGATTTTTCATGTTCAAAGTTGCAGAAGCCAGATTACAAGCTCATTTTGGTTCAACTTCAGCAACTGTGCATTGCATTGCCATGTAATGTGATGCAATGCTATCTTTCTAGCTCTCCCTTTTTACTTCCTTTTGGATAAACAGACATATTAGGCAAGCATTTTGGAGCTTTCACCTAAATAACTACAGGTGGTGAGATAAGCTGCACAATATAATTGACCTTTCAGTATATTGTTGCACACACACCATCTATTTAGCAAATGCCCTTGTTATCAACAGCAGCCTTTTAAACTCACCTGAGCTAACAGGTATGTGCGCTGGTTACTCTGCTGCGCTTAAAATTTCTTTTTTGGTTTGCTACAATGCCTTTTCTGAAATGTTGTCTCCTTCTGCTGGAACACTGACTTCTTTCATTTAATGCCTGCAGACTATAAAAGAGAACCCAACCCAAAAAGTTTGGTTGATTAGTCTGTGGCATTCTGTTAAACTGTTGCTTATGGCGGTCTCTGTGAGCTTCTCAGCGACATTCAGCCAGCCAGGTATCCTGCCTGCAGTAGATGGAATGTGGCAATGGAACGCTGGCTGCGCGTGTCATAATAGGCTCTGAGCCTTTATATACCTCTGCACAGCAGCAGCCACCTTCAGTCTGCTGCTGGACAGCCAGCAGCAGCAGCAGCAGGAGAGGTATGTAATCAGGAGCCCTCCTGCTAAGGGTAGACAGCTGCTCGTTCCACCCCACCCCCCGCCTTAATTGGTTCTCCTCCCTTCCAACGGTGTTGAGGCGGGTGGGAACAGCAGGGGGTGAAGGTGCTGTGTTTAAAGAGGTGGAGTTATGCAGATCTAAAACGCGTGGATTGCAGCAGCAGCAAGCCGAAAAGTGCAGGCATGTAAGGGATCTAGAGGTTGACAACATGTCTTCTTAACGGGAGTCCAGGAGCTCATCTCCACAAATGGACTTTTCAGGATCCTTGGGTGGCTCCGTAGTTTGAAACCAATTCTGGCTATCGCTTCTCGGCCTTTTGGCTAAGATCAAGTGTAGTATCTGTTCTTATCAGTTTAATATCTGATACGTCCCCTATCTGGGGACCATATATTAAATGGATTTTTAGAACAGGGAGATGGAAAAAGAGCTTGCTCTGTCCACTCCACGCATTGACCTGGTATTGCAGTATCTCCAGGACCGGTGCACCCCTTCTTTAATGCAGTTTCTAAAATCAGAAAGAATTGAATTCAATGTTTTTTGTTCATTTTGCTTGTTTGTCGGATTTTGGGATGGACTCTTTGGCTTTGCTTTTCTTCTCCTCATTGGATTTTTCATGTTCAAAGTTGCAGAAGCCAGATTACAAGCTCATTTTGGTTCAACTTCAGCAACTGTGCATTGCATTGCCATGTAATGTGATGCAATGCTATCTTTCTAGCTCTCCCTTTTTACTTCCTTTTGGATAAACAGACATATTAGGCAAGCATTTTGGAGCTTTCACCTAAATAACTACAGGTGGTGAGATAAGCTGCACAATATAATTGACCTTTCAGTATATTGTTGCACACACACCATCTATTTAGCAAATGCCCTTGTTATCAACAGCAGCCTTTTAAACTCACCTGAGCTAACAGGTATGTGCGCTGGTTACTCTGCTGCGCTTAAAATTTCTTTTTTGGTTTGCTACAATGCCTTTTCTGAAACGTTGTCTCCTTCTGCTGGAACACTGACTTCTTTCATTTAATGCCTGCAGACTATAAAAGAGAACCCAACCCAAAAAGTTTGGTTGATTAGTCTGTGGCATTCTGTTAAACTGTTGCTTATGGCGGTCTCTGTGAGCTTCTCAGCGACATTCAGCCAGCCAGGTATCCTGCCTGCAGTAGATGGAATGTGGCAATGGAACGCTGGCTGCGCGTGTCATAATAGGCTCTGAGCCTTTATATACCTGTGCACAGCAGCAGCCACCTTCAGTCTGCTGCTGGACAGCCAGCAGCAGCAGCAGCAGGAGAGGTATGTAATCAGGAGCCCTCCTGCTAAGGGTAGACAGCTGCTCGTTCCACCCCACCCCCCGCCTTAATTGGTTCTCCTCCCTTCCAACGGTGTTGAGGCGGGTGGGAACAGCAGGGGGTGAAGGTGCTGTGTTTAAAGAGGTGGAGTTATGCAGATCTAAAACGCGTGGATTGCAGCAGCAGCAAGCCGAAAAGTGCAGGCATGTAAGGGATCTAGAGGTTGACAACATGTCTTCTTAACGGGAGTCCAGGAGCTCATCTCCACAAATGGACTTTTCAGGATCCTTGGGTGGCTCCGTAGTTTGAAACCAATTCTGGTTATCGCTTCTCGGCCTTTTGGCTAAGATCAAGTGTAGTATCTGTTCTTATCAGTTTAATATCTGATACGTCCCCTATCTGGGGACCATATATTAAATGGATTTTTAGAACAGGGAGATGGAAAAAGAGCTTGCTCTGTCCACTCCACGCATTGACCTGGTATTGCAGTATCTCCAGGACCGGTGCACCCCTTCTTTAATGCAGTTTCTAAAATCAGAAAGAATTGAATTCAATGTTTTTTGTTCATTTTGCTTGTTTGTCGGATTTTGGGATGGACTCTTTGGCTTTGCTTTTCTTCTCCTCATTGGATTTTTCATGTTCAAAGTTGCAGAAGCCAGATTACAAGCTCATTTTGGTTCAACTTCAGCAACTGTGCATTGCATTGCCATGTAATGTGATGCAATGCTATCTTTCTAGCTCTCCCTTTTTACTTCCTTTTGGATAAACAGACATATTAGGCAAGCATTTTGGAGCTTTCACCTAAATAACTACAGGTGGTGAGATAAGCTGCACAATATAATTGACCTTTCAGTATATTGTTGCACACACACCATCTATTTAGCAAATGCCCTTGTTATCAACAGCAGCCTTTTAAACTCACCTGAGCTAACAGGTATGTGCGCTGGTTACTCTGCTGCGCTTAAAATTTCTTTTTTGGTTTGCTACAATGCCTTTTCTGAAACGTTGTCTCCTTCTGCTGGAACACTGACTTCTTTCATTTAATGCCTGCAGACTATAAAAGAGAACCCAACCCAAAAAGTTTGGTTGATTAGTCTGTGGCATTCTGTTAAACTGTTGCTTATGGCGGTCTCTGTGAGCTTCTCAGCGACATTCAGCCAGCCAGGTATCCTGCCTGCAGTAGATGGAATGTGGCAATGGAACGCTGGCTGCGCGTGTCATAATAGGCTCTGAGCCTTTATATACCTGTGCACAGCAGCAGCCACCTTCAGTCTGCTGCTGGACAGCCAGCAGCAGCAGCAGCAGGAGAGGTATGTAATCAGGAGCCCTCCTGCTAAGGGTAGACAGCTGCTCGTTCCACCCCACCCCCCGCCTTAATTGGTTCTCCTCCCTTCCAACGGTGTTGAGGCGGGTGGGAACAGCAGGGGGTGAAGGTGCTGTGTTTAAAGAGGTGGAGTTATGCAGATCTAAAACGCGTGGATTGCAGCAGCAGCAAGCCGAAAAGTGCAGGCATGTAAGGGATCTAGAGGTTGACAACATGTCTTCTTAACGGGAGTCCAGGAGCTCATCTCCACAAATGGACTTTTCAGGATCCTTGGGTGGCTCCGTAGTTTGAAACCAATTCTGGTTATCGCTTCTCGGCCTTTTGGCTAAGATCAAGTGTAGTATCTGTTCTTATCAGTTTAATATCTGATACGTCCCCTATCTGGGGACCATATATTAAATGGATTTTTAGAACAGGGAGATGGAAAAAGAGCTTGCTCTGTCCACTCCACGCATTGACCTGGTATTGCAGTATCTCCAGGACCGGTGCACCCCTTCTTTAATGCAGTTTCTAAAATCAGAAAGAATTGAATTCAATGTTTTTTGTTCATTTTGCTTGTTTGTCGGATTTTGGGATGGACTCTTTGGCTTTGCTTTTCTTCTCCTCATTGGATTTTTCATGTTCAAAGTTGCAGAAGCCAGATTACAAGCTCATTTTGGTTCAACTTCAGCAACTGTGCATTGCATTGCCATGTAATGTGATGCAATGCTATCTTTCTAGCTCTCCCTTTTTACTTCCTTTTGGATAAACAGACATATTAGGCAAGCATTTTGGAGCTTTCACCTAAATAACTACAGGTGGTGAGATAAGCTGCACAATATAATTGACCTTTCAGTATATTGTTGCACACACACCATCTATTTAGCAAATGCCCTTGTTATCAACAGCAGCCTTTTAAACTCACCTGAGCTAACAGGTATGTGCGCTGGTTACTCTGCTGCGCTTAAAATTTCTTTTTTGGTTTGCTACAATGCCTTTTCTGAAACGTTGTCTCCTTCTGCTGGAACACTGACTTCTTTCATTTAATGCCTGCAGACTATAAAAGAGAACCCAACCCAAAAAGTTTGGTTGATTAGTCTGTGGCATTCTGTTAAACTGTTGCTTATGGCGGTCTCTGTGAGCTTCTCAGCGACATTCAGCCAGCCAGGTATCCTGCCTGCAGTAGATGGAATGTGGCAATGGAACGCTGGCTGCGCGTGTCATAATAGGCTCTGAGCCTTTATATACCTGTGCACAGCAGCAGCCACCTTCAGTCTGCTGCTGGACAGCCAGCAGCAGCAGCAGCAGGAGAGGTATGTAATCAGGAGCCCTCCTGCTAAGGGTAGACAGCTGCTCGTTCCACCCCACCCCCCGCCTTAATTGGTTCTCCTCCCTTCCAACGGTGTTGAGGCGGGTGGGAACAGCAGGGGGTGAAGGTGCTGTGTTTAAAGAGGTGGAGTTATGCAGATCTAAAACGCGTGGATTGCAGCAGCAGCAAGCCGAAAAGTGCAGGCATGTAAGGGATCTAGAGGTTGACAACATGTCTTCTTAACGGGAGTCCAGGAGCTCATCTCCACAAATGGACTTTTCAGGATCCTTGGGTGGCTCCGTAGTTTGAAACCAATTCTGGTTATCGCTTCTCGGCCTTTTGGCTAAGATCAAGTGTAGTATCTGTTCTTATCAGTTTAATATCTGATACGTCCCCTATCTGGGGACCATATATTAAATGGATTTTTAGAACAGGGAGATGGAAAAAGAGCTTGCTCTGTCCACTCCACGCATTGACCTGGTATTGCAGTATCTCCAGGACCGGTGCACCCCTTCTTTAATGCAGTTTCTAAAATCAGAAAGAATTAAATTCAATGTTTTTTGTTCATTTTGCTTGTTTGTCGGATTTTGGGATGGACTCTTTGGCTTTGCTTTTCTTCTCCTCATTGGATTTTTCATGTTCAAAGTTGCAGAAGCCAGATTACAAGCTCATTTTGGTTCAACTTCAGCAACTGTGCATTGCATTGCCATGTAATGTGATGCAATGCTATCTTTCTAGCTCTCCCTTTTTACTTCCTTTTGGATAAACAGACATATTAGGCAAGCATTTTGGAGCTTTCACCTAAATAACTACAGGTGGTGAGATAAGCTGCACAATATAATTGACCTTTCAGTATATTGTTGCACACACACCATCTATTTAGCAAATGCCCTTGTTATCAACAGCAGCCTTTTAAACTCACCTGAGCTAACAGGTATGTGCGCTGGTTACTCTGCTGCGCTTAAAATTTCTTTTTTGGTTTGCTACAATGCCTTTTCTGAAACGTTGTCTCCTTCTGCTGGAACACTGACTTCTTTCATTTAATGCCTGCAGACTATAAAAGAGAACCCAACCCAAAAAGTTTGGTTGATTAGTCTGTGGCATTCTGTTAAACTGTTGCTTATGGCGGTCTCTGTGAGCTTCTCAGCGACATTCAGCCAGCCAGGTATCCTGCCTGCAGTAGATGGAATGTGGCAATGGAACGCTGGCTGCGCGTGTCATAATAGGCTCTGAGCCTTTATATACCTCTGCACAGCAGCAGCCACCTTCAGTCTGCTGCTGGACAGCCAGCAGCAGCAGCAGCAGGAGAGGTATGTAATCAGGAGCCCTCCTGCTAAGGGTAGACAGCTGCTCGTTCCACCCCACCCCCCGCCTTAATTGGTTCTCCTCCCTTCCAACGGTGTTGAGGCGGGTGGGAACAGCAGGGGGTGAAGGTGCTGTGTTTAAAGAGGTGGAGTTATGCAGATCTAAAACGCGTGGATTGCAGCAGCAGCAAGCCGAAAAGTGCAGGCATGTAAGGGATCTAGAGGTTGACAACATGTCTTCTTAACGGGAGTCCAGGAGCTCATCTCCACAAATGGACTTTTCAGGATCCTTGGGTGGCTCCGTAGTTTGAAACCAATTCTGGTTATCGCTTCTCGGCCTTTTGGCTAAGATCAAGTGTAGTATCTGTTCTTATCAGTTTAATATCTGATATGTCCCATATCTGGGGACCATATATTAAATGGATTTTTAGAACAGGGAGATAGAAAAAGAGCTTGCTCTGTCCACTCCACGCATTGACCTGGTATTGCAGTATCTCCAGGACCGGTGCACCCCTTCTTTAATGCAGTTTCTAAAATCAGAAAGAATTGAATTCAATGTTTTTTGTTCATTTTGCTTGTTTGTCGGATTTTGGGATGGACTCTTTGGCTTTGCTTTTCTTCTCCTCATTGGATTTTTCATGTTCAAAGTTGCAGAAGCCAGATTACAAGCTCATTTTGGTTCAACTTCAGCAACTGTGCATTGCATTGCCATGTAATGTGATGCAATGCTATCTTTCTAGCTCTCCCTTTTTACTTCCTTTTGGATAAACAGACATATTAGGCAAGCATTTTGGAGCTTTCACCTAAATAACTACAGGTGGTGAGATAAGCTGCACAATATAATTGACCTTTCAGTATATTGTTGCACACACACCATCTATTTAGCAAATGCCCTTGTTATCAACAGCAGCCTTTTAAACTCACCTGAGCTAACAGGTATGTGCGCTGGTTACTCTGCTGCGCTTAAAATTTATTTTTTGGTTTGCTACAATGCCTTTTCTGAAACGTTGTCTCCTTCTGCTGGAACACTGACTTCTTTCATTTAATGCCTGCAGACTATAAAAGAGAACCCAACCCAAAAAGTTTGGTTGATTAGTCTGTGGCATTCTGTTAAACTGTTGCTTATGGCGGTCTCTGTGAGCTTCTCAGCGACATTCAGCCAGCCAGGTATCCTGCCTGCAGTAGATGGAATGTGGCAATGGAACGCTGGCTGCGCGTGTCATAATAGGCTCTGAGCCTTTATATACCTGTGCACAGCAGCAGCCACCTTCAGTCTGCTGCTGGACAGCCAGCAGCAGCAGCAGCAGGAGAGGTATGTAATCAGGAGCCCTCCTGCTAAGGGTAGACAGCTGCTCGTTCCACCCCACCCCCCGCCTTAATTGGTTCTCCTCCCTTCCAACGGTGTTGAGGCGGGTGGGAACAGCAGGGGGTGAAGGTGCTGTGTTTAAAGAGGTGGAGTTATGCAGATCTAAAACGCGTGGATTGCAGCAGCAGCAAGCCGAAAAGTGCAGGCATGTAAGGGATCTAGAGGTTGACAACATGTCTTCTTAACGGGAGTCCAGGAGCTCATCTCCACAAATGGACTTTTCAGGATCCTTGGGTGGCTCCGTAGTTTGAAACCAATTCTGGTTATCGCTTCTCGGCCTTTTGGCTAAGATCAAGTGTAGTATCTGTTCTTATCAGTTTAATATCTGATACGTCCCCTATCTGGGGACCATATATTAAATGGATTTTTAGAACAGGGAGATGGAAAAAGAGCTTGCTCTGTCCACTCCACGCATTGACCTGGTATTGCAGTATCTCCAGGACCGGTGCACCCCTTCTTTAATGCAGTTTCTAAAATCAGAAAGAATTGAATTCAATGTTTTTTGTTCATTTTGCTTGTTTGTCGGATTTTGGGATGGACTCTTTGGCTTTGCTTTTCTTCTCCTCATTGGATTTTTCATGTTCAAAGTTGCAGAAGCCAGATTACAAGCTCATTTTGGTTCAACTTCAGCAACTGTGCATTGCATTGCCATGTAATGTGATGCAATGCTATCTTTCTAGCTCTCCCTTTTTACTTCCTTTTGGATAAACAGACATATTAGGCAAGCATTTTGGAGCTTTCACCTAAATAACTACAGGTGGTGAGATAAGCTGCACAATATAATTGACCTTTCAGTATATTGTTGCACACACACCATCTATTTAGCAAATGCCCTTGTTATCAACAGCAGCCTTTTAAACTCACCTGAGCTAACAGGTATGTGCGCTGGTTACTCTGCTGCGCTTAAAATTTCTTTTTTGGTTTGCTACAATGCCTTTTCTGAAACGTTGTCTCCTTCTGCTGGAACACTGACTTCTTTCATTTAATGCCTGCAGACTATAAAAGAGAACCCAACCCAAAAAGTTTGGTTGATTAGTCTGTGGCATTCTGTTAAACTGTTGCTTATGGCGGTCTCTGTGAGCTTCTCAGCGACATTCAGCCAGCCAGGTATCCTGCCTGCAGTAGATGGAATGTGGCAATGGAACGCTGGCTGCGCGTGTCATAATAGGCTCTGAGCCTTTATATACCTGTGCACAGCAGCAGCCACCTTCAGTCTGCTGCTGGACAGCCAGCAGCAGCAGCAGCAGGAGAGGTATGTAATCAGGAGCCCTCCTGCTAAGGGTAGACAGCTGCTCGTTCCACCCCACCCCCCGCCTTAATTGGTTCTCCTCCCTTCCAACGGTGTTGAGGCGGGTGGGAACAGCAGGGGGTGAAGGTGCTGTGTTTAAAGAGGTGGAGTTATGCAGATCTAAAACGCGTGGATTGCAGCAGCAGCAAGCCGAAAAGTGCAGGCATGTAAGGGATCTAGAGGTTGACAACATGTCTTCTTAACGGGAGTCCAGGAGCTCATCTCCACAAATGGACTTTTCAGGATCCTTGGGTGGCTCCGTAGTTTGAAACCAATTCTGGTTATCGCTTCTCGGCCTTTTGGCTAAGATCAAGTGTAGTATCTGTTCTTATCAGTTTAATATCTGATACGTCCCCTATCTGGGGACCATATATTAAATGGATTTTTAGAACAGGGAGATGGAAAAAGAGCTTGCTCTGTCCACTCCACGCATTGACCTGGTATTGCAGTATCTCCAGGACCGGTGCACCCCTTCTTTAATGCAGTTTCTAAAATCAGAAAGAATTGAATTCAATGTTTTTTGTTCATTTTGCTTGTTTGTCGGATTTTGGGATGGACTCTTTGGCTTTGCTTTTCTTCTCCTCATTGGATTTTTCATGTTCAAAGTTGCAGAAGCCAGATTACAAGCTCATTTTGGTTCAACTTCAGCAACTGTGCATTGCATTGCCATGTAATGTGATGCAATGCTATCTTTCTAGCTCTCCCTTTTTACTTCCTTTTGGATAAACAGACATATTAGGCAAGCATTTTGGAGCTTTCACCTAAATAACTACAGGTGGTGAGATAAGCTGCACAATATAATTGACCTTTCAGTATATTGTTGCACACACACCATCTATTTAGCAAATGCCCTTGTTATCAACAGCAGCCTTTTAAACTCACCTGAGCTAACAGGTATGTGCGCTGGTTACTCTGCTGCGCTTAAAATTTCTTTTTTGGTTTGCTACAATGCCTTTTCTGAAACGTTGTCTCCTTCTGCTGGAACACTGACTTCTTTCATTTAATGCCTGCAGACTATAAAAGAGAACCCAACCCAAAAAGTTTGGTTGATTAGTCTGTGGCATTCTGTTAAACTGTTGCTTATGGCGGTCTCTGTGAGCTTCTCAGCGACATTCAGCCAGCCAGGTATCCTGCCTGCAGTAGATGGAATGTGGCAATGGAACGCTGGCTGCGCGTGTCATAATAGGCTCTGAGCCTTTATATACCTCTGCACAGCAGCAGCCACCTTCAGTCTGCTGCTGGACAGCCAGCAGCAGCAGCAGCAGCAGCAGGAGAGGTATGTAATCAGGAGCCCTCCTGCTAAGGGTAGACAGCTGCTCGTTCCACCCCACCCCCCGCCTTAATTGGTTCTCCTCCCTTCCAACGGTGTTGAGGCGGGTGGGAACAGCAGGGGGTGAAGGTGCTGTGTTTAAAGAGGTGGAGTTATGCAGATCTAAAACGCGTGGATTGCAGCAGCAGCAAGCCGAAAAGTGCAGGCATGTAAGGGATCTAGAGGTTGACAACATGTCTTCTTAACGGGAGTCCAGGAGCTCATCTCCACAAATGGACTTTTCAGGATCCTTGGGTGGCTCCGTAGTTTGAAACCAATTCTGGTTATCGCTTCTTGGCCTTTTGGCTAAGATCAAGTGTAGTATCTGTTCTTATCAGTTTAATATCTGAAACGTCCCCTATCTGGGGACCATATATTAAATGGATTTTTAGAACAGGGAGATGGAAAAAGAGCTTGCTCTGTCCACTCCACGCATTGACCTGGTATTGCAGTATCTCCAGGACCGGTGCACCCCTTCTTTAATGCAGTTTCTAAAATCAGAAAGAATTGAATTCAATGTTTTTTGTTCATTTTGCTTGTTTGTCGGATTTTGGGATGGACTCTTTGGCTTTGCTTTTCTTCTCCTCATTGAATTTTTCATGTTCAAAGTTGCAGAAGCCAGATTACAAGCTCATTTTGGTTCAACTTCAGCAACTGTGCATTGCATTGCCATGTAATGTGATGCAATGCTATCTTTCTAGCTCTCCCTTTTTACTTCCTTTTGGATAAACAGACATATTAGGCAAGCATTTTGGAGCTTTCACCTAAATAACTACAGGTGGTGAGATAAGCTGCACAATATAATTGACCTTTCAGTATATTGTTGCACACACACCATCTATTTAGCAAATGCCCTTGTTATCAACAGCAGCCTTTTAAACTCACCTGAGCTAACAGGTATGTGCGCTGGTTACTCTGCTGCGCTTAAAATTTCTTTTTTGGTTTGCTACAATGCCTTTTCTGAAACGTTGTCTCCTTCTGCTGGAACACTGACTTCTTTCATTTAATGCCTGCAGACTATAAAAGAGAACCCAACCCAAAAAGTTTGGTTGATTAGTCTGTGGCATTCTGTTAAACTGTTGCTTATGGCGGTCTCTGTGAGCTTCTCAGCGACATTCAGCCAGCCAGGTATCCTGCCTGCAGTAGATGGAATGTGGCAATGGAACGCTGGCTGCGCGTGTCATAATAGGCTCTGAGCCTTTATATACCTGTGCACAGCAGCAGCCACCTTCAGTCTGCTGCTGGACAGCCAGCAGCAGCAGCAGCAGGAGAGGTATGTAATCAGGAGCCCTCCTGCTAAGGGTAGACAGCTGCTCGTTCCACCCCACCCCCCGCCTTAATTGGTTCTCCTCCCTTCCAACGGTGTTGAGGCGGGTGGGAACAGCAGGGGGTGAAGGTGCTGTGTTTAAAGAGGTGGAGTTATGCAGATCTAAAACGCGTGGATTGCAGCAGCAGCAAGCCGAAAAGTGCAGGCATGTAAGGGATCTAGAGGTTGACAACATGTCTTCTTAACGGGAGTCCAGGAGCTCATCTCCACAAATGGACTTTTCAGGATCCTTGGGTGGCTCCGTAGTTTGAAACCAATTCTGGTTATCGCTTCTCGGCCTTTTGGCTAAGATCAAGTGTAGTATCTGTTCTTATCAGTTTAATATCTGATACGTCCCCTATCTGGGGACCATATATTAAATGGATTTTTAGAACAGGGAGATGGAAAAAGAGCTTGCTCTGTCCACTCCACGCATTGACCTGGTATTGCAGTATCTCCAGGACCGGTGCACCCCTTCTTTAATGCAGTTTCTAAAATCAGAAAGAATTGAATTCAATGTTTTTTGTTCATTTTGCTTGTTTGTCGGATTTTGGGATGGACTCTTTGGCTTTGCTTTTCTTCTCCTCATTGGATTTTTCATGTTCAAAGTTGCAGAAGCCAGATTACAAGCTCATTTTGGTTCAACTTCAGCAACTGTGCATTGCATTGCCATGTAATGTGATGCAATGCTATCTTTCTAGCTCTCCCTTTTTACTTCCTTTTGGATAAACAGACATATTAGGCAAGCATTTTGGAGCTTTCACCTAAATAACTACAGGTGGTGAGATAAGCTGCACAATATAATTGACCTTTCAGTATATTGTTGCACACACACCATCTATTTAGCAAATGCCCTTGTTATCAACAGCAGCCTTTTAAACTCACCTGAGCTAACAGGTATGTGCGCTGGTTACTCTGCTGCGCTTAAAATTTCTTTTTTGGTTTGCTACAATGCCTTTTCTGAAACGTTGTCTCCTTCTGCTGGAACACTGACTTCTTTCATTTAATGCCTGCAGACTATAAAAGAGAACCCAACCCAAAAAGTTTGGTTGATTAGTCTGTGGCATTCTGTTAAACTGTTGCTTATGGCGGTCTCTGTGAGCTTCTCAGCGACATTCAGCCAGCCAGGTATCCTGCCTGCAGTAGATGGAATGTGGCAATGGAACGCTGGCTGCGCGTGTCATAATAGGCTCTGAGCCTTTATATACCTGTGCACAGCAGCAGCCACCTTCAGTCTGCTGCTGGACAGCCAGCAGCAGCAGCAGCAGGAGAGGTATGTAATCAGGAGCCCTCCTGCTAAGGGTAGACAGCTGCTCGTTCCACCCCACCCCCCGCCTTAATTGGTTCTCCTCCCTTCCAACGGTGTTGAGGCGGGTGGGAACAGCAGGGGGTGAAGGTGCTGTGTTTAAAGAGGTGGAGTTATGCAGATCTAAAACGCGTGGATTGCAGCAGCAGCAAGCCGAAAAGTGCAGGCATGTAAGGGATCTAGAGGTTGACAACATGTCTTCTTAACGGGAGTCCAGGAGCTCATCTCCACAAATGGACTTTTCAGGATCCTTGGGTGGCTCCGTAGTTTGAAACCAATTCTGGTTATCGCTTCTCGGCCTTTTGGCTAAGATCAAGTGTAGTATCTGTTCTTATCAGTTTAATATCTGATACGTCCCCTATCTGGGGACCATATATTAAATGGATTTTTAGAACAGGGAGATGGAAAAAGAGCTTGCTCTGTCCACTCCACGCATTGACCTGGTATTGCAGTATCTCCAGGACCGGTGCACCCCTTCTTTAATGCAGTTTCTAAAATCAGAAAGAATTGAATTCAATGTTTTTTTGTTCATTTTGCTTGTTTGTCGGATTTTGGGATGGACTCTTTGGCTTTGCTTTTCTTCTCCTCATTGGATTTTTCATGTTCAAAGTTGCAGAAGCCAGATTACAAGCTCATTTTGGTTCAACTTCAGCAACTGTGCATTGCATTGCCATGTAATGTGATGCAATGCTATCTTTCTAGCTCTCCCTTTTTACTTCCTTTTGGATAAACAGACATATTAGGCAAGCATTTTGGAGCTTTCACCTAAATAACTACAGGTGGTGAGATAAGCTGCACAATATAATTGACCTTTCAGTATATTGTTGCACACACACCATCTATTTAGCAAATGCCCTTGTTATCAACAGCAGCCTTTTAAACTCACCTGAGCTAACAGGTATGTGCGCTGGTTACTCTGCTGCGCTTAAAATTTCTTTTTTGGTTTGCTACAATGCCTTTTCTGAAACGTTGTCTCCTTCTGCTGGAACACTGACTTCTTTCATTTAATGCCTGCAGACTATAAAAGAGAACCCAACCCAAAAAGTTTGGTTGATTAGTCTGTGGCATTCTGTTAAACTGTTGCTTATGGCGGTCTCTGTGAGCTTCTCAGCGACATTCAGCCAGCCAGGTATCCTGCCTGCAGTAGATGGAATGTGGCAATGGAACGCTGGCTGCGCGTGTCATAATAGGCTCTGAGCCTTTATATACCTGTGCACAGCAGCAGCCACCTTCAGTCTGCTGCTGGACAGCCAGCAGCAGCAGCAGCAGGAGAGGTATGTAATCAGGAGCCCTCCTGCTAAGGGTAGACAGCTGCTCGTTCCACCCCACCCCCCGCCTTAATTGGTTCTCCTCCCTTCCAACGGTGTTGAGGCGGGTGGGAACAGCAGGGGGTGAAGGTGCTGTGTTTAAAGAGGTGGAGTTATGCAGATCTAAAACGCGTGGATTGCAGCAGCAGCAAGCCGAAAAGTGCAGGCATGTAAGGGATCTAGAGGTTGACAACATGTCTTCTTAACGGGAGTCCAGGAGCTCATCTCCACAAATGGACTTTTCAGGATCCTTGGGTGGCTCCGTAGTTTGAAACCAATTCTGGTTATCGCTTCTCGGCCTTTTGGCTAAGATCAAGTGTAGTATCTGTTCTTATCAGTTTAATATCTGATACGTCCCCTATCTGGGGACCATATATTAAATGGATTTTTAGAACAGGGAGATGGAAAAAGAGCTTGCTCTGTCCACTCCACGCATTGACCTGGTATTGCAGTATCTCCAGGACCGGTGCACCCCTTCTTTAATGCAGTTTCTAAAATCAGAAAGAATTGAATTCAATGTTTTTTGTTCATTTTGCTTGTTTGTCGGATTTTGGGATGGACTCTTTGGCTTTGCTTTTCTTCTCCTCATTGGATTTTTCATGTTCAAAGTTGCAGAAGCCAGATTACAAGCTCATTTTGGTTCAACTTCAGCAACTGTGCATTGCATTGCCATGTAATGTGATGCAATGCTATCTTTCTAGCTCTCCCTTTTTACTTCCTTTTGGATAAACAGACATATTAGGCAAGCATTTTGGAGCTTTCACCTAAATAACTACAGGTGGTGAGATAAGCTGCACAATATAATTGACCTTTCAGTATATTGTTGCACACACACCATCTATTTAGCAAATGCCCTTGTTATCAACAGCAGCCTTTTAAACTCACCTGAGCTAACAGGTATGTGCGCTGGTTACTCTGCTGCGCTTAAAATTTCTTTTTTGGTTTGCTACAATGCCTTTTCTGAAACGTTGTCTCCTTCTGCTGGAACACTGACTTCTTTCATTTAATGCCTGCAGACTATAAAAGAGAACCCAACCCAAAAAGTTTGGTTGATTAGTCTGTGGCATTCTGTTAAACTGTTGCTTATGGCGGTCTCTGTGAGCTTCTCAGCGACATTCAGCCAGCCAGGTATCCTGCCTGCAGTAGATGGAATGTGGCAATGGAACGCTGGCTGCGCGTGTCATAATAGGCTCTGAGCCTTTATATACCTGTGCACAGCAGCAGCCACCTTCAGTCTGCTGCTGGACAGCCAGCAGCAGCAGCAGCAGGAGAGGTATGTAATCAGGAGCCCTCCTGCTAAGGGTAGACAGCTGCTCGTTCCACCCCACCCCCCGCCTTAATTGGTTCTCCTCCCTTCCAACGGTGTTGAGGCGGGTGGGAACAGCAGGGGGTGAAGGTGCTGTGTTTAAAGAGGTGGAGTTATGCAGATCTAAAACGCGTGGATTGCAGCAGCAGCAAGCCGAAAAGTGCAGGCATGTAAGGGATCTAGAGGTTGACAACATGTCTTCTTAACGGGAGTCCAGGAGCTCATCTCCACAAATGGACTTTTCAGGATCCTTGGGTGGCTCCGTAGTTTGAAACCAATTCTGGTTATCGCTTCTCGGCCTTTTGGCTAAGATCAAGTGTAGTATCTGTTCTTATCAGTTTAATATCTGATACGTCCCCTATCTGGGGACCATATATTAAATGGATTTTTAGAACAGGGAGATGGAAAAAGAGCTTGCTCTGTCCACTCCACGCATTGACCTGGTATTGCAGTATCTCCAGGACCGGTGCACCCCTTCTTTAATGCAGTTTCTAAAATCAGAAAGAATTGAATTCAATGTTTTTTGTTCATTTTGCTTGTTTGTCGGATTTTGGGATGGACTCTTTGGCTTTGCTTTTCTTCTCCTCATTGGATTTTTCATGTTCAAAGTTGCAGAAGCCAGATTACAAGCTCATTTTGGTTCAACTTCAGCAACTGTGCATTGCATTGCCATGTAATGTGATGCAATGCTATCTTTCTAGCTCTCCCTTTTTACTTCCTTTTGGATAAACAGACATATTAGGCAAGCATTTTGGAGCTTTCACCTAAATAACTACAGGTGGTGAGATAAGCTGCACAATATAATTGACCTTTCAGTATATTGTTGCACACACACCATCTATTTAGCAAATGCCCTTGTTATCAACAGCAGCCTTTTAAACTCACCTGAGCTAACAGGTATGTGCGCTGGTTACTCTGCTGCGCTTAAAATTTCTTTTTTGGTTTGCTACAATGCCTTTTCTGAAACGTTGTCTCCTTCTGCTGGAACACTGACTTCTTTCATTTAATGCCTGCAGACTATAAAAGAGAACCCAACCCAAAAAGTTTGGTTGATTAGTCTGTGGCATTCTGTTAAACTGTTGCTTATGGCGGTCTCTGTGAGCTTCTCAGCGACATTCAGCCAGCCAGGTATCCTGCCTGCAGTAGATGGAATGTGGCAATGGAACGCTGGCTGCGCGTGTCATAATAGGCTCTGAGCCTTTATATACCTGTGCACAGCAGCAGCCACCTTCAGTCTGCTGCTGGACAGCCAGCAGCAGCAGCAGCAGCAGCAGGAGAGGTATGTAATCAGGAGCCCTCCTGCTAAGGGTAGACAGCTGCTCGTTCCACCCCACCCCCCGCCTTAATTGGTTCTCCTCCCTTCCAACGGTGTTGAGGCGGGTGGGAACAGCAGGGGGTGAAGGTGCTGTGTTTAAAGAGGTGGAGTTATGCAGATCTAAAACGCGTGGATTGCAGCAGCAGCAAGCCGAAAAGTGCAGGCATGTAAGGGATCTAGAGGTTGACAACATGTCTTCTTAACGGGAGTCCAGGAGCTCATCTCCACAAATGGACTTTTCAGGATCCTTGGGTGGCTCCGTAGTTTGAAACCAATTCTGGTTATCGCTTCTTGGCCTTTTGGCTAAGATCAAGTGTAGTATCTGTTCTTATCAGTTTAATATCTGAAACGTCCCCTATCTGGGGACCATATATTAAATGGATTTTTAGAACAGGGAGATGGAAAAAGAGCTTGCTCTGTCCACTCCACGCATTGACCTGGTATTGCAGTATCTCCAGGACCGGTGCACCCCTTCTTTAATGCAGTTTCTAAAATCAGAAAGAATTGAATTCAATGTTTTTTGTTCATTTTGCTTGTTTGTCGGATTTTGGGATGGACTCTTTGGCTTTGCTTTTCTTCTCCTCATTGAATTTTTCATGTTCAAAGTTGCAGAAGCCAGATTACAAGCTCATTTTGGTTCAACTTCAGCAACTGTGCATTGCATTGCCATGTAATGTGATGCAATGCTATCTTTCTAGCTCTCCCTTTTTACTTCCTTTTGGATAAACAGACATATTAGGCAAGCATTTTGGAGCTTTCACCTAAATAACTACAGGTGGTGAGATAAGCTGCACAATATAATTGACCTTTCAGTATATTGTTGCACACACACCATCTATTTAGCAAATGCCCTTGTTATCAACAGCAGCCTTTTAAACTCACCTGAGCTAACAGGTATGTGCGCTGGTTACTCTGCTGCGCTTAAAATTTCTTTTTTGGTTTGCTACAATGCCTTTTCTGAAACGTTGTCTCCTTCTGCTGGAACACTGACTTCTTTCATTTAATGCCTGCAGACTATAAAAGAGAACCCAACCCAAAAAGTTTGGTTGATTAGTCTGTGGCATTCTGTTAAACTGTTGCTTATGGCGGTCTCTGTGAGCTTCTCAGCGACATTCAGCCAGCCAGGTATCCTGCCTGCAGTAGATGGAATGTGGCAATGGAACGCTGGCTGCGCGTGTCATAATAGGCTCTGAGCCTTTATATACCTGTGCACAGCAGCAGCCACCTTCAGTCTGCTGCTGGACAGCCAGCAGCAGCAGCAGCAGGAGAGGTATGTAATCAGGAGCCCTCCTGCTAAGGGTAGACAGCTGCTCGTTCCACCCCACCCCCCGCCTTAATTGGTTCTCCTCCCTTCCAACGGTGTTGAGGCGGGTGGGAACAGCAGGGGGTGAAGGTGCTGTGTTTAAAGAGGTGGAGTTATGCAGATCTAAAACGCGTGGATTGCAGCAGCAGCAAGCCGAAAAGTGCAGGCATGTAAGGGATCTAGAGGTTGACAACATGTCTTCTTAACGGGAGTCCAGGAGCTCATCTCCACAAATGGACTTTTCAGGATCCTTGGGTGGCTCCGTAGTTTGAAACCAATTCTGGTTATCGCTTCTCGGCCTTTTGGCTAAGATCAAGTGTAGTATCTGTTCTTATCAGTTTAATATCTGATACGTCCCCTATCTGGGGACCATATATTAAATGGATTTTTAGAACAGGGAGATGGAAAAAGAGCTTGCTCTGTCCACTCCACGCATTGACCTGGTATTGCAGTATCTCCAGGACCGGTGCACCCCTTCTTTAATGCAGTTTCTAAAATCAGAAAGAATTGAATTCAATGTTTTTTGTTCATTTTGCTTGTTTGTCGGATTTTGGGATGGACTCTTTGGCTTTGCTTTTCTTCTCCTCATTGGATTTTTCATGTTCAAAGTTGCAGAAGCCAGATTACAAGCTCATTTTGGTTCAACTTCAGCAACTGTGCATTGCATTGCCATGTAATGTGATGCAATGCTATCTTTCTAGCTCTCCCTTTTTACTTCCTTTTGGATAAACAGACATATTAGGCAAGCATTTTGGAGCTTTCACCTAAATAACTACAGGTGGTGAGATAAGCTGCACAATATAATTGACCTTTCAGTATATTGTTGCACACACACCATCTATTTAGCAAATGCCCTTGTTATCAACAGCAGCCTTTTAAACTCACCTGAGCTAACAGGTATGTGCGCTGGTTACTCTGCTGCGCTTAAAATTTCTTTTTTGGTTTGCTACAATGCCTTTTCTGAAACGTTGTCTCCTTCTGCTGGAACACTGACTTCTTTCATTTAATGCCTGCAGACTATAAAAGAGAACCCAACCCAAAAAGTTTGGTTGATTAGTCTGTGGCATTCTGTTAAACTGTTGCTTATGGCGGTCTCTGTGAGCTTCTCAGCGACATTCAGCCAGCCAGGTATCCTGCCTGCAGTAGATGGAATGTGGCAATGGAACGCTGGCTGCGCGTGTCATAATAGGCTCTGAGCCTTTATATACCTGTGCACAGCAGCCACCTTCAGTCTGCTGCTGGACAGCCAGCAGCAGCAGCAGCAGGAGAGGTATGTAATCAGGAGCCCTCCTGCTAAGGGTAGACAGCTGCTCGTTCCACCCCACCCCCCGCCTTAATTGGTTCTCCTCCCTTCCAACGGTGTTGAGGCGGGTGGGAACAGCAGGGGGTGAAGGTGCTGTGTTTAAAGAGGTGGAGTTATGCAGATCTAAAACGCGTGGATTGCAGCAGCAGCAAGCCGAAAAGTGCAGGCATGTAAGGGATCTAGAGGTTGACAACATGTCTTCTTAACGGGAGTCCAGGAGCTCATCTCCACAAATGGACTTTTCAGGATCCTTGGGTGGCTCCGTAGTTTGAAACCAATTCTGGTTATCGCTTCTCGGCCTTTTGGCTAAGATCAAGTGTAGTATCTTTCGAAAAGGCGGTTTTGGATGTTGGCCGCCCTAGTAGATTGATACATTATGCACACTGGGGTTTAGGCGCTTGTTAGTACGCCAGGTGGCTAATATAGTCATCTGGTGGAAAGCATGGCCCCCCAGGATCGACGCCATTGGGCCGGGGAAGATCGAAAGCCCGAAGTGTGAAGTGCCCCAGGAGTGGTGACCCTGGGGTGCCTTAACTCACTGGGATTGGGAACCCCACTTGAGTTTATAGCACATTTGCACTAGCACTTCAATATTTCTTTCTTCACACACACCCTTATTCCGGGCCTTCTGGCCTTAGGATGGGGAATTTTTCAATTCCCGGTCGAAGGTCCGGGCAGTATTATACTGTGAAACCTTCACTATTTATTTAATTTTTTTTTGTCACTGTGTGTCCACTTTTTCACGTGTGTCCACGTCCTTACTAGGATTTTGTCGGGATGCGGTTCCCTTACGGGTTCCTCTCTTGGCAGGTCTAGGGGGGGAGTGTGTGGCCATCAGGTTCCGCTCCCCCCTGAACCCCACTGGCTCTCCTCTTTCGGGAGGAGAGCGTTGTTGGCTCCCCTCTTCCGGGAGGGGAGCACAGTCTTTGGCTACCAGTGCCTTGCTCGGGTGAGAACTCGGGCAGGTATTGGGGGTAAGATTGGGTCGCCTCTGGCTCCGGCTGGAGGTGGCTATTTGTCCCTGTTCCTCGCTGTGGCCTTCTGGCTCGGAGGGACGGGGAATGGTTTGGGGGACCCTTCTCCTTTTGGAGAGGGTTTCAAGAAGACCAGCATCCTAGTGCACTTTTTTTTGTGGCACTTGTCACTTTTTTAAGCGCACTCGGGTTTTGTACACGAATTCGGGCTTTCGATAAAAAAAAAAAAATCTGTTCTTATCAGTTTAATATCTGATACGTCCCCTATCTGGGGACCATATATTAAATGGATTTTTAGAACAGGGAGATGGAAAAAGAGCTTGCTCTGTCCACTCCACGCATTGACCTGGTATTGCAGTATCTCCAGGACCGGTGCACCCCTTCTTTAATGCAGTTTCTAAAATCAGAAAGAATTGAATTCAATGTTTTTTGTTCATTTTGCTTGTTTGTCGGATTTTGGGATGGACTCTTTGGCTTTGCTTTTCTTCTCCTCATTGGATTTTTCATGTTCAAAGTTGCAGAAGCCAGATTACAAGCTCATTTTGGTTCAACTTCAGCAACTGTGCATTGCATTGCCATGTAATGTGATGCAATGCTATCTTTCTAGCTCTCCCTTTTTACTTCCTTTTGGATAAACAGACATATTAGGCAAGCATTTTGGAGCTTTCACCTAAATAACTACAGGTGGTGAGATAAGCTGCACAATATAATTGACCTTTCAGTATATTGTTGCACACACACCATCTATTTAGCAAATGCCCTTGTTATCAACAGCAGCCTTTTAAACTCACCTGAGCTAACAGGTATGTGCGCTGGTTACTCTGCTGCGCTTAAAATTTCTTTTTTGGTTTGCTACAATGCCTTTTCTGAAACGTTGTCTCCTTCTGCTGGAACACTGACTTCTTTCATTTAATGCCTGCAGACTATAAAAGAGAACCCAACCCAAAAAGTTTGGTTGATTAGTCTGTGGCATTCTGTTAAACTGTTGCTTATGGCGGTCTCTGTGAGCTTCTCAGCGACATTCAGCCAGCCAGGTATCCTGCCTGCAGTAGATGGAATGTGGCAATGGAACGCTGGCTGCGCGTGTCATAATAGGCTCTGAGCCTTTATATACCTGTGCACAGCAGCAGCCACCTTCAGTCTGCTGCTGGACAGCCAGCAGCAGCAGCAGCAGGAGAGGTATGTAATCAGGAGCCCTCCTGCTAAGGGTAGACAGCTGCTCGTTCCACCCCACCCCCCGCCTTAATTGGTTCTCCTCCCTTCCAACGGTGTTGAGGCGGGTGGGAACAGCAGGGGGTGAAGGTGCTGTGTTTAAAGAGGTGGAGTTATGCAGATCTAAAACGCGTGGATTGCAGCAGCAGCAAGCCGAAAAGTGCAGGCATGTAAGGGATCTAGAGGTTGACAACATGTCTTCTTAACGGGAGTCCAGGAGCTCATCTCCACAAATGGACTTTTCAGGATCCTTGGGTGGCTCCGTAGTTTGAAACCAATTCTGGTTATCGCTTCTCGGCCTTTTGGCTAAGATCAAGTGTAGTATCTGTTCTTATCAGTTTAATATCTGATACGTCCCCTATCTGGGGACCATATATTAAATGGATTTTTAGAACAGGGAGATGGAAAAAGAGCTTGCTCTGTCCACTCCACGCATTGACCTGGTATTGCAGTATCTCCAGGACCGGTGCACCCCTTCTTTAATGCAGTTTCTAAAATCAGAAAGAATTGAATTCAATGTTTTTTGTTCATTTTGCTTGTTTGTCGGATTTTGGGATGGACTCTTTGGCTTTGCTTTTCTTCTCCTCATTGGATTTTTCATGTTCAAAGTTGCAGAAGCCAGATTACAAGCTCATTTTGGTTCAACTTCAGCAACTGTGCATTGCATTGCCATGTAATGTGATGCAATGCTATCTTTCTAGCTCTCCCTTTTTACTTCCTTTTGGATAAACAGACATATTAGGCAAGCATTTTGGAGCTTTCACCTAAATAACTACAGGTGGTGAGATAAGCTGCACAATATAATTGACCTTTCAGTATATTGTTGCACACACACCATCTATTTAGCAAATGCCCTTGTTATCAACAGCAGCCTTTTATACTCACCTGAGCTAACAGGTATGTGCGCTGGTTACTCTGCTGCGCTTAAAATTTCTTTTTTGGTTTGCTACAATGCCTTTTCTGAAACGTTGTCTCCTTCTGCTGGAACTCTGACTTCTTTCATTTAATGCCTGCAGACTATAAAAGAGAACCCAACCCAAAAAGTTTGGTTGATTAGTCTGTGGCATTCTGTTAAACTGTTGCTTATGGCGGTCTCTGTGAGCTTCTCAGCGACATTCAGCCAGCCAGGTATCCTGCCTGCAGTAGATGGAATGTGGCAATGGAACGCTGGCTGCGCGTGTCATAATAGGCTCTGAGCCTTTATATACCTGTGCACAGCAGCAGCCACCTTCAGTCTGCTGCTGGACAGCCAGCAGCAGCAGCAGCAGCAGGAGAGGTATGTAATCAGGAGCCCTCCTGCTAAGGGTAGACAGCTGCTCGTTCCACCCCACCCCCCGCCTTAATTGGTTCTCCTCCCTTCCAACGGTGTTGAGGCGGGTGGGAACAGCAGGGGTTGAAGGTGCTGTGTTTAAAGAGGTGGAGTTATGCAGATCTAAAACGCGTGGATTGCAGCAGCAGCAAGCCGAAAAGTGCAGGCATGTAAGGGATCTAGAGGTTGACAACATGTCTTCTTAACGGGAGTCCAGGAGCTCATCTCCACAAATGGACTTTTCAGGATCCTTGGGTGGCTCCGTAGTTTGAAACCAATTCTGGTTATCGCTTCTCGGCCTTTTGGCTAAGATCAAGTGTAGTATCTGTTCTTATCAGTTTAATATCTGATACGTCCCCTATCTGGGGACCATATATTAAATGGATTTTTAGAACAGGGAGATGGAAAAAGAGCTTGCTCTGTCCACTCCACGCATTGACCTGGTATTGCAGTATCTCCAGGACCGGTGCACCCCTTCTTTAATGCAGTTTCTAAAATCAGAAAGAATTGAATTCAATGTTTTTTGTTCATTTTGCTTGTTTGTCGGATTTTGGGATGGACTCTTTGGCTTTGCTTTTCTTCTCCTCATTGGATTTTTCATGTTCAAAGTTGCAGAAGCCAGATTACAAGCTCATTTTGGTTCAACTTCAGCAACTGTGCATTGCATTGCCATGTAATGTGATGCAATGCTATCTTTCTAGCTCTCCCTTTTTACTTCCTTTTGGATAAACAGACATATTAGGCAAGCATTTTGGAGCTTTCACCTAAATAACTACAGGTGGTGAGATAAGCTGCACAATATAATTGACCTTTCAGTATATTGTTGCACACACACCATCTATTTAGCAAATGCCCTTGTTATCAACAGCAGCCTTTTAAACTCACCTGAGCTAACAGGTATGTGCGCTGGTTACTCTGCTGCGCTTAAAATTTCTTTTTTGGTTTGCTACAATGCCTTTTCTGAAACGTTGTCTCCTTCTGCTGGAACACTGACTTCTTTCATTTAATGCCTGCAGACTATAAAAGAGAACCCAACCCAAAAAGTTTGGTTGATTAGTCTGTGGCATTCTGTTAAACTGTTGCTTATGGCGGTCTCTGTGAGCTTCTCAGCGACATTCAGCCAGCCAGGTATCCTGCCTGCAGTAGATGGAATGTGGCAATGGAACGCTGGCTGCGCGTGTCATAATAGGCTCTGAGCCTTTATATACCTGTGCACAGCAGCAGCCACCTTCAGTCTGCTGCTGGACAGCCAGCAGCAGCAGCAGCAGGAGAGGTATGTAATCAGGAGCCCTCCTGCTAAGGGTAGACAGCTGCTCGTTCCACCCCACCCCCCGCCTTAATTGGTTCTCCTCCCTTCCAACGGTGTTGAGGCGGGTGGGAACAGCAGGGGGTGAAGGTGCTGTGTTTAAAGAGGTGGAGTTATGCAGATCTAAAACGCGTGGATTGCAGCAGCAGCAAGCCGAAAAGTGCAGGCATGTAAGGGATCTAGAGGTTGACAACATGTCTTCTTAACGGGAGTCCAGGAGCTCATCTCCACAAATGGACTTTTCAGGATCCTTGGGTGGCTCCGTAGTTTGAAACCAATTCTGGTTATCGCTTCTCGGCCTTTTGGCTAAGATCAAGTGTAGTATCTGTTCTTATCAGTTTAATATCTGATACGTCCCCTATCTGGGGACCATATATTAAATGGATTTTTAGAACAGGGAGATGGAAAAAGAGCTTGCTCTGTCCACTCCACGCATTGACCTGGTATTGCAGTATCTCCAGGACCGGTGCACCCCTTCTTTAATGCAGTTTCTAAAATCAGAAAGAATTGAATTCAATGTTTTTTGTTCATTTTGCTTGTTTGTCGGATTTTGGGATGGACTCTTTGGCTTTGCTTTTCTTCTCCTCATTGGATTTTTCATGTTCAAAGTTGCAGAAGCCAGATTACAAGCTCATTTTGGTTCAACTTCAGCAACTGTGCATTGCATTGCCATGTAATGTGATGCAATGCTATCTTTCTAGCTCTCCCTTTTTACTTCCTTTTGGATAAACAGACATATTAGGCAAGCATTTTGGAGCTTTCACCTAAATAACTACAGGTGGTGAGATAAGCTGCACAATATAATTGACCTTTCAGTATATTGTTGCACACACACCATCTATTTAGCAAATGCCCTTGTTATCAACAGCAGCCTTTTAAACTCACCTGAGCTAACAGGTATGTGCGCTGGTTACTCTGCTGCGCTTAAAATTTCTTTTTTGGTTTGCTACAATGCCTTTTCTGAAACGTTGTCTCCTTCTGCTGGAACACTGACTTCTTTCATTTAATGCCTGCAGACTATAAAAGAGAACCCAACCCAAAAAGTTTGGTTGATTAGTCTGTGGCATTCTGTTAAACTGTTGCTTATGGCGGTCTCTGTGAGCTTCTCAGCGACATTCAGCCAGCCAGGTATCCTGCCTGCAGTAGATGGAATGTGGCAATGGAACGCTGGCTGCGCGTGTCATAATAGGCTCTGAGCCTTTATATACCTGTGCACAGCAGCAGCCACCTTCAGTCTGCTGCTGGACAGCCAGCAGCAGCAGCAGCAGGAGAGGTATGTAATCAGGAGCCCTCCTGCTAAGGGTAGACAGCTGCTCGTTCCACCCCACCCCCCGCCTTAATTGGTTCTCCTCCCTTCCAACGGTGTTGAGGCGGGTGGGAACAGCAGGGGGTGAAGGTGCTGTGTTTAAAGAGGTGGAGTTATGCAGATCTAAAACGCGTGGATTGCAGCAGCAGCAAGCCGAAAAGTGCAGGCATGTAAGGGATCTAGAGGTTGACAACATGTCTTCTTAACGGGAGTCCAGGAGCTCATCTCCACAAATGGACTTTTCAGGATCCTTGGGTGGCTCCGTAGTTTGAAACCAATTCTGGTTATCGCTTCTCGGCCTTTTGGCTAAGATCAAGTGTAGTATCTGTTCTTATCAGTTTAATATCTGATACGTCCCCTATCTGGGGACCATATATTAAATGGATTTTTAGAACAGGGAGATGGAAAAAGAGCTTGCTCTGTCCACTCCACGCATTGACCTGGTATTGCAGTATCTCCAGGACCGGTGCACCCCTTCTTTAATGCAGTTTCTAAAATCAGAAAGAATTGAATTCAATGTTTTTTGTTCATTTTGCTTGTTTGTCGGATTTTGGGATGGACTCTTTGGCTTTGCTTTTCTTCTCCTCATTGGATTTTTCATGTTCAAAGTTGCAGAAGCCAGATTACAAGCTCATTTTGGTTCAACTTCAGCAACTGTGCATTGCATTGCCATGTAATGTGATGCAATGCTATCTTTCTAGCTCTCCCTTTTTACTTCCTTTTGGATAAACAGACATATTAGGCAAGCATTTTGGAGCTTTCACCTAAATAACTACAGGTGGTGAGATAAGCTGCACAATATAATTGACCTTTCAGTATATTGTTGCACACACACCATCTATTTAGCAAATGCCCTTGTTATCAACAGCAGCCTTTTAAACTCACCTGAGCTAACAGGTATGTGCGCTGGTTACTCTGCTGCGCTTAAAATTTCTTTTTTGGTTTGCTACAATGCCTTTTCTGAAACGTTGTCTCCTTCTGCTGGAACACTGACTTCTTTCATTTAATGCCTGCAGACTATAAAAGAGAACCCAACCCAAAAAGTTTGGTTGATTAGTCTGTGGCATTCTGTTAAACTGTTGCTTATGGCGGTCTCTGTGAGCTTCTCAGCGACATTCAGCCAGCCAGGTATCCTGCCTGCAGTAGATGGAATGTGGCAATGGAACGCTGGCTGCGCGTGTCATAATAGGCTCTGAGCCTTTATATACCTGTGCACAGCAGCAGCCACCTTCAGTCTGCTGCTGGACAGCCAGCAGCAGCAGCAGCAGGAGAGGTATGTAATCAGGAGCCCTCCTGCTAAGGGTAGACAGCTGCTCGTTCCACCCCACCCCCCGCCTTAATTGGTTCTCCTCCCTTCCAACGGTGTTGAGGCGGGTGGGAACAGCAGGGGGTGAAGGTGCTGTGTTTAAAGAGGTGGAGTTATGCAGATCTAAAACGCGTGGATTGCAGCAGCAGCAAGCCGAAAAGTGCAGGCATGTAAGGGATCTAGAGGTTGACAACATGTCTTCTTAACGGGAGTCCAGGAGCTCATCTCCACAAATGGACTTTTCAGGATCCTTGGGTGGCTCCGTAGTTTGAAACCAATTCTGGTTATCGCTTCTCGGCCTTTTGGCTAAGATCAAGTGTAGTATCTGTTCTTATCAGTTTAATATCTGATACGTCCCCTATCTGGGGACCATATATTAAATGGATTTTTAGAACAGGGAGATGGAAAAAGAGCTTGCTCTGTCCACTCCACGCATTGACCTGGTATTGCAGTATCTCCAGGACCGGTGCACCCCTTCTTTAATGCAGTTTCTAAAATCAGAAAGAATTGAATTCAATGTTTTTTGTTCATTTTGCTTGTTTGTCGGATTTTGGGATGGACTCTTTGGCTTTGCTTTTCTTCTCCTCATTGGATTTTTCATGTTCAAAGTTGCAGAAGCCAGATTACAAGCTCATTTTGGTTCAACTTCAGCAACTGTGCATTGCATTGCCATGTAATGTGATGCAATGCTATCTTTCTAGCTCTCCCTTTTTACTTCCTTTTGGATAAACAGACATATTAGGCAAGCATTTTGGAGCTTTCACCTAAATAACTACAGGTGGTGAGATAAGCTGCACAATATAATTGACCTTTCAGTATATTGTTGCACACACACCATCTATTTAGCAAATGCCCTTGTTATCAACAGCAGCCTTTTAAACTCACCTGAGCTAACAGGTATGTGCGCTGGTTACTCTGCTGCGCTTAAAATTTCTTTTTTGGTTTGCTACAATGCCTTTTCTGAAACGTTGTCTCCTTCTGCTGGAACTCTGACTTCTTTCATTTAATGCCTGCAGACTATAAAAGAGAACCCAACCCAAAAAGTTTGGTTGATTAGTCTGTGGCATTCTGTTAAACTGTTGCTTATGGCGGTCTCTGTGAGCTTCTCAGCGACATTCAGCCAGCCAGGTATCCTGCCTGCAGTAGATGGAATGTGGCAATGGAACGCTGGCTGCGCGTGTCATAATAGGCTCTGAGCCTTTATATACCTGTGCACAGCAGCAGCCACCTTCAGTCTGCTGCTGGACAGCCAGCAGCAGCAGCAGCAGGAGAGGTATGTAATCAGGAGCCCTCCTGCTAAGGGTAGACAGCTGCTCGTTCCACCCCACCCCCCGCCTTAATTGGTTCTCCTCCCTTCCAACGGTGTTGAGGCGGGTGGGAACAGCAGGGGGTGAAGGTGCTGTGTTTAAAGAGGTGGAGTTATGCAGATCTAAAACGCGTGGATTGCAGCAGCAGCAAGCCGAAAAGTGCAGGCATGTAAGGGATCTAGAGGTTGACAACATGTCTTCTTAACGGGAGTCCAGGAGCTCATCTCCACAAATGGACTTTTCAGGATCCTTGGGTGGCTCCGTAGTTTGAAACCAATTCTGGTTATCGCTTCTCGGCCTTTTGGCTAAGATCAAGTGTAGTATCTGTTCTTATCAGTTTAATATCTGATACGTCCCCTATCTGGGGACCATATATTAAATGGATTTTTAGAACAGGGAGATGGAAAAAGAGCTTGCTCTGTCCACTCCACGCATTGACCTGGTATTGCAGTATCTCCAGGACCGGTGCACCCCTTCTTTAATGCAGTTTCTAAAATCAGAAAGAATTGAATTCAATGTTTTTTGTTCATTTTGCTTGTTTGTCGGATTTTGGGATGGACTCTTTGGCTTTGCTTTTCTTCTCCTCATTGGATTTTTCATGTTCAAAGTTGCAGAAGCCAGATTACAAGCTCATTTTGGTTCAACTTCAGCAACTGTGCATTGCATTGCCATGTAATGTGATGCAATGCTATCTTTCTAGCTCTCCCTTTTTACTTCCTTTTGGATAAACAGACATATTAGGCAAGCATTTTGGAGCTTTCACCTAAATAACTACAGGTGGTGAGATAAGCTGCACAATATAATTGACCTTTCAGTATATTGTTGCACACACACCATCTATTTAGCAAATGCCCTTGTTATCAACAGCAGCCTTTTAAACTCACCTGAGCTAACAGGTATGTGCGCTGGTTACTCTGCTGCGCTTAAAATTTCTTTTTTGGTTTGCTACAATGCCTTTTCTGAAACGTTGTCTCCTTCTGCTGGAACACTGACTTCTTTCATTTAATGCCTGCAGACTATAAAAGAGAACCCAACCCAAAAAGTTTGGTTGATTAGTCTGTGGCATTCTGTTAAACTGTTGCTTATGGCGGTCTCTGTGAGCTTCTCAGCGACATTCAGCCAGCCAGGTATCCTGCCTGCAGTAGATGGAATGTGGCAATGGAACGCTGGCTGCGCGTGTCATAATAGGCTCTGAGCCTTTATATACCTGTGCACAGCAGCAGCCACCTTCAGTCTGCTGCTGGACAGCCAGCAGCAGCAGCAGCAGGAGAGGTATGTAATCAGGAGCCCTCCTGCTAAGGGTAGACAGCTGCTCGTTCCACCCCACCCCCCGCCTTAATTGGTTCTCCTCCCTTCCAACGGTGTTGAGGCGGGTGGGAACAGCAGGGGGTGAAGGTGCTGTGTTTAAAGAGGTGGAGTTATGCAGATCTAAAACGCGTGGATTGCAGCAGCAGCAAGCCGAAAAGTGCAGGCATGTAAGGGATCTAGAGGTTGACAACATGTCTTCTTAACGGGAGTCCAGGAGCTCATCTCCACAAATGGACTTTTCAGGATCCTTGGGTGGCTCCGTAGTTTGAAACCAATTCTGGTTATCGCTTCTCGGCCTTTTGGCTAAGATCAAGTGTAGTATCTGTTCTTATCAGTTTAATATCTGATACGTCCCCTATCTGGGGACCATATATTAAATGGATTTTTAGAACAGGGAGATGGAAAAAGAGCTTGCTCTGTCCACTCCACGCATTGACCTGGTATTGCAGTATCTCCAGGACCGGTGCACCCCTTCTTTAATGCAGTTTCTAAAATCAGAAAGAATTGAATTCAATGTTTTTTGTTCATTTTGCTTGTTTGTCGGATTTTGGGATGGACTCTTTGGCTTTGCTTTTCTTCTCCTCATTGGATTTTTCATGTTCAAAGTTGCAGAAGCCAGATTACAAGCTCATTTTGGTTCAACTTCAGCAACTGTGCATTGCATTGCCATGTAATGTGATGCAATGCTATCTTTCTAGCTCTCCCTTTTTACTTCCTTTTGGATAAACAGACATATTAGGCAAGCATTTTGGAGCTTTCACCTAAATAACTACAGGTGGTGAGATAAGCTGCACAATATAATTGACCTTTCAGTATATTGTTGCACACACACCATCTATTTAGCAAATGCCCTTGTTATCAACAGCAGCCTTTTAAACTCACCTGAGCTAACAGGTATGTGCGCTGGTTACTCTGCTGCGCTTAAAATTTCTTTTTTGGTTTGCTACAATGCCTTTTCTGAAACGTTGTCTCCTTCTGCTGGAACACTGACTTCTTTCATTTAATGCCTGCAGACTATAAAAGAGAACCCAACCCAAAAAGTTTGGTTGATTAGTCTGTGGCATTCTGTTAAACTGTTGCTTATGGCGGTCTCTGTGAGCTTCTCAGCGACATTCAGCCAGCCAGGTATCCTGCCTGCAGTAGATGGAATGTGGCAATGGAACGCTGGCTGCGCGTGTCATAATAGGCTCTGAGCCTTTATATACCTGTGCACAGCAGCAGCCACCTTCAGTCTGCTGCTGGACAGCCAGCAGCAGCAGCAGCAGGAGAGGTATGTAATCAGGAGCCCTCCTGCTAAGGGTAGACAGCTGCTCGTTCCACCCCACCCCCCGCCTTAATTGGTTCTCCTCCCTTCCAACGGTGTTGAGGCGGGTGGGAACAGCAGGGGGTGAAGGTGCTGTGTTTAAAGAGGTGGAGTTATGCAGATCTAAAACGCGTGGATTGCAGCAGCAGCAAGCCGAAAAGTGCAGGCATGTAAGGGATCTAGAGGTTGACAACATGTCTTCTTAACGGGAGTCCAGGAGCTCATCTCCACAAATGGACTTTTCAGGATCCTTGGGTGGCTCCGTAGTTTGAAACCAATTCTGGTTATCGCTTCTCGGCCTTTTGGCTAAGATCAAGTGTAGTATCTGTTCTTATCAGTTTAATATCTGATACGTCCCCTATCTGGGGACCATATATTAAATGGATTTTTAGAACAGGGAGATGGAAAAAGAGCTTGCTCTGTCCACTCCACGCATTGACCTGGTATTGCAGTATCTCCAGGACCGGTGCACCCCTTCTTTAATGCAGTTTCTAAAATCAGAAAGAATTGAATTCAATGTTTTTTGTTCATTTTGCTTGTTTGTCGGATTTTGGGATGGACTCTTTGGCTTTGCTTTTCTTCTCCTCATTGGATTTTTCATGTTCAAAGTTGCAGAAGCCAGATTACAAGCTCATTTTGGTTCAACTTCAGCAACTGTGCATTGCATTGCCATGTAATGTGATGCAATGCTATCTTTCTAGCTCTCCCTTTTTACTTCCTTTTGGATAAACAGACATATTAGGCAAGCATTTTGGAGCTTTCACCTAAATAACTACAGGTGGTGAGATAAGCTGCACAATATAATTGACCTTTCAGTATATTGTTGCACACACACCATCTATTTAGCAAATGCCCTTGTTATCAACAGCAGCCTTTTAAACTCACCTGAGCTAACAGGTATGTGCGCTGGTTACTCTGCTGCGCTTAAAATTTCTTTTTTGGTTTGCTACAATGCCTTTTCTGAAACGTTGTCTCCTTCTGCTGGAACACTGACTTCTTTCATTTAATGCCTGCAGACTATAAAAGAGAACCCAACCCAAAAAGTTTGGTTGATTAGTCTGTGGCATTCTGTTAAACTGTTGCTTATGGCGGTCTCTGTGAGCTTCTCAGCGACATTCAGCCAGCCAGGTATCCTGCCTGCAGTAGATGGAATGTGGCAATGGAACGCTGGCTGCGCGTGTCATAATAGGCTCTGAGCCTTTATATACCTGTGCACAGCAGCAGCCACCTTCAGTCTGCTGCTGGACAGCCAGCAGCAGCAGCAGCAGGAGAGGTATGTAATCAGGAGCCCTCCTGCTAAGGGTAGACAGCTGCTCGTTCCACCCCACCCCCCGCCTTAATTGGTTCTCCTCCCTTCCAACGGTGTTGAGGCGGGTGGGAACAGCAGGGGGTGAAGGTGCTGTGTTTAAAGAGGTGGAGTTATGCAGATCTAAAACGCGTGGATTGCAGCAGCAGCAAGCCGAAAAGTGCAGGCATGTAAGGGATCTAAAGGTTGACAACATGTCTTCTTAACGGGAGTCCAGGAGCTCATCTCCACAAATGGACTTTTCAGGATCCTTGGGTGGCTCCGTAGTTTGAAACCAATTCTGGTTATCGCTTCTCGGCCTTTTGGCTAAGATCAAGTGTAGTATCTGTTCTTATCAGTTTAATATCTGATACGTCCCCTATCTGGGGACCATATATTAAATGGATTTTTAGAACAGGGAGATGGAAAAAGAGCTTGCTCTGTCCACTCCACGCATTGACCTGGTATTGCAGTATCTCCAGGACCGGTGCACCCCTTCTTTAATGCAGTTTCTAAAATCAGAAAGAATTGAATTCAATGTTTTTTGTTCATTTTGCTTGTTTGTCGGATTTTGGGATGGACTCTTTGGCTTTGCTTTTCTTCTCCTCATTGGATTTTTCATGTTCAAAGTTGCAGAAGCCAGATTACAAGCTCATTTTGGTTCAACTTCAGCAACTGTGCATTGCATTGCCATGTAATGTGATGCAATGCTATCTTTCTAGCTCTCCCTTTTTACTTCCTTTTGGATAAACAGACATATTAGGCAAGCATTTTGGAGCTTTCACCTAAATAACTACAGGTGGTGAGATAAGCTGCACAATATAATTGACCTTTCAGTATATTGTTGCACACACACCATCTATTTAGCAAATGCCCTTGTTATCAACAGCAGCCTTTTAAACTCACCTGAGCTAACAGGTATGTGCGCTGGTTACTCTGCTGCGCTTAAAATTTCTTTTTTGGTTTGCTACAATGCCTTTTCTGAAACGTTGTCTCCTTCTGCTGGAACACTGACTTCTTTCATTTAATGCCTGCAGACTATAAAAGAGAACCCAACCCAAAAAGTTTGGTTGATTAGTCTGTGGCATTCTGTTAAACTGTTGCTTATGGCGGTCTCTGTGAGCTTCTCAGCGACATTCAGCCAGCCAGGTATCCTGCCTGCAGTAGATGGAATGTGGCAATGGAACGCTGGCTGCGCGTGTCATAATAGGCTCTGAGCCTTTATATACCTGTGCACAGCAGCAGCCACCTTCAGTCTGCTGCTGGACAGCCAGCAGCAGCAGCAGCAGGAGAGGTATGTAATCAGGAGCCCTCCTGCTAAGGGTAGACAGCTGCTCGTTCCACCCCACCCCCCGCCTTAATTGGTTCTCCTCCCTTCCAACGGTGTTGAGGCGGGTGGGAACAGCAGGGGGTGAAGGTGCTGTGTTTAAAGAGGTGGAGTTATGCAGATCTAAACCGCGTGGATTGCAGCAGCAGCAAGCCGAAAAGTGCAGGCATGTAAGGGATCTAGAGGTTGACAACATGTCTTCTTAACGGGAGTCCAGGAGCTCATCTCCACAAATGGACTTTTCAGGATCCTTGGGTGGCTCCGTAGTTTGAAACCAATTCTGGTTATCGCTTCTCGGCCTTTTGGCTGAGACCAAGTGCTTCACAGCAGGAGGTTTCAGTTGAAGGGCACTCAGGTACCCCTCTCCTTGGCCTGGCAGGATCGTCCACTTCGGTGGGCTTCACCTGCCTGCTGCTATTAGGGAGAGGGATTAGTCCTAGGGTAACGGGCAGCGATCCCCCAGCCTTCAGGTGCTTTATCTCAAAGCTCTGAAGGCGCAGATTGCAGGCGGTTGCAATTTGCATTTTGTTGCGCCATACCATGGAGGTTGACCCCAACCTCGTGCCTCTATATGCGAGGCTTAAGAACACCATAAGGGTCCGCTTTACGGCTGGTGGTTCCGATATGCGGAATCTGGGATATGTAGTCCAGGATGTGCTTGAGAAACTGCTCCACGTCAGAACCAACGAAATCCTTTCTATCCAGGATTATCCTCGACGTGGAGATTATGATGTAACCTTTACTGGCGAAGGTATTTTCAAAGATGTTTTGTCCAGAGTTAAGTCGGTAGAAAATAGCCCTGGTCTAAAAGGGATTCAGATCATCGAGCACGTCCTGGATGAGGTAAAGATGGTGGTTGTGAAAATCTTCTCACCCTTCATAACAGCACCAGAGGTTATTTCCTTTTTGTCAGTTTATTTTAAAAGTGTGAAATTGATTGGGAAAGTGTTGAATGAGTTTAACATCTGGACCTCAAAATGGAAGTTTTTAGTAAAATGTGAAAGAGACCCTAAATTCCCTGGAGGTGTGAGACTTCCTCCAGCTCGATTTAAAATAGGGCAAACTAATGGGGATTTTTTTTTCTCAGGAATGCCACTTTTCTGTAGGTATTGTGGTCTCTATGGGCACTCTAAGGATAGTTGTGGTGCCACTTGTAGAAATTGTGCCAGTACTGAACATGACACAAAGGAGTGCCCAAATGAAAAAAAATGCTCTTTTTGTCGGACACCTGGTCATTTCTATTTTTCTTGCCCTCACAGGTTCAGAGAGGATGAACAAAAACAAAAGGAGAAGTCCAAGACATCCGGGAATGGACGGGCCAATCAGACCACCCCTCAGGAGGAGGAACAGCAACCTGGAGCCTCGGGAGGTGATAAGGGCGCTTCGACTAGTAACAATCCCTCCGAGTCAATGACAGGTAACTCACAGGAGCCCAGGAGCTGGCTGAAAGACCATAAGGAGGCTAAAAGGAAGGCTGAGAAAGATCATAAAGGGACGGTCGGTAAGGCCAAAAAAGAACGCCAAAAGGCTGACACCGAGCCCAAAATTCCCACTGGGTCTCACGAGAGCGAGGGCGGTACGTGGCATTTGGTGAGGTCTCATAATAAGAAAAAGAATGGTTCCGTGGAGGTGGCTAATAGGGAGGAGATGGATACATCCCCTCACGGGGGTGTAGACTCTGGAATCCCGAGGTCCCGGAGCTCTGCTGCCCCAGGTGGGGCCCCGAACCTGGCTGCCTCCGGGGACTCTGAGGCTCCGCCATGTGCGCAGCCTGCCCCTGTGTTACGACCCTCTGCGGGTCAGCAGGGGAGTGCGGAGCCTCTCGGAGACCCACCTGACGAGGACCTAAATGGTCAGCCTATGGAGACCCAGTGTAACCTTTCTCACAATATCCTTCCGAGCTACACCCCAGTAGCGTCGGGTCTTAATTTAAGTGAATGTTCCTTCTCCGATGATGAAGACTCTTTGATAACGGTGGATTCAGAAGAGGGCGTTGGTGAAAGTCCAAGTGGTCTGATCCGTCCATCGGATAGGTAAAGTCCAGTTTTTGTTTCTTCCTAACCATTTGTTATGATGGCTGACATTAGTGGTGTTTCCCTCAATGTGAGAGGCATAGGATCCAAGACCAGAAGAGCTACTGTTTTACATTTTTTAACCTGTTTTACAGCTTCTGTTTTCTTTTTACAAGAATGTCATATCCCTCATAAGATTTCTTACAAAAAATATAAGGAAGAGTGGAAACATGGTCCATCGGTCTGGTCTGGATCAAATGCAACCGGATCAGCCGGGGTAGCTATACTTTTTAAGGGAAATGTGTCTATTGATTTTATCCAAGATATTTTACCGGGTCGTATTCTTTTAGTTAAGGCTTTTATTGATGGGACAAGATGGCAGTTTTTAAATTTTTATGGGTCACCTGATAAAAATGAAAGGGCTGATATGCTGGAAATTTTACCTTTATTTATTAACATTTCAGAACCTTTTATCCTGGCAGGTGATTTTAATTGTATTTTAAAAGGCGAAAGCCGACGCTCCGGTTCCGTGAGTAGAAATTATGACAAAACGTCTGGAATGTTAAGCAATATTATAAATGATTGTAAATTAACTGATGTGTATAAAGAATGTAACAAGGATAGCCCTATAGACGCTGGTTTCACCTGGAGCAATTCTACATGTAGCTCCAGGATAGATTTTGTTTTAGGTTCAGAAAAAATACTGCCAGTGAAATGTGAAGTTTTAACTAATATTCTCTCAGATCACAAGGTTTTATCTTTTAGAGTGAGGATTAATGGAAAGAAGAAATGTGGTAAGAAATCTTGGAAACTGAATGTGTCCCTTTTAAAAGATCCACAAATTTTATCGGATTTTATTGAGTTTTATGTAAACTGTAGAAAAAGGAAAAACCCCAATATTTCTTTTAGCTCCTGGTGGGATAGAATGAAAATAAGCATTAAAGATTTCTTTATAAAGAAAAGCATACAAAAAGCTAAAGAAAAGTTTGAGATCTATAATTTTCTTAATATCAGGTTACAGACATTGTACAAATTCAAAGACAATGGTCTGGATGTAGGTAATGATATATTGAGTCTTAAAGGAGAAATTTCAAAGTGGTTGGAACAAAAAGGAAAAGAACTGATTTTTCGTTCAAAGGTAAAACACGTAGAAGAGGATGAGACTTGTTCCAGGTATTTTTTTAAGAAAAACAAACAGGCGAAAACAATAATTGATAACATAGATGGAGATAATAATATCAACGTTATATTGGATAAGGTAAATGTCTATTTTAATGATCTTTTTAATGTAAAAACTGTAGACCATGATTTAATACACACTTTCCTGGGGGAGATCAAGTCCACCCTAGATGCTGATGCCCAAAGTTTTTTATCCCAACCTCTATGTGAGGAAGAGATTTTAGAAACCATGAAGAGTTTTAAAAATGGTAAAGTGCCGGGCCCTGATGGTATCCCCATAGAGTTTTATATAAGTTTTTATGATATTTTAAAAGATGATTTGTTTAATTTGTTTTCCGAAGTTTTTAATAATAAGGTTTTACTCAACTCATGGAAGAAAGGTGAGGTATCACTACTATACAAAAAAGGTGACAAAACGGATCTTAAAAACTGGAGGCCGATAACTCTTTTAAATAGTGATTACAAAATTATGGCTAAAATCTGTGCAAATCGGTTGAAAAAAGTGATACATAAAGTAATTCATGCAAATCAGGTATGCGGGGTACCTGGGCGTAGTATCTGGGACAATTTAAACCTGGTGAAAGATTGTATTGAAGATGTAAAAACCAGAAAGACAAAGATGTCAATCCTAGCGGTGGATTTTGAGAAAGCTTTTGACCGCGTGTCTCATTTTTATCTTTTTAAAGTTTTAGAAAAAATGGGCATTCCGGGTGGGTTTTTATTGTCTCTTAAAGCTTTTTATAATGATTGTACGAGTAAGATTTTAGTTAATGGTTTTAAAACAAAAGAGGTAGTTTTAAAATCAGGGGTGAAGCAGGGTTGCCCTTTGTCCCCCCTGCTTTTTATATGTGCTATAGAACCCCTTTTATGTACAATACGCCAGGATAAGCAAATATGTGGAGTACCCTTACCCGGAGGGAACGGTCTACAAGTTAAAGTTGTAAGCTATATGGATGATGTAGCAGTGTTTGGATGTGATGTACCTTCAATACAAAAAACGATAAGCCAAATTCAGTCTTTTTGTACAGTTTCCGGTTTTAAAATTAATCTTACTAAATGTAATATTTTAAATGTCGGGGGAATGAGTTTACATGATGTACCAATTGCAGTTACAGATTCCATTACTATTTTAGGTGTTTCTTTTAATGAATCTAATAATGGTTTTAATAGCTGGGATGCGGCAGCACAGAAAATTAATCAGAAAATCTGCATGTGGAATATGAGAAAGCTGTCAATGGAAGGTAAAGTTCTGATTGTAAAAATGGTGATATTACCTATCCTGTTATATCTTAGTTTGGTGTTCCCCCCTCCTACAAATTTGTTGAAACGAATTACAAAAGTATGTTTTACCTTTTTTTGGGGCTCAAAAATGGAGAAACTCAAAAGAGAAATTGTGACAAAGCCAAAGGTTAAAGGTGGGAAAGATTTCCCTGTTTTAGATAAGTTTCTTTTAATACATTTTTTCTGTTTCTGTTTTAAAACCCTTTTTAAAGATAATTACCTTTCCTATTTTATGCGTTTTAACACTGGTTTTCTCATGAGAAGGTTTGGTTGGTTTGAAACGGTTTTATCCTTTCCTTATGCTTTTAACCTACCTGCACATTATGAGATTTTAAAGAAAATTATTCTTGATTTTAATTTGAATAAGAAACAGACAGGGGATCTATGTAACAGCAAGACACTACTCAAACAAATTAGTACTGATGTGACGTTGTGTGATATTGAACGTTATGATGATGACAAAACTGTACACATATGGAAAATGATTAACGCCCCTTATCTTTTTAATGTACAGAAAGACATGTCTTGGAGCTGCGCACACCACTGTCTTCCTTGCCGGGCATTCCAGTACAGAAGAGGTTTTGTGAGGTCTGCCATCTGCCCAAGAGAAGGTTGTCAAGAAGAAGAGACAGTGAAGCATCTTTTATGGACTTGTGCTTTTGCTAAAGAGTTCTGGAGAAGATTAATCCCCCTGCTGGAGAAAATGGTGGACCTCAAGGACTTTAATTTTGCATCAGTGTTATATGGTCTTCTGGAATGCCCAACAATGGACCAAAAAATAATGGCGTGGAAGACAGTGAATTGTGCCAAGATAGCGCTCTGGAATGCTAGAAATATTGCTGTTTTTAAACATGAAATGTTACCAGTAGATGATGTTTTAGCCTTTTGTAAAAGTGAAATGTACATATACTATTTATTGGACAGGAAAAAGAATGTAACATTGGCAGGCAAATGGCTTTTTAACCTATGGAATATTTGAAGTCTTGTAAAATTTGCTGTGATGGAATTTTTATTTTTCTTTGAAGTCCCGAAAGTGTAATGTGGATGTAATGGTTTTATTTCTGTAATTTGTTAAATTTTAAATAAACGGTTTTTATCCCCATGTGGGGGATAGCCAAATTAAAAAAAAAAAAAATCTGTTCTTATCAGTTTAATATCTGATACGTCCCCTATCTGGGGACCATATATTAAATGGATTTTTAGAACAGGGAGATGGAAAAAGAGCTTGCTCTGTCCACTCCACACATTGACCTGGTATTGCAGTATCTCCAGGACCGGTGCACCCCTTCTTTAATGCAGTTTCTAAAATCAGAAAGAATTGAATTCAATGTTTTTTGTTCATTTTGCTTGTTTGTCGGATTTTGGGATGGACTCTTTGGCTTTGCTTTTCTTCTCCTCATTGGATTTTTCATGTTCAAATTTGCAGAAGCCAGATTACAAGCTCATTTTGGTTCAACTTCAGCAACTGTGCATTGCATTGCCATGTAATGTGATGCAATGCTATCTTTCTAGCTCTCCCTTTTTACTTCCTTTTGGATAAACAGACATATTAGGCAAGCATTTTGGAGCTTTCACCTAAATAACTACAGGTGGTGAGATAAGCTGCACAATATAATTGACCTTTCAGTATATTGTTGCACACACACCATCTATTTAGCAAATGCCCTTGTTATCAACAGCAGCCTTTTAAACTCACCTGAGCTAACAGGTATGTGCGCTGGTTACTCTGCTGCGCTTAAAATTTCTTTTTTGGTTTGCTACAATGCCTTTTCTGAAACGTTGTCTCCTTCTGCTGGAACACTGACTTCTTTCATTTAATGCCTGCAGACTATAAAAGAGAACCCAACCCAAAAAGTTTGGTTGATTAGTCTGTGGCATTCTGTTAAACTGTTGCTTATGGCGGTCTCTGTGAGCTTCTCAGCGACATTCAGCCAGCCAGGTATCCTGCCTGCAGTAGATGGAATGTGGCAATGGAACGCTGGCTGCGCGTGTCATAATAGGTTCTGAGCCTTTATATACCTGTGCACAGCAGCAGCCACCTTCAGTCTGCTGCTGGACAGCCAGCAGCAGCAGCAGCAGGAGAGGTATGTAATCAGGAGCCCTCCTGCTAAGGGTAGACAGCTGCTCGTTCCACCCCACCCCCCGCCTTAATTGGTTCTCCTCCCTTCCAACGGTGTTGAGGCGGGTGGGAACAGCAGGGGGTGAAGGTGCTGTGTTTAAAGAGGTGGAGTTATGCAGATCTAAAACGCGTGGATTGCAGCAGCAGCAAGCCGAAAAGTGCAGGCATGTAAGGGATCTAGAGGTTGACAACATGTCTTCTTAACGGGAGTCCAGGAGCTCATCTCCACAAATGGACTTTTCAGGATCCTTGGGTGGCTCCGTAGTTTGAAACCAATTCTGGTTATCGCTTCTCGGCCTTTTGGCTAAGATCAAGTGTAGTATCTGTTCTTATCAGTTTAATATCTGATACGTCCCCTATCTGGGGACCATATATTAAATGGATTTTTAGAACAGGGAGATGGAAAAAGAGCTTGCTCTGTCCACTCCACGCATTGACCTGGTATTGCAGTATCTCCAGGACCGGTGCACCCCTTCTTTAATGCAGTTTCTAAAATCAGAAAGAATTGAATTCAATGTTTTTTGTTCATTTTGCTTGTTTGTCGGATTTTGGGATGGACTCTTTGGCTTTGCTTTTCTTCTCCTCATTGGATTTTTCATGTTCAAAGTTGCAGAAGCCAGATTACAAGCTCATTTTGGTTCAACTTCAGCAACTGTGCATTGCATTGCCATGTAATGTGATGCAATGCTATCTTTCTAGCTCTCCCTTTTTACTTCCTTTTGGATAAACAGACATATTAGGCAAGCATTTTGGAGCTTTCACCTAAATAACTACAGGTGGTGAGATAAGCTGCACAATATAATTGACCTTTCAGTATATTGTTGCACACACACCATCTATTTAGCAAATGCCCTTGTTATCAACAGCAGCCTTTTAAACTCACCTGAGCTAACAGGTATGTGCGCTGGTTACTCTGCTGCGCTTAAAATTTCTTTTTTGGTTTGCTACAATGCCTTTTCTGAAACGTTGTCTCCTTCTGCTGGAACACTGACTTCTTTCATTTAATGCCTGCAGACTATAAAAGAGAACCCAACCCAAAAAGTTTGGTTGATTAGTCTGTGGCATTCTGTTAAACTGTTGCTTATGGCGGTCTCTGTGAGCTTCTCAGCGACATTCAGCCAGCCAGGTATCCTGCCTGCAGTAGATGGAATGTGGCAATGGAACGCTGGCTGCGCGTGTCATAATAGGCTCTGAGCCTTTATATACCTGTGCACAGCAGCAGCCACCTTCAGTCTGCTGCTGGACAGCCAGCAGCAGCAGCAGCAGGAGAGGTATGTAATCAGGAGCCCTCCTGCTAAGGGTAGACAGCTGCTCGTTCCACCCCACCCCCCGCCTTAATTGGTTCTCCTCCCTTCCAACGGTGTTGAGGCGGGTGGGAACAGCAGGGGGTGAAGGTGCTGTGTTTAAAGAGGTGGAGTTATGCAGATCTAAAACGCGTGGATTGCAGCAGCAGCAAGCCGAAAAGTGCAGGCATGTAAGGGATCTAGAGGTTGACAACATGTCTTCTTAACGGGAGTCCAGGAGCTCATCTCCACAAATGGACTTTTCAGGATCCTTGGGTGGCTCCGTAGTTTGAAACCAATTCTGGTTATCGCTTCTCGGCCTTTTGGCTAAGATCAAGTGTAGTATCTGTTCTTATCAGTTTAATATCTGATACGTCCCCTATCTGGGGACCATATATTAAATGGATTTTTAGAACAGGGAGATGGAAAAAGAGCTTGCTCTGTCCACTCCACGCATTGACCTGGTATTGCAGTATCTCCAGGACCGGTGCACCCCTTCTTTAATGCAGTTTCTAAAATCAGAAAGAATTGAATTCAATGTTTTTTGTTCATTTTGCTTGTTTGTCGGATTTTGGGATGGACTCTTTGGCTTTGCTTTTCTTCTCCTCATTGGATTTTTCATGTTCAAAGTTGCAGAAGCCAGATTACAAGCTCATTTTGGTTCAACTTCAGCAACTGTGCATTGCATTGCCATGTAATGTGATGCAATGCTATCTTTCTAGCTCTCCCTTTTTACTTCCTTTTGGATAAACAGACATATTAGGCAAGCATTTTGGAGCTTTCACCTAAATAACTACAGGTGGTGAGATAAGCTGCACAATATAATTGACCTTTCAGTATATTGTTGCACACACACCATCTATTTAGCAAATGCCCTTGTTATCAACAGCAGCCTTTTAAACTCACCTGAGCTAACAGGTATGTGCGCTGGTTACTCTGCTGCGCTTAAAATTTCTTTTTTGGTTTGCTACAATGCCTTTTCTGAAACGTTGTCTCCTTCTGCTGGAACACTGACTTCTTTCATTTAATGCCTGCAGACTATAAAAGAGAACCCAACCCAAAAAGTTTGGTTGATTAGTCTGTGGCATTCTGTTAAACTGTTGCTTATGGCGGTCTCTGTGAGCTTCTCAGCGACATTCAGCCAGCCAGGTATCCTGCCTGCAGTAGATGGAATGTGGCAATGGAACGCTGGCTGCGCGTGTCATAATAGGCTCTGAGCCTTTATATACCTGTGCACAGCAGCAGCCACCTTCAGTCTGCTGCTGGACAGCCAGCAGCAGCAGCAGCAGGAGAGGTATGTAATCAGGAGCCCTCCTGCTAAGGGTAGACAGCTGCTCGTTCCACCCCACCCCCCGCCTTAATTGGTTCTCCTCCCTTCCAACGGTGTTGAGGCGGGTGGGAACAGCAGGGGGTGAAGGTGCTGTGTTTAAAGAGGTGGAGTTATGCAGATCTAAAACGCGTGGATTGCAGCAGCAGCAAGCCGAAAAGTGCAGGCATGTAAGGGATCTAGAGGTTGACAACATGTCTTCTTAACGGGAGTCCAGGAGCTCATCTCCACAAATGGACTTTTCAGGATCCTTGGGTGGCTCCGTAGTTTGAAACCAATTCTGGTTATCGCTTCTCGGCCTTTTGGCTAAGATCAAGTGTAGTATCTGTTCTTATCAGTTTAATATCTGATACGTCCCCTATCTGGGGACCATATATTAAATGGATTTTTAGAACAGGGAGATGGAAAAAGAGCTTGCTCTGTCCACTCCACGCATTGACCTGGTATTGCAGTATCTCCAGGACCGGTGCACCCCTTCTTTAATGCAGTTTCTAAAATCAGAAAGAATTGAATTCAATGTTTTTTGTTCATTTTGCTTGTTTGTCGGATTTTGGGATGGACTCTTTGGCTTTGCTTTTCTTCTCCTCATTGGATTTTTCATGTTCAAAGTTGCAGAAGCCAGATTACAAGCTCATTTTGGTTCAACTTCAGCAACTGTGCATTGCATTGCCATGTAATGTGATGCAATGCTATCTTTCTAGCTCTCCCTTTTTACTTCCTTTTGGATAAACAGACATATTAGGCAAGCATTTTGGAGCTTTCACCTAAATAACTACAGGTGGTGAGATAAGCTGCACAATATAATTGACCTTTCAGTATATTGTTGCACACACACCATCTATTTAGCAAATGCCCTTGTTATCAACAGCAGCCTTTTAAACTCATCTGAGCTAACAGGTATGTGCGCTGGTTACTCTGCTGCGCTTAAAATTTCTTTTTTGGTTTGCTACAATGCCTTTTCTGAAACGTTGTCTCCTTCTGCTGGAACACTGACTTCTTTCATTTAATGCCTGCAGACTATAAAAGAGAACCCAACCCAAAAAGTTTGGTTGATTAGTCTGTGGCATTCTGTTAAACTGTTGCTTATGGCGGTCTCTGTGAGCTTCTCAGCGACATTCAGCCAGCCAGGTATCCTGCCTGCAGTAGATGGAATGTGGCAATGGAACGCTGGCTGCGCGTGTCATAATAGGCTCTGAGCCTTTATATACCTGTGCACAGCAGCAGCCACCTTCAGTCTGCTGCTGGACAGCCAGCAGCAGCAGCAGCAGGAGAGGTATGTAATCAGGAGCCCTCCTGCTAAGGGTAGACAGCTGCTCGTTCCACCCCACCCCCCGCCTTAATTGGTTCTCCTCCCTTCCAACGGTGTTGAGGCGGGTGGGAACAGCAGGGGGTGAAGGTGCTGTGTTTAAAGAGGTGGAGTTATGCAGATCTAAAACGCGTGGATTGCAGCAGCAGCAAGCCGAAAAGTGCAGGCATGTAAGGGATCTAGAGGTTGACAACATGTCTTCTTAACGGGAGTCCAGGAGCTCATCTCCACAAATGGACTTTTCAGGATCCTTGGGTGGCTCCGTAGTTTGAAACCAATTCTGGTTATCGCTTCTCGGCCTTTTGGCTAAGATCAAGTGTAGTATCTTTCGAAAAAGTGGTTTTGGATGTTGGCCGCCCTAGTAGATTGATACATTATGCACACTAGGGTTTAGGCGCTTGTTAGTACGCCAGGTGGCTAATATAGTCATCTGGTGGAAAGCATGGCCCCCCAGGATCGACGCCATTGGGCCGGGGAAGATCGAAAGCCCGAAGTGTGAAGTGCCCCAGGAGTGGTGACCCTGGGGTGCCTTAACTCACTGGGATTGGGAACCCCACTTGAGTTTATGGCACATTTGCACAAGCACTTCAAATTTTCTTTCTTCGCACACACCCTTATTCCGGGCCTTCTGGCCTTAGGATGGGGAATCTTTCAATTCCCGGTCGAAGGTCCGGGCAGTATTATACTGTGAAACCTTCACTATTTATTTAATTTCTTTGTCACTGTGTGTCCACTTATTCACGTGTGTCACGTCCTACTAGGATTTTGTCGGGATGCGGTTCCCTTACGGGTTCCTCTCTTGGCAGGTCTAGGGGGGGAGTGTGTGGCCATCAGGTTCCGCTCCCCCCTGAACCCCCCTGGCTCTCCTCTTTCGGGAGGAGAGCGTTGTTGGCTCCCATCTTCCGGGAGGGGAGCACAGTCTTTGGCTCCCAGTGCCTTGCTCGGGTGAGAACTCGGGCAGGTGCTGGGGGTAAGATTGGGTCGCCTCTGGCTTCGGCTGGAGGTGGCTTTTTGTCCCTGTTCCTCGCTGTGGCCTTTTGGCTCGGAGGGACGGGGAATGGTTTGGGGGACCCTTCTCCTTTTGGAGAGGGTTTCAAGAAGACCAGCATCCTAGTGCACTTTTTTTGTGGCACTTGTCACTTTTTTAAGCGCACTCGGGTTTTGTACACGAATTCGGGCTTTCGATAAAAAAAAAAATCTGTTCTTATCAGTTTAATATCTGATACGTCCCCTATCTGGGGACCATATATTAAATGGATTTTTAGAACAGGGAGATGGAAAAAGAGCTTGCTCTGTCCACTCCACGCATTGACCTGGTATTGCAGTATCTCCAGGACCGGTGCACCCCTTCTTTAATGCAGTTTCTAAAATCAGAAAGAATTGAATTCAATGTTTTTTGTTCATTTTGCTTGTTTGTCGGATTTTGGGATGGACTCTTTGGCTTTGCTTTTCTTCTCCTCATTGGATTTTTCATGTTCAAAGTTGCAGAAGCCAGATTACAAGCTCATTTTGGTTCAACTTCAGCAACTGTGCATTGCATTGCCATGTAATGTGATGCAATGCTATCTTTCTAGCTCTCCCTTTTTACTTCCTTTTGGATAAACAGACATATTAGGCAAGCATTTTGGAGCTTTCACCTAAATAACTACAGGTGGTGAGATAAGCTGCACAATATAATTGACCTTTCAGTATATTGTTGCACACACACCATCTATTTAGCAAATGCCCTTGTTATCAACAGCAGCCTTTTAAACTCACCTGAGCTAACAGGTATGTGCGCTGGTTACTCTGCTGCGCTTAAAATTTCTTTTTTGGTTTGCTAAAATGCCTTTTCTGAAACGTTGTCTCCTTCTGCTGGAACACTGACTTCTTTCATTTAATGCCTGCAGACTATAAAAGAGAACCCAACCCAAAAAGTTTGGTTGATTAGTCTGTGGCATTCTGTTAAACTGTTGCTTATGGCGGTCTCTGTGAGCTTCTCAGCGACATTCAGCCAGCCAGGTATCCTGCCTGCAGTAGATGGAATGTGGCAATGGAACGCTGGCTGCGCGTGTCATAATAGGCTCTGAGCCTTTATGTACCTGTGCACAGCAGCAGCCACCTTCAGTCTGCTGCTGGACAGCCAGCAGCAGCAGCAGCAGGAGAGGTATGTAATCAGGAGCCCTCCTGCTAAGGGTAGACAGCTGCTCGTTCCACCCCACCCCCCGCCTTAATTGGTTCTCCTCCCTTCCAACGGTGTTGAGGCGGGTGGGAACAGCAGGGGGTGAAGGTGCTGTGTTTAAAGAGGTGGAGTTATGCAGATCTAAAACGCGTGGATTGCAGCAGCAGCAAGCCGAAAAGTGCAGGCATGTAAGGGATCTAGAGGTTGACAACATGTCTTCTTAACGGGAGTCCAGGAGCTCATCTCCACAAATGGACTTTTCAGGATCCTTGGGTGGCTCCGTAGTTTGAAACCAATTCTGGTTATCGCTTCTCGGCCTTTTGGCTAAGATCAAGTGTAGTATCTGTTCTTATCAGTTTAATATCTGATACGTCCCCTATCTGGGGACCAAATATTAAATGGATTTTTAGAACAGGGAGATGGAAAAAGAGCTTGCTCTGTCCACTCCACGCATTGACCTGGTATTGCAGTATCTCCAGGACCGGTGCACCCCTTCTTTAATGCAGTTTCTAAAATCAGAAAGAATTGAATTCAATGTTTTTTGTTCATTTTGCTTGCTTGTCGGATTTTGGGATGGACTCTTTGGCTTTGCTTTTCTTCTCCTCATTGGATTTTTCATGTTCAAAGTTGCAGAAGCCAGATTAAAAGCTCATTTTGGTTCAACTTCAGCAACTGTGCATTGCATTGCCATGTAATGTGATGCAATGCTATCTTTCTAGCTCTCCCTTTTTACTTCCTTTTGGATAAACAGACATATTAGGCAAGCATTTTGGAGCTTTCACCTAAATAACTACAGGTGGTGAGATAAGCTGCACAATATAATTGACCTTTCAGTATATTGTTGCACACACACTATCTATTTAGCAAATGCCCTTGTTATCAACAGCAGCCTTTTAAACTCACCTGAGCTAACAGGTATGTGCACTGGTTACTCTGCTGCGCTTAAAATTTCTTTTTTGGTTTGCTACAATGCCTTTTCTGAAACGTTGTCTCCTTCTGCTGGAACACTGACTTCTTTCATTTAATGCCTGCAGACTATAAAAGAGAACCCAACCCAAAAAGTTTGGTTGATTAGTCTGTGGCATTCTGTTAAACTGTTGCTTATGGCGGTCTCTGTGAGCTTCTCAGCGACATTCAGCCAGCCAGGTATCCTGCCTGCAGTAGATGGAATGTGGCAATGGAACGCTGGCTGCGCGTGTCATAATAGGCTCTGAGCCTTTATATACCTGTGCACAGCAGCAGCCACCTTCAGTCTGCTGCTGGACAGCCAGCAGCAGCAGCAGCAGGAGAGGTATGTAATCAGGAGCCCTCCTGCTAAGGGTAGACAGCTGCTCGTTCCACCCCACCCCCCGCCTTAATTGGTTCTCCTCCCTTCCAACGGTGTTGAGGCGGGTGGGAACAGCAGGGGGTGAAGGTGCTGTGTTTAAAGAGGTGGAGTTATGCAGATCTAAAACGCGTGGATTGCAGCAGCAGCAAGCCGAAAAGTGCAGGCATGTAAGGGATCTAGAGGTTGACAACATGTCTTCTTAACGGGAGTCCAGGAGCTCATCTCCACAAATGGACTTTTCAGGATCCTTGGGTGGCTCCGTAGTTTGAAACCAATTCTGGTTATCGCTTCTCGGCCTTTTGGCTAAGATCAAGTGTAGTATCTGTTCTTATCAGTTTAATATCTGATACGTCCCCTATCTGGGGACCATATATTAAATGGATTTTTAGAACAGGGAGATGGAAAAAGAGCTTGCTCTGTCCACTCCACGCATTGACCTGGTATTGCAGTATCTCCAGGACCGGTGCACCCCTTCTTTAATGCAGTTTCTAAAATCAGAAAGAATTGAATTCAATGTTTTTTGTTCATTTTGCTTGCTTGTCGGATTTTGGGATGGACTCTTTGGCTTTGCTTTTCTTCTCCTCATTGGATTTTTCATGTTCAAAGTTGCAGAAGCCAGATTACAAGCTCATTTTGGTTCAACTTCAGCAACTGTGCATTGCATTGCCATGTAATGTGATGCAATGCTATCTTTCTAGCTCTCCCTTTTTACTTCCTTTTGGATAAACAGACATATTAGGCAAGCATTTTGGAGCTTTCACCTAAATAACTACAGGTGGTGAGATAAGCTGCACAATATAATTGACCTTTCAGTATATTGTTGCACACACACCATCTATTTAGCAAATGCCCTTGTTATCAACAGCAGCCTTTTAAACTCACCTGAGCTAACAGGTATGTGCGCTGGTTACTCTGCTGCGCTTAAAATTTCTTTTTTGGTTTGCTACAATGCCTTTTCTGAAACGTTGTCTCCTTCTGCTGGAACACTGACTTCTTTCATTTAATGCCTGCAGACTATAAAAGAGAACCCAACCCAAAAAGTTTGGTTGATTAGTCTGTGGCATTCTGTTAAACTGTTGCTTATGGCGGTCTCTGTGAGCTTCTCAGCGACATTCAGCCAGCCAGGTATCCTGCCTGCAGTAGATGGAATGTGGCAATGGAACGCTGGCTGCGCGTGTCATAATAGGCTCTGAGCCTTTATATACCTGTGCACAGCAGCAGCCACCTTCAGTCTGCTGCTGGACAGCCAGCAGCAGCAGCAGCAGGAGAGGTATGTAATCAGGAGCCCTCCTGCTAAGGGTAGACAGCTGCTCGTTCCACCCCACCCCCCGCCTTAATTGGTTCTCCTCCCTTCCAACGGTGTTGAGGCGGGTGGGAACAGCAGGGGGTGAAGGTGCTGTGTTTAAAGAGGTGGAGTTATGCAGATCTAAAACGCGTGGATTGCAGCAGCAGCAAGCCGAAAAGTGCAGGCATGTAAGGGATCTAGAGGTTGACAACATGTCTTCTTAACGGGAGTCCAGGAGCTCATCTCCACAAATGGACTTTTCAGGATCCTTGGGTGGCTCCGTAGTTTGAAACCAATTCTGGTTATCGCTTCTCGGCCTTTTGGCTAAGATCAAGTGTAGTATCTGTTCTTATCAGTTTAATATCTGATACGTCCCCTATCTGGGGACCAAATATTAAATGGATTTTTAGAACAGGGAGATGGAAAAAGAGCTTGCTCTGTCCACTCCACGCATTGACCTGGTATTGCAGTATCTCCAGGACCGGTGCACCCCTTCTTTAATGCAGTTTCTAAAATCAGAAAGAATTGAATTCAATGTTTTTTGTTCATTTTGCTTGCTTGTCGGATTTTGGGATGGACTCTTTGGCTTTGCTTTTCTTCTCCTCATTGGATTTTTCATGTTCAAAGTTGCAGAAGCCAGATTAAAAGCTCATTTTGGTTCAACTTCAGCAACTGTGCATTGCATTGCCATGTAATGTGATGCAATGCTATCTTTCTAGCTCTCCCTTTTTACTTCCTTTTGGATAAACAGACATATTAGGCAAGCATTTTGGAGCTTTCACCTAAATAACTACAGGTGGTGAGATAAGCTGCACAATATAATTGACCTTTCAGTATATTGTTGCACACACACCATCTATTTAGCAAATGCCCTTGTTATCAACAGCAGCCTTTTAAACTCACCTGAGCTAACAGGTATGTGCGCTGGTTACTCTGCTGCGCTTAAAATTTCTTTTTTGGTTTGCTACAATGCCTTTTCTGAAACGTTGTCTCCTTCTGCTGGAACACTGACTTCTTTCATTTAATGCCTGCAGACTATAAAAGAGAACCCAACCCAAAAAGTTTGGTTGATTAGTCTGTGGCATTCTGTTAAACTGTTGCTTATGGCGGTCTCTGTGAGCTTCTCAGCGACATTCAGCCAGCCAGGTATCCTGCCTGCAGTAGATGGAATGTGGCAATGGAACGCTGGCTGCGCGTGTCATAATAGGCTCTGAGCCTTTATATACCTGTGCACAGCAGCAGCCACCTTCAGTCTGCTGCTGGACAGCCAACAGCAGCAGCAGCAGGAGAGGTATGTAATCAGGAGCCCTCCTGCTAAGGGTAGACAGCTGCTCGTTCCACCCCACCCCCCGCCTTAATTGGTTCTCCTCCCTTCCAACGGTGTTGAGGCGGGTGGGAACAGCAGGGGGTGAAGGTGCTGTGTTTAAAGAGGTGGAGTTATGCAGATCTAAAACGCGTGGATTGCAGCAGCAGCAAGCCGAAAAGTGCAGGCATGTAAGGGATCTAGAGGTTGACAACATGTCTTCTTAACGGGAGTCCAGGAGCTCATCTCCACAAATGGACTTTTCAGGATCCTTGGGTGGCTCCGTAGTTTGAAACCAATTCTGGTTATCGCTTCTCGGCCTTTTGGCTAAGATCAAGTGTAGTATCTGTTCTTATCAGTTTAATATCTGATATGTCCCCTATCTGGGGACCATATATTAAATGGATTTTTAGAACAGGGAGATGGAAAAAGAGCTTGCTCTGTCCACTCCACGCATTGACCTGGTATTGCAGTATCTCCAGGACCGGTGCACCCCTTCTTTAATGCAGTTTCTAAAATCAGAAAGAATTGAATTCAATGTTTTTTGTTCATTTTGCTTGTTTGTCGGATTTTGGGATGGACTCTTTGGCTTTGCTTTTCTTCTCCTCATTGGATTTTTCATGTTCAAAGTTGCAGAAGCCAGATTACAAGCTCATTTTGGTTCAACTTCAGCAACTGTGCATTGCATTGCCATGTAATGTGATGCAATGCTATCTTTCTAGCTCTCCCTTTTTACTTCCTTTTGGATAAACAGACATATTAGGCAAGCATTTTGGAGCTTTCACCTAAATAACTACAGGTGGTGAGATAAGCTGCACAATATAATTGACCTTTCAGTATATTGTTGCACACACACCATCTATTTAGCAAATGCCCTTGTTATCAACAGCAGCCTTTTAAACTCACCTGAGCTAACAGGTATGTGCGCTGGTTACTCTGCTGCGCTTAAAATTTCTTTTTTGGTTTGCTACAATGCCTTTTCTGAAACGTTGTCTCCTTCTGCTGGAACACTGACTTCTTTCATTTAATGCCTGCAGACTATAAAAGAGAACCCAACCCAAAAAGTTTGGTTGATTAGTCTGTGGCATTCTGTTAAACTGTTGCTTATGGCGGTCTCTGTGAGCTTCTCAGCGACATTCAGCCAGCCAGGTATCCTGCCTGCAGTAGATGGAATGTGGCAATGGAACGCTGGCTGCGCGTGTCATAATAGGCTCTGAGCCTTTATATACCTGTGCACAGCAGCAGCCACCTTCAGTCTGCTGCTGGACAGCCAGCAGCAGCAGCAGCAGGAGAGGTATGTAATCAGGAGCCCTCCTGCTAAGGGTAGACAGCTGCTCGTTCCACCCCACCCCCCGCCTTAATTGGTTCTCCTCCCTTCCAACGGTGTTGAGGCGGGTGGGAACAGCAGGGGGTGAAGGTGCTGTGTTTAAAGAGGTGGAGTTATGCAGATCTAAAACGCGTGGATTGCAGCAGCAGCAAGCCGAAAAGTGCAGGCATGTAAGGGATCTAGAGGTTGACAACATGTCTTCTTAACGGGAGTCCAGGAGCTCATCTCCACAAATGGACTTTTCAGGATCCTTGGGTGGCTCCGTAGTTTGAAACCAATTCTGGTTATCGCTTCTCGGCCTTTTGGCTAAGATCAAGTGTAGTATCTTTTGAAAAGGCAGTTTTGTCCTTGGGCTGCCCTAGTAAATTGATGCATATTACACACTGGTTTGGTGCACTTGTTAGTACGCCAGGTGGCTCATAGAGTTATCTGATGGAAAACATGGCCCTCCAGGATCGAAGTCACTAGGCTGGGTAAGTGTGAGGGCTTTGGAGCAATGTGCCCCAGGAGTAGGCGCCCTGGTGGGAGTCCAAGCTTACTGGGACTGGGAACCCCAGAAAGACTTGGCTTCGTAGCACGCCGCACCTTTGCCAATCATACTTTCTGAGCAACCCCCCCTATTCCTGGCCTCCGGGCTAGGAAGGGGAATTTTTATAAACCCGGTCAGAGGTCCGGTCAGCTTTGGGCTGAGAAACCAACAGAGGCTCCAGCTCCACTAGGGTGGCAGCCTAGATGGAAGCTGGGAGCACGAAAACGGCTCTTCTCCGGCTTCGGCTAGGGAGAGCATCGGAGATCCCTGACCCTCGCTGTGGCCTTCTGGCTCAGAGGGATGGGGATGGTTTATTGGGGACCCTCTCCTCCGGGAAGGGTCCACATGAATCCTCGCCTCGTGCGCTGTTTTGGTGTGACTTCGGTCACATTTTTCAGTGCCTTGGATGCAGCTTCAATCAAAAAATCTGTTCTTATCAGTTTAATATCTGATACGTCCCCTATCTGGGGACCATATATTAAATGGATTTTTATAACAGGGAGATGGAAAAAGAGCTTGCTCTGTCCACTCCACGCATTGACCTGGTATTGCAGTATCTCCAGGACCGGTGCACCCCTTCTTTAATGCAGTTTCTAAAATCAGAAAGAATTGAATTCAATGTTTTTTGTTCATTTTGCTTGTTTGTTGGATTTTGGGATGGACTCTTTGGCTTTGCTTTTCTTCTCCTCATTGGATTTTTCATGTTCAAAGTTGCAGAAGCCAGATTACAAGCTCATTTTGGTTCAACTTCAGCAACTGTGCATTGCATTGCCATGTAATGTGATGCAATGCTATCTTTCTAGCTCTCCCTTTTTACTTCCTTTTGGATAAACAGACATATTAGGCAAGCATTTTGGAGCTTTCACCTAAATAACTACAGGTGGTGAGATAAGCTGCACAATATAATTGACCTTTCAGTATATTGTTGCACACACACCATCTATTTAGCAAATGCCCTTGTTATCAACAGCAGCCTTTTAAACTCACCTGAGCTAACAGGTATGTGCGCTGGTTACTCTGCTGCGCTTAAAATTTCTTTTTTGGTTTGCTACAATGCCTTTTCTGAAACGTTGTCTCCTTCTGCTGGAACACTGACTTCTTTCATTTAATGCCTGCAGACTATAAAAGAGAACCCAACCCAAAAAGTTTGGTTGATTAGTCTGTGGCATTCTGTTAAACTGTTGCTTATGGCGGTCTCTGTGAGCTTCTCAGCGACATTCAGCCAGCCAGGTATCCTGCCTGCAGTAGATGGAATGTGGCAATGGAACGCTGGCTGCGCGTGTCATAATAGGCTCTGAGCCTTTATATACCTGTGCACAGCAGCAGCCACCTTCAGTCTGCTGCTGGACAGCCAGCAGCAGCAGCAGCAGGAGAGGTATGTAATCAGGAGCCCTCCTGCTAAGGGTAGACAGCTGCTCGTTCCACCCCACCCCCCGCCTTAATTGGTTCTCCTCCCTTCCAACGGTGTTGAGGCGGGTGGGAACAGCAGGGGGTGAAGGTGCTGTGTTTAAAGAGGTGGAGTTATGCAGATCTAAAACGCGTGGATTGCAGCAGCAGCAAGCCGAAAAGTGCAGGCATGTAAGGGATCTAGAGGTTGACAACATGTCTTCTTAACGGGAGTCCAGGAGCTCATCTCCACAAATGGACTTTTCAGGATCCTTGGGTGGCTCCGTAGTTTGAAACCAATTCTGGTTATCGCTTCTCGGCCTTTTGGCTAAGATCAAGTGTAGTATCTGTTCTTATCAGTTTAATATCTGATACGTCCCCTATCTGGGGACCATATATTAAATGGATTTTTAGAACAGGGAGATGGAAAAAGAGCTTGCTCTGTCCACTCCACGCATTGACCTGGTATTGCAGTATCTCCAGGACCGGTGCACCCCTTCTTTAATGCAGTTTCTAAAATCAGAAAGAATTGAATTCAATGTTTTTTGTTCATTTTGCTTGTTTGTCGGATTTTGGGATGGACTCTTTGGCTTTGCTTTTCTTCTCCTCATTGGATTTTTCATGTTCAAAGTTGCAGAAGCCAGATTACAAGCTCATTTTGGTTCAACTTCAGCAACTGTGCATTGCATTGCCATGTAATGTGATGCAATGCTATCTTTCTAGCTCTCCCTTTTTACTTCCTTTTGGATAAACAGACATATTAGGCAAGCATTTTGGAGCTTTCACCTAAATAACTACAGGTGGTGAGATAAGCTGCACAATATAATTGACCTTTCAGTATATTGTTGCACACACACCATCTATTTAGCAAATGCCCTTGTTATCAACAGCAGCCTTTTAAACTCACCTGAGCTAACAGGTATGTGCGCTGGTTACTCTGCTGCGCTTAAAATTTCTTTTTTGGTTTGCTACAATGCCTTTTCTGAAACGTTGTCTCCTTCTGCTGGAACACTGACTTCTTTCATTTAATGCCTGCAGACTATAAAAGAGAACCCAACCCAAAAAGTTTGGTTGATTAGTCTGTGGCATTCTGTTAAACTGTTGCTTATGGCGGTCTCTGTGAGCTTCTCAGCGACATTCAGCCAGCCAGGTATCCTGCCTGCAGTAGATGGAATGTGGCAATGGAACGCTGGCTGCGCGTGTCATAATAGGCTCTGAGCCTTTATATACCTGTGCACAGCAGCAGCCACCTTCAGTCTGCTGCTGGACAGCCAGCAGCAGCAGCAGCAGGAGAGGTATGTAATCAGGAGCCCTCCTGCTAAGGGTAGACAGCTGCTCGTTCCACCCCACCCCCCGCCTTAATTGGTTCTCCTCCCTTCCAACGGTGTTGAGGCGGGTGGGAACAGCAGGGGGTGAAGGTGCTGTGTTTAAAGAGGTGGAGTTATGCAGATCTAAAACGCGTGGATTGCAGCAGCAGCAAGCCGAAAAGTGCAGGCATGTAAGGGATCTAGAGGTTGACAACATGTCTTCTTAACGGGAGTCCAGGAGCTCATCTCCACAAATGGACTTTTCAGGATCCTTGGGTGGCTCCGTAGTTTGAAACCAATTCTGGTTATCGCTTCTCGGCCTTTTGGCTAAGATCAAGTGTAGTATCTGTTCTTATCAGTTTAATATCTGATACGTCCCCTATCTGGGGACCATATATTAAATGGATTTTTAGAACAGGGAGATGGAAAAAGAGCTTGCTCTGTCCACTCCACGCATTGACCTGGTATTGCAGTATCTCCAGGACCGGTGCACCCCTTCTTTAATGCAGTTTCTAAAATCAGAAAGAATTGAATTCAATGTTTTTTGTTCATTTTGCTTGTTTGTCGGATTTTGGGATGGACTCTTTGGCTTTGCTTTTCTTCTCCTCATTGGATTTTTCATGTTCAAAGTTGCAGAAGCCAGATTACAAGCTCATTTTGGTTCAACTTCAGCAACTGTGCATTGCATTGCCATGTAATGTGATGCAATGCTATCTTTCTAGCTCTCCCTTTTTACTTCCTTTTGGATAAACAGACATATTAGGCAAGCATTTTGGAGCTTTCACCTAAATAACTACAGGTGGTGAGATAAGCTGCACAATATAATTGACCTTTCAGTATATTGTTGCACACACACCATCTATTTAGCAAATGCCCTTGTTATCAACAGCAGCCTTTTAAACTCACCTGAGCTAACAGGTATGTGCGCTGGTTACTCTGCTGCGCTTAAAATTTCTTTTTTGGTTTGCTACAATGCCTTTTCTGAAACGTTGTCTCCTTCTGCTGGAACACTGACTTCTTTCATTTAATGCCTGCAGACTATAAAAGAGAACCCAACCCAAAAAGTTTGGTTGATTAGTCTGTGGCATTCTGTTAAACTGTTGCTTATGGCGGTCTCTGTGAGCTTCTCAGCGACATTCAGCCAGCCAGGTATCCTGCCTGCAGTAGATGGAATGTGGCAATGGAACGCTGGCTGCGCGTGTCATAATAGGCTCTGAGCCTTTATATACCTGTGCACAGCAGCAGCCACCTTCAGTCTGCTGCTGGACAGCCAGCAGCAGCAGCAGCAGGAGAGGTATGTAATCAGGAGCCCTCCTGCTAAGGGTAGACAGCTGCTCGTTCCGCCCCACCCCCCGCCTTAATTGGTTCTCCTCCCTTCCAACGGTGTTGAGGCGGGTGGGAACAGCAGGGGGTGAAGGTGCTGTGTTTAAAGAGGTGGAGTTATACAGATCTAAAACGCGTGGATTGCAGCAGCAGCAAGCCGAAAAGTGCAGGCATGTAAGGGATCTAGAGGTTGACAACATGTCTTCTTAACGGGAGTCCAGGAGCTCATCTCCACAAATGGACTTTTCAGGATCCTTGGGTGGCTCCGTAGTTTGAAACCAATTCTGGTTATCGCTTCTCGGCCTTTTGGCTAAGATCAAGTGTAGTATCTGTTCTTATCAGTTTAATATCTGATACGTCCCCTATCTGGGGACCATATATTAAATGGATTTTTAGAACAGGGAGATGGAAAAAGAGCTTGCTCTGTCCACTCCACGCATTGACCTGGTATTGCAGTATCTCCAGGACCGGTGCACCCCTTCTTTAATGCAGTTTCTAAAATCAGAAAGAATTGAATTCAATGTTTTTTGTTCATTTTGCTTGTTTGTCGGATTTTGGGATGGACTCTTTGGCTTTGCTTTTCTTCTCCTCATTGGATTTTTCATGTTCAAAGTTGCAGAAGCCAGATTACAAGCTCATTTTGGTTCAACTTCAGCAACTGTGCATTGCATTGCCATGTAATGTGATGCAATGCTATCTTTCTAGCTCTCCCTTTTTACTTCCTTTTGGATAAACAGACATATTAGGCAAGCATTTTGGAGCTTTCACCTAAATAACTACAGGTGGTGAGATAAGCTGCACAATATAATTGACCTTTCAGTATATTGTTGCACACACACCATCTATTTAGCAAATGCCCTTGTTATCAACAGCAGCCTTTTAAACTCACCTGAGCTAACAGGTATGTGCGCTGGTTACTCTGCTGCGCTTAAAATTTCTTTTTTGGTTTGCTACAATGTCTTTTCTGAAACGTTGTCTCCTTCTGCTGGAACACTGACTTCTTTCATTTAATGCCTGCAGACTATAAAAGAGAACCCAACCCAAAAAGTTTGGTTGATTAGTCTGTGGCATTCTGTTAAACTGTTGCTTATGGCGGTCTCTGTGAGCTTCTCAGCGACATTCAGCCAGCCAGGTATCCTGCCTGCAGTAGATGGAATGTGGCAATGGAACGCTGGCTGCGCGTGTCATAATAGGCTCTGAGCCTTTATATACCTGTGCACAGCAGCAGCCACCTTCAGTCTGCTGCTGGACAGCCAGCAGCAGCAGCAGCAGGAGAGGTATGTAATCAGGAGCCCTCCTGCTAAGGGTAGACAGCTGCTCGTTCCACCCCACCCCCCGCCTTAATTGGTTCTCCTCCCTTCCAACGGTGTTGAGGCGGGTGGGAACAGCAGGGGGTGAAGGTGCTGTGTTTAAAGAGGTGGAGTTATGCAGATCTAAAACGCGTGGATTGCAGCAGCAGCAAGCCGAAAAGTGCAGGCATGTAAGGGATCTAGAGGTTGACAACATGTCTTCTTAACGGGAGTCCAGGAGCTCATCTCCACAAATGGACTTTTCAGGATCCTTGGGTGGCTCCGTAGTTTGAAACCAATTCTGGTTATCGCTTCTCGGCCTTTTGGCTAAGATCAAGTGTAGTATCTGTTCTTATCAGTTTAATATCTGATACGTCCCCTATCTGGGGACCATATATTAAATGGATTTTTAGAACAGGGAGATGGAAAAAGAGCTTGCTCTGTCCACTCCACGCATTGACCTGGTATTGCAGTATCTCCAGGACCGGTGCACCCCTTCTTTAATGCAGTTTCTAAAATGAGAAAGAATTGAATTCAATGTTTTTTGTTCATTTTGCTTGTTTGTCGGATTTTGGGATGGACTCTTTGGCTTTGCTTTTCTTCTCCTCATTGGATTTTTCATGTTCAAAGTTGCAGAAGCCAGATTACAAGCTCATTTTGGTTCAACTTCAGCAACTGTGCATTGCATTGCCATGTAATGTGATGCAATGCTATCTTTCTAGCTCTCCCTTTTTACTTCCTTTTGGATAAACAGACATATTAGGCAAGCATTTTGGAGCTTTCACCTAAATAACTACAGGTGGTGAGATAAGCTGCACAATATAATTGACCTTTCAGTATATTGTTGCACACACACCATCTATTTAGCAAATGCCCTTGTTATCAACAGCAGCCTTTTAAACTCACCTGAGCTAACAGGTATGTGCGCTGGTTACTCTGCTGCGCTTAAAATTTCTTTTTTGGTTTGCTACAATGCCTTTTCTGAAACGTTGTCTCCTTCTGCTGGAACACTGACTTCTTTCATTTAATGCCTGCAGACTATAAAAGAGAACCCAACCCAAAAAGTTTGGTTGATTAGTCTGTGGCATTCTGTTAAACTGTTGCTTATGGCGGTCTCTGTGAGCTTCTCAGCGACATTCAGCCAGCCAGGTATCCTGCCTGCAGTAGATGGAATGTGGCAATGGAACGCTGGCTGCGCGTGTCATAATAGGCTCTGAGCCTTTATATACCTGTGCACAGCAGCAGCCACCTTCAGTCTGCTGCTGGACAGCCAGCAGCAGCAGCAGCAGGAGAGGTATGTAATCAGGAGCCCTCCTGCTAAGGGTAGACAGCTGCTCGTTCCGCCCCACCCCCCGCCTTAATTGGTTCTCCTCCCTTCCAACGGTGTTGAGGCGGGTGGGAACAGCAGGGGGTGAAGGTGCTGTGTTTAAAGAGGTGGAGTTATACAGATCTAAAACGCGTGGATTGCAGCAGCAGCAAGCCGAAAAGTGCAGGCATGTAAGGGATCTAGAGGTTGACAACATGTCTTCTTAACGGGAGTCCAGGAGCTCATCTCCACAAATGGACTTTTCAGGATCCTTGGGTGGCTCCGTAGTTTGAAACCAATTCTGGTTATCGCTTCTCGGCCTTTTGGCTAAGATCAAGTGTAGTATCTGTTCTTATCAGTTTAATATCTGATACGTCCCCTATCTGGGGACCATATATTAAATGGATTTTTAGAACAGGGAGATGGAAAAAGAGCTTGCTCTGTCCACTCCACGCATTGACCTGGTATTGCAGTATCTCCAGGACCGGTGCACCCCTTCTTTAATGCAGTTTCTAAAATCAGAAAGAATTGAATTCAATGTTTTTTGTTCATTTTGCTTGTTTGTCGGATTTTGGGATGGACTCTTTGGCTTTGCTTTTCTTCTCCTCATTGGATTTTTCATGTTCAAAGTTGCAGAAGCCAGATTACAAGCTCATTTTGGTTCAACTTCAGCAACTGTGCATTGCATTGCCATGTAATGTGATGCAATGCTATCTTTCTAGCTCTCCCTTTTTACTTCCTTTTGGATAAACAGACATATTAGGCAAGCATTTTGGAGCTTTCACCTAAATAACTACAGGTGGTGAGATAAGCTGCACAATATAATTCACCTTTCAGTATAATGTTGCACACACACCATCTATTTAGCAAATGCCCTTGTTATCAACAGCAGCCTTTTAAACTCACCTGAGCTAACAGGTATGTGCGCTGGTTACTCTGCTGCGCTTAAAATTTCTTTTTTGGTTTGCTACAATGCCTTTTCTGAAACGTTGTCTCCTTCTGCTGGAACACTGACTTCTTTCATTTAATGCCTGCAGACTATAAAAGAGAACCCAACCCAAAAAGTTTGGTTGATTAGTCTGTGGCATTCTGTTAAACTGTTGCTTATGGCGGTCTCTGTGAGCTTCTCAGCGACATTCAGCCAGCCAGGTATCCTGCCTGCAGTAGATGGAATGTGGCAATGGAACGCTGGCTGCGCGTGTCATAATAGGCTCTGAGCCTTTATATACCTGTGCACAGCAGCAGCCACCTTCAGTCTGCTGCTGGACAGCCAGCAGCAGCAGCAGCAGGAGAGGTATGTAATCAGGAGCCCTCCTGCTAAGGGTAGACAGCTGCTCGTTCCGCCCCACCCCCCGCCTTAATTGGTTCTCCTCCCTTCCAACGGTGTTGAGGCGGGTGGGAACAGCAGGGGGTGAAGGTGCTGTGTTTAAAGAGGTGGAGTTATGCAGATCTAAAACGCGTGGATTGCAGCAGCAGCAAGCCGAAAAGTGCAGGCATGTAAGGGATCTAGAGGTTGACAACATGTCTTCTTAACGGGAGTCCAGGAGCTCATCTCCACAAATGGACTTTTCAGGATCCTTGGGTGGCTCCGTAGTTTGAAACCAATTCTGGTTATCGCTTCTCGGCCTTTTGGCTAAGATCAAGTGTAGTATCTGTTCTTATCAGTTTAATATCTGATACGTCCCCTATCTGGGGACCATATATTAAATGGATTTTTAGAACAGGGAGATGGAAAAAGAGCTTGCTCTGTCCACTCCACGCATTGACCTGGTATTGCAGTATCTCCAGGACCGGTGCACCCCTTCTTTAATGCAGTTTCTAAAATCAGAAAGAATTGAATTCAATGTTTTTTGTTCATTTTGCTTGTTTGTCGGATTTTGGGATGGACTCTTTGGCTTTGCTTTTCTTCTCCTCATTGGATTTTTCATGTTCAAAGTTGCAGAAGCCAGATTACAAGCTCATTTTGGTTCAACTTCAGCAACTGTGCATTGCATTGCCATGTAATGTGATGCAATGCTATCTTTCTAGCTCTCCCTTTTTACTTCCTTTTGGATAAACAGACATATTAGGCAAGCATTTTGGAGCTTTCACCTAAATAACTACAGGTGGTGAGATAAGCTGCACAATATAATTGACCTTTCAGTATATTGTTGCACACACACCATCTATTTAGCAAATGCCCTTGTTATCAACAGCAGCCTTTTAAACTCACCTGAGCTAACAGGTATGTGCGCTGGTTACTCTGCTGCGCTTAAAATTTCTTTTTTGGTTTGCTACAATGCCTTTTCTGAAACGTTGTCTCCTTCTGCTGGAACACTGACTTCTTTCATTTAATGCCTGCAGACTATAAAAGAGAACCCAACCCAAAAAGTTTGGTTGATTAGTCTGTGGCATTCTGTTAAACTGTTGCTTATGGCGGTCTCTGTGAGCTTCTCAGCGACATTCAGCCAGCCAGGTATCCTGCCTGCAGTAGATGGAATGTGGCAATGGAACGCTGGCTGCGCGTGTCATAATAGGCTCTGAGCCTTTATATACCTGTGCACAGCAGCAGCCACCTTCAGTCTGCTGCTGGACAGCCAGCAGCAGCAGCAGCAGTAGAGGTATGTAATCAGGAGCCCTCCTGCTAAGGGTAGACAGCTGTTGGTTCCACCCCACCCCCCGCCTTAATTGGTTCTCCTCCCTTCCAACGGTGTTGAGGCGGGTGGGAACAGCAGGGGGTGAAGGTGCTGTGTTTAAAGAGGTGGAGTTATGCAGATCTAAAACGCGTGGATTGCAGCAGCAGCAAGCCGAAAAGTGCAGGCATGTAAGGGATCTAGAGGTTGACAACATGTCTTCTTAACGGGAGTCCAGGAGCTCATCTCCACAAATGGACTTTTCAGGATCCTTGGGTGGCTCCGTAGTTTGAAACCAATTCTGGTTATCGCTTCTCGGCCTTTTGGCTAAGATCAAGTGTAGTATCTGTTCTTATCAGTTTAATATCTGATACGTCCCCTATCTGGGGACCATATATTAAATGGATTTTTAGAACAGGGAGATGGAAAAAGAGCTTGCTCTGTCCACTCCACGCATTGACCTGGTATTGCAGTATCTCCAGGACCGGTGCACCCCTTCTTTAATGCAGTTTCTAAAATCAGAAAGAATTGAATTCAATGTTTTTTGTTCATTTTGCTTGTTTGTCGGATTTTGGGATGGACTCTTTGGCTTTGCTTTTCTTCTCCTCATTGGATTTTTCATGTTCAAAGTTGCAGAAGCCAGATTACAAGCTCATTTTGGTTCAACTTCAGCAACTGTGCATTGCATTGCCATGTAATGTGATGCAATGCTATCTTTCTAGCTCTCCCTTTTTACTTCCTTTTGGATAAACAGACATATTAGGCAAGCATTTTGGAGCTTTCACCTAAATAACTACAGGTGGTGAGATAAGCTGCACAATATAATTGACCTTTCAGTATATTGTTGCACACACACCATCTATTTAGCAAATGCCCTTGTTATCAACAGCAGCCTTTTAAACTCACCTGAGCTAACAGGTATGTGCGCTGGTTACTCTGCTGCGCTTAAAATTTCTTTTTTGGTTTGCTACAATGCCTTTTCTGAAACGTTGTCTCCTTCTGCTGGAACACTGACTTCTTTCATTTAATGCCTGCAGACTATAAAAGAGAACCCAACCCAAAAAGTTTGGTTGATTAGTCTGTGGCATTCTGTTAAACTGTTGCTTATGGCGGTCTCTGTGAGCTTCTCAGCGACATTCAGCCAGCCAGGTATCCTGCCTGCAGTAGATGGAATGTGGCAATGGAACGCTGGCTGCGCGTGTCATAATAGGCTCTGAGCCTTTATATACCTGTGCACAGCAGCAGCCACCTTCAGTCTGCTGCTGGACAGCCAGCAGCAGCAGCAGCAGGAGAGGTATGTAATCAGGAGCCCTCCTGCTAAGGGTAGACAGCTGTTCGTTCCACCCCACCCCCCGCCTTAATTGGTTCTCCTCCCTTCCAACGGTGTTGAGGCGGGTGGGAACAGCAGGGGGTGAAGGTGCTGTGTTTAAAGAGGTGGAGTTATGCAGATCTAAAACGTGTGGATTGCAGCAGCAGCAAGCCGAAAAGTGCAGGCATGTAAGGGATCTAGAGGTTGACAACATGTCTTCTTAACGGGAGTCCAGGAGCTCATCTCCACAAATGGACTTTTCAGGATCCTTGGGTGGCTCCGTAGTTTGAAACCAATTCTGGTTATCGCTTCTCGGCCTTTTGGCTAAGATCAAGTGTAGTATCTGTTCTTATCAGTTTAATATCTGATACGTCCCCTATCTGGGGACCATATATTAAATGGATTTTTAGAACAGGGAGATGGAAAAAGAGCTTGCTCTGTCCACTCCACGCATTGACCTGGTATTGCAGTATCTCCAGGACCGGTGCACCCCTTCTTTAATGCAGTTTCTAAAATCAGAAAGAATTGAATTCAATGTTTTTTGTTCATTTTGCTTGTTTGTCGGATTTTGGGATGGACTCTTTGGCTTTGCTTTTCTTCTCCTCATTGGATTTTTCATGTTCAAAGTTGCAGAAGCCAGATTACAAGCTCATTTTGGTTCAACTTCAGCAACTGTGCATTGCATTGCCATGTAATGTGATGCAATGCTATCTTTCTAGCTCTCCCTTTTTACTTCCTTTTGGATAAACAGACATATTAGGCAAGCATTTTGGAGCTTTCACCTAAATAACTACAGGTGGTGAGATAAGCTGCACAATATAATTGACCTTTCAGTATATTGTTGCACACACACCATCTATTTAGCAAATGCCCTTGTTATCAACAGCAGCCTTTTAAACTCACCTGAGCTAACAGGTATGTGCGCTGGTTACTCTGCTGCGCTTAAAATTTCTTTTTTGGTTTGCTACAATGCCTTTTCTGAAACGTTGTCTCCTTCTGCTGGAACACTGACTTCTTTCATTTAATGCCTGCAGACTATAAAAGAGAACCCAACCCAAAAAGTTTGGTTGATTAGTCTGTGGCATTCTGTTAAACTGTTGCTTATGGCGGTCTCTGTGAGCTTCTCAGCGACATTCAGCCAGCCAGGTATCCTGCCTGCAGTAGATGGAATGTGGCAATGGAACGCTGGCTGCGCGTGTCATAATAGGCTCTGAGCCTTTATATACCTGTGCACAGCAGCAGCCACCTTCAGTCTGCTGCTGGACAGCCAGCAGCAGCAGCAGCAGGAGAGGTATGTAATCAGGAGCCCTCCTGCTAAGGGTAGACAGCTGCTCGTTCCACCCCACCCCCCGCCTTTATTGGTTCTCCTCCCTTCCAACGGTGTTGAGGCGGGTGGGAACAGCAGGGGGTGAAGGTGCTGTGTTTAAAGAGGTGGAGTTATGCAGATCTAAAACGCGTGGATTGCAGCAGCAGCAAGCCGAAAAGTGCAGGCATGTAAGGGATCTAGAGGTTGACAACATGTCTTCTTAACGGGAGTCCAGGAGCTCATCTCCACAAATGGACTTTTCAGGATCCTTGGGTGGCTCCGTAGTTTGAAACCAATTCTGGTTATCGCTTCTCGGCCTTTTGGCTAAGATCAAGTGTAGTATCTGTTCTTATCAGTTTAATATCTGATACGTCCCCTATCTGGGGACCATATATTAAATGGATTTTTAGAACAGGGAGATGGAAAAAGAGCTTGCTCTGTCCACTCCACGCATTGACCTGGTATTGCAGTATCTCCAGGACCGGTGCACCCCTTCTTTAATGCAGTTTCTAAAATCAGAAAGAATTGAATTCAATGTTTTTTGTTCATTTTGCTTGTTTGTCGGATTTTGGGATGGACTCTTTGGCTTTGCTTTTCTTCTCCTCATTGGATTTTTCATGTTCAAAGTTGCAGAAGCCAGATTACAAGCTCATTTTGGTTCAACTTCAGCAACTGTGCATTGCATTGCCATGTAATGTGATGCAATGCTATCTTTCTAGCTCTCCCTTTTTACTTCCTTTTGGATAAACAGACATATTAGGCAAGCATTTTGGAGCTTTCACCTAAATAACTACAGGTGGTGAGATAAGCTGCACAATATAATTGACCTTTCAGTATATTGTTGCACACACACCATCTATTTAGCAAATGCCCTTGTTATCAACAGCAGCCTTTTAAACTCACCTGAGCTAACAGGTATGTGCGCTGGTTACTCTGCTGCGCTTAAAATTTCTTTTTTGGTTTGCTACAATGCCTTTTCTGAAACGTTGTCTCCTTCTGCTGGAACACTGACTTCTTTCATTTAATGCCTGCAGACTATAAAAGAGAACCCAACCCAAAAAGTTTGGTTGATTAGTCTGTGGCATTCTGTTAAACTGTTGCTTATGGCGGTCTCTGTGAGCTTCTCAGCGACATTCAGCCAGCCAGGTATCCTGCCTGCAGTAGATGGAATGTGACAATGGAACGCTGGCTGCGCGTGTCATAATAGGCTCTGAGCCTTTATATACCTGTGCACAGCAGCAGCCACCTTCAGTCTGCTGCTGGACAGCCAGCAGCAGCAGCAGCAGGAGAGGTATGTAATCAGGAGCCCTCCTGCTAAGGGTAGACAGCTGCTCGTTCCACCCCACCCCCCGCCTTAATTGGTTCTCCTCCCTTCCAACGGTGTTGAGGCGGGTGGGAACAGCAGGGGGTGAAGGTGCTGTGTTTAAAGAGGTGGAGTTATGCAGATCTAAAACGCGTGGATTGCAGCAGCAGCAAGCCGAAAAGTGCAGGCATGTAAGGGATCTAGAGGTTGACAACATGTCTTCTTAACGGGAGTCCAGGAGCTCATCTCCACAAATGGACTTTTCAGGATCCTTGGGTGGCTCCGTAGTTTGAAACCAATTCTGGTTATCGCTTCTCGGCCTTTTGGCTAAGATCAAGTGTAGTATCTGTTCTTATCAGTTTAATATCTGATACGTCCCCTATCTGGGGACCATATATTAAATGGATTTTTAGAACAGGGAGATGGAAAAAGAGCTTGCTCTGTCCACTCCACGCATTGACCTGGTATTGCAGTATCTCCAGGACCGGTGCACCCCTTCTTTAATGCAGTTTCTAAAATCAGAAAGAATTGAATTCAATGTTTTTTGTTCATTTTGCTTGTTTGTCGGATTTTGGGATGGACTCTTTGGCTTTGCTTTTCTTCTCCTCATTGGATTTTTCATGTTCAAAGTTGCAGAAGCCAGATTACAAGCTCATTTTGGTTCAACTTCAGCAACTGTGCATTGCATTGCCATGTAATGTGATGCAATGCTATCTTTCTAGCTCTCCCTTTTTACTTCCTTTTGGATAAACAGACATATTAGGCAAGCATTTTGGAGCTTTCACCTAAATAACTACAGGTGGTGAGATAAGCTGCACAATATAATTGACCTTTCAGTATATTGTTGCACACACACCATCTATTTAGCAAATGCCCTTGTTATCAACAGCAGCCTTTTAAACTCACCTGAGCTAACAGGTATGTGCGCTGGTTACTCTGCTGCGCTTAAAATTTCTTTTTTGGTTTGCTACAATGCCTTTTCTGAAACGTTGTCTCCTTCTGCTGGAACACTGACTTCTTTCATTTAATGCCTGCAGACTATAAAAGAGAACCCAACCCAAAAAGTTTGGTTGATTAGTCTGTGGCATTCTGTTAAACTGTTGCTTATGGCGGTCTCTGTGAGCTTCTCAGCGACATTCAGCCAGCCAGGTATCCTGCCTGCAGTAGATGGAATGTGGCAATGGAACGCTGGCTGCGCGTGTCATAATAGGCTCTGAGCCTTTATATACCTGTGCACAGCAGCAGCCACCTTCAGTCTGCTGCTGGACAGCCAGCAGCAGCAGCAGCAGGAGAGGTATGTAATCAGGAGCCCTCCTGCTAAGGGTAGACAGCTGTTCGTTCCACCCCACCCCCCGCCTTAATTGGTTCTCCTCCCTTCCAACGGTGTTGAGGCGGGTGGGAACAGCAGGGGGTGAAGGTGCTGTGTTTAAAGAGGTGGAGTTATGCAGATCTAAAACATGTGGATTGCAGCAGCAGCAAGCCGAAAAGTGCAGGCATGTAAGGGATCTAGAGGTTGACAACATGTCTTCTTAACGGGAGTCCAGGAGCTCATCTCCACAAATGGACTTTTCAGGATCCTTGGGTGGCTCCGTAGTTTGAAACCAATTCTGGTTATCGCTTCTCGGCCTTTTGGCTAAGATCAAGTGTAGTATCTGTTCTTATCAGTTTAATATCTGATACGTCCCCTATCTGGGGACCATATATTAAATGGATTTTTAGAACAGGGAGATGGAAAAAGAGCTTGCTCTGTCCACTCCACGCATTGACCTGGTATTGCAGTATCTCCAGGACCGGTGCACCCCTTCTTTAATGCAGTTTCTAAAATGAGAAAGAATTGAATTCAATGTTTTTTGTTCATTTTGCTTGTTTGTCGGATTTTGGGATGGACTCTTTGGCTTTGCTTTTCTTCTCCTCATTGGATTTTTCATGTTCAAAGTTGCAGAAGCCAGATTACAAGCTCATTTTGGTTCAACTTCAGCAACTGTGCATTGCATTGCCATGTAATGTGATGCAATGCTATCTTTCTAGCTCTCCCTTTTTACTTCCTTTTGGATAAACAGACATATTAGGCAAGCATTTTGGAGCTTTCACCTAAATAACTACAGGTGGTGAGATAAGCTGCACAATATAATTGACCTTTCAGTATATTGTTGCACACACACCATCTATTTAGCAAATGCCCTTGTTATCAACAGCAGCCTTTTAAACTCACCTGAGCTAACAGGTATGTGCGCTGGTTACTCTGCTGCGCTTAAAATTTCTTTTTTGGTTTGCTACAATGCCTTTTCTGAAACGTTGTCTCCTTCTGCTGGAACACTGACTTCTTTCATTTAATGCCTGCAGACTATAAAAGAGAACCCAACCCAAAAAGTTTGGTTGATTAGTCTGTGGCATTCTGTTAAACTGTTGCTTATGGCGGTCTCTGTGAGCTTCTCAGCGACATTCAGCCAGCCAGGTATCCTGCCTGCAGTAGATGGAATGTGGCAATGGAACGCTGGCTGCGCGTGTCATAATAGGCTCTGAGCCTTTATATACCTGTGCACAGCAGCAGCCACCTTCAGTCTGCTGCTGGACAGCCAGCAGCAGCAGCAGCAGGAGAGGTATGTAATCAGGAGCCCTCCTGCTAAGGGTAGACAGCTGCTCGTTCCACCCCACCCCCCGCCTTTATTGGTTCTCCTCCCTTCCAACGGTGTTGAGGCGGGTGGGAACAGCAGGGGGTGAAGGTGCTGTGTTTAAAGAGGTGGAGTTATGCAGATCTAAAACGCGTGGATTGCAGCAGCAGCAAGCCGAAAAGTGCAGGCATGTAAGGGATCTAGAGGTTGACAACATGTCTTCTTAACGGGAGTCCAGGAGCTCATCTCCACAAATGGACTTTTCAGGATCCTTGGGTGGCTCCGTAGTTTGAAACCAATTCTGGTTATCGCTTCTCGGCCTTTTCGCTAAGATCAAGTGTAGTATCTGTTCTTATCAGTTTAATATCTGATACGTCCCCTATCTGGGGACCATATATTAAATGGATTTTTAGAACAGGGAGATGGAAAAAGAGCTTGCTCTGTCCACTCCACGCATTGACCTGGTATTGCAGTATCTCCAGGACCGGTGCACCCCTTCTTTAATGCAGTTTCTAAAATCAGAAAGAATTGAATTCAATGTTTTTTGTTCATTTTGCTTGTTTGTCGGATTTTGGGATGGACTCTTTGGCTTTGCTTTTCTTCTCCTCATTGGATTTTTCATGTTCAAAGTTGCAGAAGCCAGATTACAAGCTCATTTTGGTTCAACTTCAGCAACTGTGCATTGCATTGCCATGTAATGTGATGCAATGCTATCTTTCTAGCTCTCCCTTTTTACTTCCTTTTGGATAAACAGACATATTAGGCAAGCATTTTGGAGCTTTCACCTAAATAACTACAGGTGGTGAGATAAGCTGCACAATATAATTGACCTTTCAGTATATTGTTGCACACACACCATCTATTTAGCAAATGCCCTTGTTATCAACAGCAGCCTTTTAAACTCACCTGAGCTAACAGGTATGTGCGCTGGTTACTCTGCTGCGCTTAAAATTTCTTTTTTGGTTTGCTACAATGCCTTTTCTGAAACGTTGTCTCCTTCTGCTGGAACACTGACTTCTTTCATTTAATGCCTGCAGACTATAAAAGAGAACCCAACCCAAAAAGTTTGGTTGATTAGTCTGTGGCATTCTGTTAAACTGTTGCTTATGGCGGTCTCTGTGAGCTTCTCAGCGACATTCAGCCAGCCAGGTATCCTGCCTGCAGTAGATGGAATGTGGCAATGGAACGCTGGCTGCGCGTGTCATAATAGGCTCTGAGCCTTTATATACCTGTGCACAGCAGCAGCCACCTTCAGTCTGCTGCTGGACAGCCAGCAGCAGCAGCAGCAGGAGAGGTATGTAATCAGGAGCCCTCCTGCTAAGGGTAGACAGCTGCTCGTTCCACCCCACCCCCCGCCTTAATTGGTTCTCCTCCCTTCCAACGGTGTTGAGGCGGGTGGGAACAGCAGGGGGTGAAGGTGCTGTGTTTAAAGAGGTGGAGTTATGCAGATCTAAAACGCGTGGATTGCAGCAGCAGCAAGCCGAAAAGTGCAGGCATGTAAGGGATCTAGAGGTTGACAACATGTCTTCTTAACGGGAGTCCAGGAGCTCATCTCCACAAATGGACTTTTCAGGATCCTTGGGTGGCTCCGTAGTTTGAAACCAATTCTGGTTATCGCTTCTCGGCCTTTTGGCTAAGATCAAGTGTAGTATCTGTTCTTATCAGTTTAATATCTGATACGTCCCCTATCTGGGGACCATATATTAAATGGATTTTTAGAACAGGGAGATGGAAAAAGAGCTTGCTCTGTCCACTCCACGCATTGACCTGGTATTGCAGTATCTCCAGGACCGGTGCACCCCTTCTTTAATGCAGTTTCTAAAATCAGAAAGAATTGAATTCAATGTTTTTTGTTCATTTTGCTTGTTTGTCGGATTTTGGGATGGACTCTTTGGCTTTGCTTTTCTTCTCCTCATTGGATTTTTCATGTTCAAAGTTGCAGAAGCCAGATTACAAGCTCATTTTGGTTCAACTTCAGCAACTGTGCATTGCATTGCCATGTAATGTGATGCAATGCTATCTTTCTAGCTCTCCCTTTTTACTTCCTTTTGGATAAACAGACATATTAGGCAAGCATTTTGGAGCTTTCACCTAAATAACTACAGGTGGTGAGATAAGCTGCACAATATAATTGACCTTTCAGTATATTGTTGCACACACACCATCTATTTAGCAAATGCCCTTGTTATCAACAGCAGCCTTTTAAACTCACCTGAGCTAACAGGTATGTGCGCTGGTTACTCTGCTGCGCTTAAAATTTCTTTTTTGGTTTGCTACAATGCCTTTTCTGAAACGTTGTCTCCTTCTGCTGGAACACTGACTTCTTTCATTTAATGCCTGCAGACTATAAAAGAGAACCCAACCCAAAAAGTTTGGTTGATTAGTCTGTGGCATTCTGTTAAACTGTTGCTTATGGCGGTCTCTGTGAGCTTCTCAGCGACATTCAGCCAGCCAGGTATCCTGCCTGCAGTAGATGGAATGTGGCAATGGAACGCTGGCTGCGCGTGTCATAATAGGCTCTGAGCCTTTATATACCTGTGCACAGCAGCAGCCACCTTCAGTCTGCTGCTGGACAGCCAGCAGCAGCAGGAGAGGTATGTAATCAGGAGCCCTCCTGCTAAGGGTAGACAGCTGCTCGTTCCACCCCACCCCCCGCCTTAATTGGTTCTCCTCCCTTCCAACGGTGTTGAGGCGGGTGGGAACAGCAGGGGGTGAAGGTGCTGTGTTTAAAGAGGTGGAGTTATGCAGATCTAAAACGCGTGGATTGCAGCAGCAGCAAGCCGAAAAGTGCAGGCATGTAAGGGATCTAGAGGTTGACAACATGTCTTCTTAACGGGAGTCCAGGAGCTCATCTCCACAAATGGACTTTTCAGGATCCTTGGGTGGCTCCGTAGTTTGAAACCAATTCTGGTTATCGCTTCTCGGCCTTTTGGCTAAGATCAAGTGTAGTATCTGTTCTTATCAGTTTAATATCTGATACGTCCCCTATCTGGGGACCATATATTAAATGGATTTTTAGAACAGGGAGATGGAAAAAGAGCTTGCTCTGTCCACTCCACGCATTGACCTGGTATTGCAGTATCTCCAGGACCGGTGCACCCCTTCTTTAATGCAGTTTCTAAAATCAGAAAGAATTGAATTCAATGTTTTTTGTTCATTTTGCTTGTTTGTCAGATTTTGGGATGGACTCTTTGGCTTTGCTTTTCTTCTCCTCATTGGATTTTTCATGTTCAAAGTTGCAGAAGCCAGATTACAAGCTCATTTTGGTTCAACTTGAGCAACTGTGCATTGCATTGCCATGTAATGTGATGCAATGCTATCTTTCTAGCTCTCCCTTTTTACTTCCTTTTGGATAAACAGACATATTAGGCAAGCATTTTGGAGCTTTCACCTAAATAACTACAGGTGGTGAGATAAGCTGCACAATATAATTGACCTTTCAGTATATTGTTGCACACACACCATCTATTTAGCAAATGCCCTTGTTATCAACAGCAGCCTTTTAAACTCACCTGAGCTAACAGGTATGTGCGCTGGTTACTCTGCTGCGCTTAAAATTTCTTTTTTGGTTTGCTACAATGCCTTTTCTGAAACGTTGTCTCCTTCTGCTGGAACACTGACTTCTTTCATTTAATGCCTGCAGACTATAAAAGAGAACCCAACCCAAAAAGTTTGGTTGATTAGTCTGTGGAATTCTGTTAAACTGTTGCTTATGGCGGTCTCTGTGAGCTTCTCAGCGACATTCAGCCAGCCAGGTATCCTGCCTGCAGTAGATGGAATGTGGCAATGGAACGCTGGCTGCGCGTGTCATAATAGGCTCTGAGCCTTTATATACCTGTGCACAGCAGCAGCCACCTTCAGTCTGCTGCTGGACAGCCAGCAGCAGCAGCAGCAGGAGAGGTATGTAATCAGGAGCCCTCCTGCTAAGGGTAGACAGCTGCTCGTTCCACCCCACCCCCCGCCTTAATTGGTTCTCCTCCCTTCCAACGGTGTTGAGGCGGGTGGGAACAGCAGGGGGTGAAGGTGCTGTGTTTAAAGAGGTGGAGTTATGCAGATCTAAAACGCGTGGATTGCAGCAGCAGCAAGCCGAAAAGTGCAGGCATGTAAGGGATCTAGAGGTTGACAACATGTCTTCTTAACGGGAGTCCAGGAGCTCATCTCCACAAATGGACTTTTCAGGATCCTTGGGTGGCTCCGTAGTTTGAAACCAATTCTGGTTATCGCTTCTCGGCCTTTTGGCTAAGATCAAGTGTAGTATCTGTTCTTATCAGTTTAATATCTGATACGTCCCCTATCTGGGGACCATATATTAAATGGATTTTTAGAACAGGGAGATGGAAAAAGAGCTTGCTCTGTCCACTCCACGCATTGACCTGGTATTGCAGTATCTCCAGGACCGGTGCACCCCTTCTTTAATGCAGTTTCTAAAATCAGAAAGAATTGAATTCAATGTTTTTTGTTCATTTTGCTTGTTTGTCGGATTTTGGGATGGACTCTTTGGCTTTGCTTTTCTTCTCCTCATTGGATTTTTCATGTTCAAAGTTGCAGAAGCCAGATTACAAGCTCATTTTGGTTCAACTTCAGCAACTGTGCATTGCATTGCCATGTAATGTGATGCAATGCTATCTTTCTAGCTCTCCCTTTTTACTTCCTTTTGGATAAACAGACATATTAGGCAAGCATTTTGGAGCTTTCACCTAAATAACTACAGGTGGTGAGATAAGCTGCACAATATAATTGACCTTTCAGTATATTGTTGCACACACACCATCTATTTAGCAAATGCCCTTGTTATCAACAGCAGCCTTTTAAACTCACCTGAGCTAACAGGTATGTGCGCTGGTTACTCTGCTGCGCTTAAAATTTCTTTTTTGGTTTGCTACAATGCCTTTTCTGAAACGTTGTCTCCTTCTGCTGGAACACTGATTTCTTTCATTTAATGCCTGCAGACTATAAAAGAGAACCCAACCCAAAAAGTTTGGTTGATTAGTCTGTGGCATTCTGTTAAACTGTTGCTTATGGCGGTCTCTGTGAGCTTCTCAGCGACATTCAGCCAGCCAGGTATCCTGCCTGCAGTAGATGGAATGTGGCAATGGAACGCTGGCTGCGCGTGTCATAATAGGCTCTGAGCCTTTATATACCTGTGCACAGCAGCAGCCACCTTCAGTCTGCTGCTGGACAGCCAGCAGCAGCAGCAGCAGGAGAGGTATGTAATCAGGAGCCCTCCTGCTAAGGGTAGACAGCTGCTCGTTCCACCCCACCCCCCGCCTTAATTGGTTCTCCTCCCTTCCAACGGTGTTGAGGCGGGTGGGAACAGCAGGGGGTGAAGGTGCTGTGTTTAAAGAGGTGGAGTTATGCAGATCTAAAACGCGTGGATTGCAGCAGCAGCAAGCCGAAAAGTGCAGGCATGTAAGGGATCTAGAGGTTGACAACATGTCTTCTTAACGGGAGTCCAGGAGCTCATCTCCACAAATGGACTTTTCAGGATCCTTGGGTGGCTCCGTAGTTTGAAACCAATTCTGGTTATCGCTTCTCGGCCTTTTGGCTAAGATCAAGTGTAGTATCTGTTCTTATCAGTTTAATATCTGATACGTCCCCTATCTGGGGACCATATATTAAATGGATTTTTAGAACAGGGAGATGGAAAAAGAGCTTGCTCTGTCCACTCCACGCATTGACCTGGTATTGCAGTATCTCCAGGACCGGTGCACCCCTTCTTTAATGCAGTTTCTAAAATCAGAAAGAATTGAATTCAATGTTTTTTGTTCATTTTGCTTGTTTGTCGGATTTTGGGATGGACTCTTTGGCTTTGCTTTTCTTCTCCTCATTGGATTTTTCATGTTCAAAGTTGCAGAAGCCAAATTACAAGCTCATTTTGGTTCAACTTCAGCAACTGTGCATTGCATTGCCATGTAATGTGATGCAATGCTATCTTTCTAGCTCTCCCTTTTTACTTCCTTTTGGATAAACAGACATATTAGGCAAGCATTTTGGAGCTTTCACCTAAATAACTACAGGTGGTGAGATAAGCTGCACAATATAATTGACCTTTCAGTATATTGTTGCACACACACCATCTATTTAGCAAATGCCCTTGTTATCAACAGCAGCCTTTTAAACTCACCTGAGCTAACAGGTATGTGCGCTGGTTACTCTGCTGCGCTTAAAATTTCTTTTTTGGTTTGCTACAATGCCTTTTCTGAAACGTTGTCTCCTTCTGCTGGAACACTGACTTCTTTCATTTAATGCCTGCAGACTATAAAAGAGAACCCAACCCAAAAAGTTTGGTTGATTAGTCTGTGGAATTCTGTTAAACTGTTGCTTATGGCGGTCTATGTGAGCTTCTCAGCGACATTCAGCCAGCCAGGTATCCTGCCTGCAGTAGATGGAATGTGGCAATGGAACGCTGGCTGCGCGTGTCATAATAGGCTCTGAGCCTTTATATACCTGTGCACAGCAGCAGCCACCTTCAGTCTGCTGCTGGACAGCCAGCAGCAGCAGCAGCAGGAGAGGTATGTAATCAGGAGCCCTCCTGCTAAGGGTAGACAGCTGCTCGTTCCACCCCACCCCCCGCCTTAATTGGTTCTCCTCCCTTCCAACGGTGTTGAGGCGGGTGGGAACAGCAGGGGGTGAAGGTGCTGTGTTTAAAGAGGTGGAGTTATGCAGATCTAAAACGCGTGGATTGCAGCAGCAGCAAGCCGAAAAGTGCAGGCATGTAAGGGATCTAGAGGTTGACAACATGTCTTCTTAACGGGAGTCCAGGAGCTCATCTCCACAAATGGACTTTTCAGGATCCTTGGGTGGCTCCGTAGTTTGAAACCAATTCTGGTTATCGCTTCTCGGCCTTTTGGCTAAGATCAAGTGTAGTATCTGTTCTTATCAGTTTAATATCTGATACGTCCCCTATCTGGGGACCATATATTAAATGGATTTTTAGAACAGGGAGATGGAAAAAGAGCTTGCTCTGTCCACTCCACGCATTGACCTGGTATTGCAGTATCTCCAGGACCGGTGCACCCCTTCTTTAATGCAGTTTCTAAAATCAGAAAGAATTGAATTCAATGTTTTTTGTTCATTTTGCTTGTTTGTCGGATTTTGGGATGGACTCTTTGGCTTTGCTTTTCTTCTCCTCATTGGATTTTTCATGTTCAAAGTTGCAGAAGCCAGATTACAAGCTCATTTTGGTTCAACTTCAGCAACTGTGCATTGCATTGCCATGTAATGTGATGCAATGCTATCTTTCTAGCTCTCCCTTTTTACTTCCTTTTGGATAAACAGACATATTAGGCAAGCATTTTGGAGCTTTCACCTAAATAACTACAGGTGGTGAGATAAGCTGCACAATATAATTGACCTTTCAGTATATTGTTGCACACACACCATCTATTTAGCAAATGCCCTTGTTATCAACAGCAGCCTTTTAAACTCACCTGAGCTAACAGGTATGTGCGCTGGTTACTCTGCTGCGCTTAAAATTTCTTTTTTGGTTTGCTACAATGCCTTTTCTGAAACGTTGTCTCCTTCTGCTGGAACACTGATTTCTTTCATTTAATGCCTGCAGACTATAAAAGAGAACCCAACCCAAAAAGTTTGGTTGATTAGTCTGTGGCATTCTGTTAAACTGTTGCTTATGGCGGTCTCTGTGAGCTTCTCAGCGACATTCAGCCAGCCAGGTATCCTGCCTGCAGTAGATGGAATGTGGCAATGGAACGCTGGCTGCGCGTGTCATAATAGGCTCTGAGCCTTTATATACCTGTGCACAGCAGCAGCCACCTTCAGTCTGCTGCTGGACAGCCAGCAGCAGCAGCAGCAGGAGAGGTATGTAATCAGGAGCCCTCCTGCTAAGGGTAGACAGCTGCTCGTTCCACCCCACCCCCCGCCTTAATTGGTTCTCCTCCCTTCCAACGGTGTTGAGGCGGGTGGGAACAGCAGGGGGTGAAGGTGCTGTGTTTAAAGAGGTGGAGTTATGCAGATCTAAAACGCGTGGATTGCAGCAGCAGCAAGCCGAAAAGTGCAGGCATGTAAGGGATCTAGAGGTTGACAACATGTCTTCTTAACGGGAGTCCAGGAGCTCATCTCCACAAATGGACTTTTCAGGATCCTTGGGTGGCTCCGTAGTTTGAAACCAATTCTGGTTATCGCTTCTCGGCCTTTTGGCTAAGATCAAGTGTAGTATCTGTTCTTATCAGTTTAATATCTGATACGTCCCCTATCTGGGGACCATATATTAAATGGATTTTTAGAACAGGGAGATGGAAAAAGAGCTTGCTCTGTCCACTCCACGCATTGACCTGGTATTGCAGTATCTCCAGGACCGGTGCACCCCTTCTTTAATGCAGTTTCTAAAATCAGAAAGAATTGAATTCAATGTTTTTGGTTCATTTTGCTTGTTTGTCGGATTTTGGGATGGACTCTTTGGCTTTGCTTTTCTTCTCCTCATTGGATTTTTCATGTTCAAAGTTGCAGAAGCCAAATTACAAGCTCATTTTGGTTCAACTTCAGCAACTGTGCATTGCATTGCCATGTAATGTGATGCAATGCTATCTTTCTAGCTCTCCCTTTTTACTTCCTTTTGGATAAACAGACATATTAGGCAAGCATTTTGGAGCTTTCACCTAAATAACTACAGGTGGTGAGATAAGCTGCACAATATAATTGACCTTTCAGTATATTGTTGCACACACACCATCTATTTAGCAAATGCCCTTGTTATCAACAGCAGCCTTTTAAACTCACCTGAGCTAACAGGTATGTGCGCTGGTTACTCTGCTGCGCTTAAAATTTCTTTTTTGGTTTGCTACAATGCCTTTTCTGAAACGTTGTCTCCTTCTGCTGGAACACTGACTTCTTTCATTTAATGCCTGCAGACTATAAAAGAGAACCCAACCCAAAAAGTTTGGTTGATTAGTCTGTGGCATTCTGTTAAACTGTTGCTTATGGCGGTCTCTGTGAGCTTCTCAGCGACATTCAGCCAGCCAGGTATCCTGCCTGCAGTAGATGGAATGTGGCAATGGAACGCTGGCTGCGCGTGTCATAATAGGCTCTGAGCCTTTATATACCTGTGCACAGCAGCAGCCACCTTCAGTCTGCTGCTGGACAGCCAGCAGCAGCAGCAGCAGGAGAGGTATGTAATCAGGAGCCCTCCTGCTAAGGGTAGACAGCTGCTCGTTCCACCCCCCCCCCCGCCGTAATTGGTTCTCCTCCCTTCCAACGGTGTTGAGGCGGGTGGGAACAGCAGGGGGTGAAGGTGCTGTGTTTAAAGAGGTGGAGTTATGCAGATCTAAAACGCGTGGATTGCAGCAGCAGCAAGCCGAAAAGTGCAGGCATGTAAGGGATCTAGAGGTTGACAACATGTCTTCTTAACGGGAGTCCAGGAGCTCATCTTCACAAATGGACTTTTCAGGATCCTTGGGTGGCTCCGTAGTTTGAAACGAATTCTGGTTATCGCTTCTCGGCCTTTTGGCTAAGATCAAGTGTAGTATCTGTTCTTATCAGTTTAATATCTGATACGTCCCCTATCTGGGGACCATATATTAAATGGATTTTTAGAACAGGGAGATGGAAAAAGAGCTTGCTCTGTCCACTCCACGCATTGACCTGGTATTGCAGTATCTCCAGGACCGGTGCACCCCTTCTTTAATGCAGTTTCTAAAATCAGAAAGAATTGAATTCAATGTTTTTTGTTCATTTTGCTTGTTTGTCGGATTTTGGGATGGACTCTTTGGCTTTGCTTTTCTTCTCCTCATTGGATTTTTCATGTTCAAAGTTGCAGAAGCCAGATTACAAGCTCATTTTGGTTCAACTTCAGCAACTGTGCATTGCATTGCCATGTAATGTGATGCAATGCTATCTTTCTAGCTCTCCCTTTTTACTTCCTTTTGGATAAACAGACATATTAGGCAAGCATTTTGGAGCTTTCACCTAAATAACTACAGGTGGTGAGATAAGCTGCACAATATAATTGACCTTTCAGTATATTGTTGCACACACACCATCTATTTAGCAAATGCCCTTGTTATCAACAGCAGCCTTTTAAACTCACCTGAGCTAACAGGTATGTGCGCTGGTTACTCTGCTGCGCTTAAAATTTCTTTTTTGGTTTGCTACAATGCCTTTTCTGAAACGTTGTCTCCTTCTGCTGGAACACTGACTTCTTTCATTTAATGCCTGCAGACTATAAAAGAGAACCCAACCCAAAAAGTTTGGTTGATTAGTCTGTGGCATTCTGTTAAACTGTTGCTTATGGCGGTCTCTGTGAGCTTCTCAGCGACATTCAGCCAGCCAGGTATCCTGCCTGCAGTAGATGGAATGTGGCAATGGAACGCTGGCTGCGCGTGTCATTATAGGCTCTGAGCCTTTATATACCTGTGCACAGCAGCAGCCACCTTCAGTCTGCTGCTGGACAGCCAGCAGCAGCAGCAGCAGGAGAGGTATGTAATCAGGAGCCCTCCTGCTAAGGGTAGACAGCTGCTCGTTCCACCCCACCCCCCGCCTTAATTGGTTCTCCTCCCTTCCAACGGTGTTGAGGCGGGTGGGAACAGCAGGGGGTGAAGGTGCTGTGTTTAAAGAGGTGGAGTTATGCAGATCTAAAACGCGTGGATTGCAGCAGCAGCAAGCCGAAAAGTGCAGGCATGTAAGGGATCTAGAGGTTGACAACATGTCTTCTTAACGGGAGTCCAGGAGCTCATCTCCACAAATGGACTTTTCAGGATCCTTGGGTGGCTCCGTAGTTTGAAACCAATTCTGGTTATCGCTTCTCGGCCTTTTGGCTAAGATCAAGTGTAGTATCTGTTCTTATCAGTTTAATATCTGATACGTCCCCTATCTGGGGACCATATATTAAATGGATTTTTAGAACAGGGAGATGGAAAAAGAGCTTGCTCTGTCCACTCCACGCATTGACCTGGTATTGCAGTATCTCCAGGACCGGTGCACCCCTTCTTTAATGCAGTTTCTAAAATCAGAAAGAATTGAATTCAATGTTTTTTGTTCATTTTGCTTGTTTGTCGGATTTTGGGATGGACTCTTTGGCTTTGCTTTTCTTCTCCTCATTGGATTTTTCATGTTCAAAGTTGCAGAAGCCAGATTACAAGCTCATTTTGGTTCAACTTCAGCAACTGTGCATTGCATTGCCATGTAATGTGATGCAATGCTATCTTTCTAGCTCTCCCTTTTTACTTCCTTTTGGATAAACAGACATATTAGGCAAGCATTTTGGAGCTTTCACCTAAATAACTACAGGTGGTGAGATAAGCTGCACAATATAATTGACCTTTCAGTATATTGTTGCACACACACCATCTATTTAGCAAATGCCCTTGTTATCAACAGCAGCCTTTTAAACTCACCTGAGCTAACAGGTATGTGCGCTGGTTACTCTGCTGCGCTTAAAATTTCTTTTTTGGTTTGCTACAATGCCTTTTCTGAAACGTTGTCTCCTTCTGCTGGAACACTGACTTCTTTCATTTAATGCCTGCAGACTATAAAAGAGAACCCAACCCAAAAAGTTTGGTTGATTAGTCTGTGGCATTCTGTTAAACTGTTGCTTATGGCGGTCTCTGTGAGCTTCTCAGCGACATTCAGCCAGCCAGGTATCCTGCCTGCAGTAGATGGAATGTGGCAATGGAACGCTGGCTGCGCGTGTCATAATAGGCTCTGAGCCTTTATATACCTGTGCACAGCAGCAGCCACCTTCAGTCTGCTGCTGGACAGCCAGCAGCAGCAGCAGCAGGAGAGGTATGTAATCAGGAGCCCTCCTGCTAAGGGTAGACAGCTGCTCGTTCCACCCCACCCCCCGCCTTAATTGGTTCTCCTCCCTTCCAACGGTGTTGAGGCGGGTGGGAACAGCAGGGGGTGAAGGTGCTGTGTTTAAAGAGGTGGAGTTATGCAGATCTAAAACGCGTGGATTGCAGCAGCAGCAAGCCGAAAAGTGCAGGCATGTAAGGGATCTAGAGGTTGACAACATGTCTTCTTAACGGGAGTCCAGGAGCTCATCTCCACAAATGGACTTTTCAGGATCCTTGGGTGGCTCCGTAGTTTGAAACCAATTCTGGTTATCGCTTCTCGGCCTTTTGGCTAAGATCAAGTGTAGTATCTGTTCTTATCAGTTTAATATCTGATACGTCCCCTATCTGGGGACCATATATTAAATGGATTTTTAGAACAGGGAGATGGAAAAAGAGCTTGCTCTGTCCACTCCACGCATTGACCTGGTATTGCAGTATCTCCAGGACCGGTGCACCCCTTCTTTAATGCAGTTTCTAAAATCAGAAAGAATTGAATTCAATGTTTTTTGTTCATTTTGCTTGTTTGTCGGATTTTGGGATGGACTCTTTGGCTTTGCTTTTCTTCTCCTCATTGGATTTTTCGTGTTCAAAGTTGCAGAAGCCAGATTACAAGCTCATTTTGGTTCAACTTCAGCAACTGTGCATTGCATTGCCATGTAATGTGATGCAATGCTATCTTTCTAGCTCTCCCTTTTTACTTCCTTTTGGATAAACAGACATATTAGGCAAGCATTTTGGAGCTTTCACCTAAATAACTACAGGTGGTGAGATAAGCTGCACAATATAATTGACCTTTCAGTATATTGTTGCACACACACCATCTATTTAGCAAATGCCCTTGTTATCAACAGCAGCCTTTTAAACTCACCTGAGCTAACAGGTATGTGCGCTGGTTACTCTGCTGCGCTTAAAATTTCTTTTTTGGTTTGCTACAATGCCTTTTCTGAAACGTTGTCTCCTTCTGCTGGAACACTGACTTCTTTCATTTAATGCCTGCAGACTATAAAAGAGAACCCAACCCAAAAAGTTTGGTTGATTAGTCTGTGGCATTCTGTTAAACTGTTGCTTATGGCGGTCTCTGTGAGCTTCTCAGCGACATTCAGCCAGCCAGGTATCCTGCCTGCAGTAGATGGAATGTGGCAATGGAACGCTGGCTGCGCGTGTCATAATAGGCTCTGAGCCTTTATATACCTGTGCACAGCAGCAGCCACCTTCAGTCTGCTGCTGGACAGCCAGCAGCAGCAGCAGCAGGAGAGGTATGTAATCAGGAGCCCTCCTGCTAAGGGTAGACAGCTGCTCGTTCCACCCCACCCCCCGCCTTAATTGGTTCTCCTCCCTTCCAACGGTGTTGAGGCGGGTGGGAACAGCAGGGGGTGAAGGTGCTGTGTTTAAAGAGGTGGAGTTATGCAGATCTAAAACGCGTGGATTGCAGCAGCAGCAAGCCGAAAAGTGCAGGCATGTAAGGGATCTAGAGGTTGACAACATGTCTTCTTAACGGGAGTCCAGGAGCTCATCTCCACAAATGGACTTTTCAGGATCCTTGGGTGGCTCCGTAGTTTGAAACCAATTCTGGTTATCGCTTCTCGGCCTTTTGGCTAAGATCAAGTGTAGTATCTGTTCTTATCAGTTTAATATCTGATACGTCCCCTATCTGGGGACCATATATTAAATGGATTTTTAGAACAGGGAGATGGAAAAAGAGCTTGCTCTGTCCACTCCACGCATTGACCTGGTATTGCAGTATCTCCAGGACCGGTGCACCCCTTCTTTAATGCAGTTTCTAAAATCAGAAAGAATTGAATTCAATGTTTTTTGTTCATTTTGCTTGTTTGTCGGATTTTGGGATGGACTCTTTGGCTTTGCTTTTCTTCTCCTCATTGGATTTTTCATGTTCAAAGTTGCAGAAGCCAGATTACAAGCTCATTTTGGTTCAACTTCAGCAACTGTGCATTGCATTGCCATGTAATGTGATGCAATGCTATCTTTCTAGCTCTCCCTTTTTACTTCCTTTTGGATAAACAGACATATTAGGCAAGCATTTTGGAGCTTTCACCTAAATAACTACAGGTGGTGAGATAAGCTGCACAATATAATTGACCTTTCAGTATATTGTTGCACACACACCATCTATTTAGCAAATGCCCTTGTTATCAACAGCAGCCTTTTAAACTCACCTGAGCTAACAGGTATGTGCGCTGGTTACTCTGCTGCGCTTAAAATTTCTTTTTTGGTTTGCTACAATGCCTTTTCTGAAACGTTGTCTCCTTCTGCTGGAACACTGACTTCTTTCATTTAATGCCTGCAGACTATAAAAGAGAACCCAACCCAAAAAGTTTGGTTGATTAGTCTGTGGCATTCTGTTAAACTGTTGCTTATGGCGGTCTCTGTGAGCTTCTCAGCGACATTCAGCCAGCCAGGTATCCTGCCTGCAGTAGATGGAATGTGGCAATGGAACGCTGGCTGCGCGTGTCATAATAGGCTCTGAGCCTTTATATACCTGTGCACAGCAGCAGCCACCTTCAGTCTGCTGCTGGACAGCCAGCAGCAGCAGCAGCAGGAGAGGTATGTAATCAGGAGCCCTCCTGCTAAGGGTAGACAGCTGCTCGTTCCACCCCACCCCCCGCCTTAATTGGTTCTCCTCCCTTCCAACGGTGTTGAGGCGGGTGGGAACAGCAGGGGGTGAAGGTGCTGTGTTTAAAGAGGTGGAGTTATGCAGATCTAAAACGCGTGGATTGCAGCAGCAGCAAGCCGAAAAGTGCAGGCATGTAAGGGATCTAGAGGTTGACAACATGTCTTCTTAACGGGAGTCCAGGAGCTCATCTCCACAAATGGACTTTTCAGGATCCTTGGGTGGCTCCGTAGTTTGAAACCAATTCTGGTTATCGCTTCTCGGCCTTTTGGCTAAGATCAAGTGTAGTATCTGTTCTTATCAGTTTAATATCTGATACGTCCCCTATCTGGGGACCATATATTAAATGGATTTTTAGAACAGGGAGATGGAAAAAGAGCTTGCTCTGTCCACTCCACGCATTGACCTGGTATTGCAGTATCTCCAGGACCGGTGCACCCCTTCTTTAATGCAGTTTCTAAAATCAGAAAGAATTGAATTCAATGTTTTTTGTTCATTTTGCTTGTTTGTCGGATTTTGGGATGGACTCTTTGGCTTTGCTTTTCTTCTCCTCATTGGATTTTTCATGTTCAAAGTTGCAGAAGCCAGATTACAAGCTCATTTTGGTTCAACTTCAGCAACTGTGCATTGCATTGCCATGTAATGTGATGCAATGCTATCTTTCTAGCTCTCCCTTTTTACTTCCTTTTGGATAAACAGACATATTAGGCAAGCATTTTGGAGCTTTCACCTAAATAACTACAGGTGGTGAGATAAGCTGCACAATATAATTGACCTTTCAGTATATTGTTGCACACACACCATCTATTTAGCAAATGCCCTTGTTATCAACAGCAGCCTTTTAAACTCACCTGAGCTAACAGGTATGTGCGCTGGTTACTCTGCTGCGCTTAAAATTTCTTTTTTGGTTTGCTACAATGCCTTTTCTGAAACGTTGTCTCCTTCTGCTGGAACACTGACTTCTTTCATTTAATGCCTGCAGACTATAAAAGAGAACCCAACCCAAAAAGTTTGGTTGATTAGTCTGTGGCATTCTGTTAAACTGTTGCTTATGGCGGTCTCTGTGAGCTTCTCAGCGACATTCAGCCAGCCAGGTATCCTGCCTGCAGTAGATGGAATGTGGCAATGGAACGCTGGCTGCGCGTGTCATAATAGGCTCTGAGCCTTTATATACCTGTGCACAACAGCAGCCACCTTCAGTCTGCTGCTGGACAGCCAGCAGCAGCAGCAGCAGGAGAGGTATGTAATCAGGAGCCCTCCTGCTAAGGGTAGACAGCTGCTCGTTCCACCCCACCCCCCGCCTTAATTGGTTCTCCTCCCTTCCAACGGTGTTGAAGCGGGTGGGAACAGCAGGGGGTGAAGGTGCTGTGTTTAAAGAGGTGGAGTTATGCAGATCTAAAACGCGTGGATTGCAGCAGCAGCAAGCCGAAAAGTGCAGGCATGTAAGGGATCTAGAGGTTGACAACATGTCTTCTTAACGGGAGTCCAGGAGCTCATCTCCACAAATGGACTTTTCAGGATCCTTGGGTGGCTCCGTATTTTGAAACCAATTCTGGTTATCGCTTCTCGGCCTTTTGGCTAAGATCAAGTGTAGTATCTGTTCTTATCAGTTTAATATCTGATACGTCCCCTATCTGGGGACCATATATTAAATGGATTTTTAGAACAGGGAGATGGAAAAAGAGCTTGCTCTGTCCACTCCACGCATTGACCTGGTATTGCAGTATCTCCAGGACCGGTGCACCCCTTCTTTAATGCAGTTTCTAAAATCAGAAAGAATTGAATTCAATGTTTTTTGTTCATTTTGCTTGTTTGTCGGATTTTGGGATGGACTCTTTGGCTTTGCTTTTCTTCTCCTCATTGGATTTTTCATGTTCAAAGTTGCAGAAGCCAGATTACAAGCTCATTTTGGTTCAACTTCAGCAACTGTGCATTGCATTGCCATGTAATGTGATGCAATGCTATCTTTCTAGCTCTCCCTTTTTACTTCCTTTTGGATAAACAGACATATTAGGCAAGCATTTTGGAGCTTTCACCTAAATAACTACAGGTGGTGAGATAAGCTGCACAATATAATTGACCTTTCAGTATATTGTTGCACACACACCATCTATTTAGCAAATGCCCTTGTTATCAACAGCAGCCTTTTAAACTCACCTGAGCTAACAGGTATGTGCGCTGGTTACTCTGCTGCGCTTAAAATTTCTTTTTTGGTTTGCTACAATGCCTTTTCTGAAACGTTGTCTCCTTCTGCTGGAACACTGACTTCTTTCATTTAATGCCTGCAGACTATAAAAGAGAACCCAACCCAAAAAGTTTGGTTGATTAGTCTGTGGCATTCTGTTAAACTGTTGCTTATGGCGGTCTCTGTGAGCTTCTCAGCGACATTCAGCCAGCCAGGTATCCTGCCTGCAGTAGATGGAATGTGGCAATGGAACGCTGGCTGCGCGTGTCATAATAGGCTCTGAGCCTTTATATACCTGTGCACAGCAGCAGCCACCTTCAGTCTGCTGCTGGACAGCCAGCAGCAGCAGCAGCAGGAGAGGTATGTAATCAGGAGCCCTCCTGCTAAGGGTAGACAGCTGCTCGTTCCACCCCACCCCCCGCCTTAATTGGTTCTCCTCCCTTCCAACGGTGTTGAGGCGGGTGGGAACAGCAGGGGGTGAAGGTGCTGTGTTTAAAGAGGTGGAGTTATGCAGATCTAAAACGCGTGGATTGCAGCAGCAGCAAGCCGAAAAGTGCAGGCATGTAAGGGATCTAGAGGTTGACAACATGTCTTCTTAACGGGAGTCCAGGAGCTCATCTCCACAAATGGACTTTTCAGGATCCTTGGGTGGCTCCGTAGTTTGAAACCAATTCTGGTTATCGCTTCTCGGCCTTTTGGCTAAGATCAAGTGTAGTATCTGTTCTTATCAGTTTAATATCTGATACGTCCCCTATCTGGGGACCATATATTAAATGGATTTTTAGAACAGGGAGATGGAAAAAGAGCTTGCTCTGTCCACTCCACACATTGACCTGGTATTGCAGTATCTCCAGGACCGGTGCACCCCTTCTTTAATGCAGTTTCTAAAATCAGAAAGAATTGAATTCAATGTTTTTTGTTCATTTTGCTTGTTTGTCGGATTTTGGGATGGACTCTTTGGCTTTGCTTTTCTTCTCCTCATTGGATTTTTCATGTTCAAAGTTGCAGAAGCCAGATTACAAGCTCATTTTGGTTCAACTTCAGCAACTGTGCATTGCATTGCCATGTAATGTGATGCAATGCTATCTTTCTAGCTCTCCCTTTTTACTTCCTTTTGGATAAACAGACATATTAGGCAAGCATTTTGGAGCTTTCACCTAAATAACTACAGGTGGTGAGATAAGCTGCACAATATAATTGACCTTTCAGTATATTGTTGCACACACACCATCTATTTAGCAAATGCCCTTGTTATCAACAGCAGCCTTTTAAACTCACCTGAGCTAACAGGTATGTGCGCTGGTTACTCTGCTGCGCTTAAAATTTCTTTTTTGGTTTGCTACAATGCCTTTTCTGAAACGTTGTCTCCTTCTGCTGGAACACTGACTTCTTTCATTTAATGCCTGCAGACTATAAAAGAGAACCCAACCCAAAAAGTTTGGTTGATTAGTCTGTGGCATTCTGTTAAACTGTTGCTTATGGCGGTCTCTGTGAGCTTCTCAGCGACATTCAGCCAGCCAGGTATCCTGCCTGCAGTAGATGGAATGTGGCAATGGAACGCTGGCTGCGCGTGTCATAATAGGCTCTGAGCCTTTATATACCTGTGCACAGCAGCAGCCACCTTCAGTCTGCTGCTGGACAGCCAGCAGCAGCAGCAGCAGGAGAGGTATGTAATCAGGAGCCCTCCTGCTAAGGGTAGACAGCTGCTCGTTCCACCCCACCCCCCGCCTTAATTGGTTCTCCTCCCTTCCAACGGTGTTGAGGCGGGTGGGAACAGCAGGGGGTGAAGGTGCTGTGTTTAAAGAGGTGGAGTTATGCAGATCTAAAACGCGTGGATTGCAGCAGCAGCAAGCCGAAAAGTGCAGGCATGTAAGGGATCTAGAGGTTGACAACATGTCTTCTTAACGGGAGTCCAGGAGCTCATCTCCACAAATGGACTTTTCAGGATCCTTGGGTGGCTCCGTAGTTTGAAACCAATTCTGGTTATCGCTTCTCGGCCTTTTGGCTAAGATCAAGTGTAGTATCTGTTCTTATCAGTTTAATATCTGATACGTCCCCTATCTGGGGACCATATATTAAATGGATTTTTAGAACAGGGAGATGGAAAAAGTGCTTGCTCTGTCCACTCCACGCATTGACCTGGTATTGCAGTATCTCCAGGACCGGTGCACCCCTTCTTTAATGCAGTTTCTAAAATCAGAAAGAATTGAATTCAATGTTTTTTGTTCATTTTGCTTGTTTGTCGTATTTTGGGATGGACTCTTTGGCTTTGCTTTTCTTCTCCTCATTGGATTTTTCATGTTCAAAGTTGCAGAAGCCAGATTACAAGCTCATTTTGGTTCAACTTCAGCAACTGTGCATTGCATTGCCATGTAATGTGATGCAATGCTATCTTTCTAGCTCTCCCTTTTTACTTCCTTTTGGATAAACAGACATATTAGGCAAGCATTTTGGAGCTTTCACCTAAATAACTACAAGTGGTGAGATAAGCTGCACAATATAATTGACCTTTCAGTATATTGTTGCACACACACCATCTATTTAGCAAATGCCCTTGTTATCAACAGCAGCCTTTTAAACTCACCTGAGCTAACAGGTATGTGCGCTGGTTACTCTGCTGCGCTTAAAATTTCTTTTTTGGTTTGCTACAATGCCTTTTCTGAAACGTTGTCTCCTTCTGCTGGAACACTGACTTCTTTCATTTAATGCCTGCAGACTATAAAAGAGAACCCAACCCAAAAAGTTTGGTTGATTAGTCTGTGGCATTCTGTTAAACTGTTGCTTATGGCGGTCTCTGTGAGCTTCTCAGCGACATTCAGCCAGCCAGGTATCCTGCCTGCAGTAGATGGAATGTGGCAATGGAACGCTGGCTGCGCGTGTCATAATAGGCTCTGAGCCTTTATATACCTGTGCACAGCAGCAGCCACCTTCAGTCTGCTGCTGGACAGCCAGCAGCAGCAGCAGCAGGAGAGGTATGTAATCAGGAGCCCTCCTGCTAAGGGTAGACAGCTGCTCGTTCCACCCCACCCCCCGCCTTAATTGGTTCTCCTCCCTTCCAACGGTGTTGAGGCGGGTGGGAACAGCAGGGGGTGAAGGTGCTGTGTTTAAAGAGGTGGAGTTATGCAGATCTAAAACGCGTGGATTTCAGCAGCAGCAAGCCGAAAAGTGCAGGCATGTAAGGGATCTAGAGGTTGACAACATGTCTTCTTAACGGGAGTCCAGGAGCTCATCTCCACAAATGGACTTTTCAGGATCCTTGGGTGGCTCCGTAGTTTGAAACCAATTCTGGTTATCGCTTCTCGGCCTTTTGGCTAAGATCAAGTGTAGTATCTGTTCTTATCAGTTTAATATCTGATACGTCCCCTATCTGGGGACCATATATTAAATGGATTTTTAGAACAGGGAGATGGAAAAAGAGCTTGCTCTGTCCACTCCACGCATTGACCTGGTATTGCAGTATCTCCAGGACCGGTGCACCCCTTCTTTAATGCAGTTTCTAAAATCAGAAAGAATTGAATTCAATGTTTTTTGTTCATTTTGCTTGTTTGTCGGATTTTGGGATGGACTCTTTGGCTTTGCTTTTCTTCTCCTCATTGGATTTTTCATGTTCAAAGTTGCAGAAGCCAGATTACAAGCTCATTTTGGTTCAACTTCAGCAACTGTGCATTGCATTGCCATGTAATGTGATGCAATGCTATCTTTCTAGCTCTCCCTTTTTACTTCCTTTTGGATAAACAGACATATTAGGCAAGCATTTTGGAGCTTTCACCTAAATAACTACAGGTGGTGAGATAAGCTGCACAATATAATTGACCTTTCAGTATATTGTTGCACACACACCATCTATTTAGCAAATGCCCTTGTTATCAACAGCAGCCTTTTTAACTCACCTGAGCTAACAGGTATGTGCGCTGGTTACTCTGCTGCGCTTAAAATTTCTTTTTTGGTTTGCTACAATGCCTTTTCTGAAACGTTGTCTCCTTCTGCTGGAACACTGACTTCTTTCATTTAATGCCTGCAGACTATAAAAGAGAACCCAACCCAAAAAGTTTGGTTGATTAGTCTGTGGCATTCTGTTAAACTGTTGCTTATGGCGGTCTCTGTGAGCTTCTCAGCGACATTCAGCCAGCCAGGTATCCTGCCTGCAGTAGATGGAATGTGGCAATGGAACGCTGGCTGCGCGTGTCATAATAGGCTCTGAGCCTTTATATACCTGTGCACAGCAGCAGCCACCTTCAGTCTGCTGCTGGACAGCCAGCAGCAGCAGCAGCAGGAGAGGTATGTAATCAGGAGCCCTCCTGCTAAGGGTAGACAGCTGCTCGTTCCACCCCACCCCCCGCCTTAATTGGTTCTCCTCCCTTCCAACGGTGTTGAGGCGGGTGGGAACAGCAGGGGGTGAAGGTGCTGTGTTTAAAGAGGTGGAGTTATGCAGATCTAAAACGCGTGGATTGCAGCAGCAGCAAGCCGAAAAGTGCAGGCATGTAAGGGATCTAGAGGTTGACAACATGTCTTCTTAACGGGAGTCCAGGAGCTCATCTCCACAAATGGACTTTTCAGGATCCTTGGGTGGCTCCGTAGTTTGAAACCAATTCTGGTTATCGCTTCTCGGCCTTTTGGCTAAGATCAAGTGTAGTATCTGTTCTTATCAGTTTAATATCTGATACGTCCCCTATCTGGGGACCATATATTAAATGGATTTTTAGAACAGGGAGATGGAAAAAGAGCTTGCTCTGTCCACTCCACGCATTGACCTGGTATTGCAGTATCTCCAGGACCGGTGCACCCCTTCTTTAATGCAGTTTCTAAAATCAGAAAGAATTGAATTCAATGTTTTTTGTTCATTTTGCTTGTTTGTCGGATTTTGGGATGGACTCTTTGGCTTTGCTTTTCTTCTCCTCATTGGATTTTTCATGTTCAAAGTTGCAGAAGCCAGATTACAAGCTCATTTTGGTTCAACTTCAGCAACTGTGCATTGCATTGCCATGTAATGTGATGCAATGCTATCTTTCTAGCTCTCCCTTTTTACTTCCTTTTGGATAAACAGACATATTAGGCAAGCATTTTGGAGCTTTCACCTAAATAACTACAGGTGGTGAGATAAGCTGCACAATATAATTGACCTTTCAGTATATTGTTGCACACACACCATCTATTTAGCAAATGCCCTTGTTATCAACAGCAGCCTTTTAAACTCACCTGAGCTAACAGGTATGTGCGCTGATTACTCTGCTGCGCTTAAAATTTCTTTTTTGGTTTGCTACAATGCCTTTTCTGAAACGTTGTCTCCTTCTGCTGGAACACTGACTTCTTTCATTTAATGCCTGCAGACTATAAAAGAGAACCCAACCCAAAAAGTTTGGTTGATTAGTCTGTGGCATTCTGTTAAACTGTTGCTTATGGCGGTCTCTGTGAGCTTCTCAGCGACATTCAGCCAGCCAGGTATCCTGCCTGCAGTAGATGGAATGTGGCAATGGAACGCTGGCTGCGCGTGTCATAATAGGCTCTGAGCCTTTATATACCTGTGCACAGCAGCAGCCACCTTCAGTCTGCTGCTGGACAGCCAGCAGCAGCAGCAGCAGGAGAGGTATGTAATCAGGAGCCCTCCTGCTAAGGGTAGACAGCTGCTCGTTCCACCCCACCCCCCGCCTTAATTGGTTCTCCTCCCTTCCAACGGTGTTGAGGCGGGTGGGAACAGCAGGGGGTGAAGGTGCTGTGTTTAAAGAGGTGGAGTTATGCAGATCTAAAACGCGTGGATTGCAGCAGCAGCAAGCCGAAAAGTGCAGGCATGTAAGGGATCTAGAGGTTGACAACATGTCTTCTTAACGGGAGTCCAGGAGCTCATCTCCACAAATGGACTTTTCAGGATCCTTGGGTGGCTCCGTAGTTTGAAACCAATTCTGGTTATCGCTTCTCGGCCTTTTGGCTAAGATCAAGTGTAGTATCTGTTCTTATCAGTTTAATATCTGATACGTCCCCTATCTGGGGACCATATATTAAATGGATTTTTAGAACAGGGAGATGGAAAAAGAGCTTGCTCTGTCCACTCCACGCATTGACCTGGTATTGCAGTATCTCCAGGACCGGTGCACCCCTTCTTTAATGCAGTTTCTAAAATCAGAAAGAATTGAATTCAATGTTTTTTGTTCATTTTGCTTGTTTGTCGGATTTTGGGATGGACTCTTTGGCTTTGCTTTTCTTCTCCTCATTGGATTTTTCATGTTCAAAGTTGCAGAAGCCAGATTACAAGCTCATTTTGGTTCAACTTCAGCAACTGTGCATTGCATTGCCATGTAATGTGATGCAATGCTATCTTTCTAGCTCTCCCTTTTTACTTCCTTTTGGATAAACAGACATATTAGGCAAGCATTTTGGAGCTTTCACCTAAATAACTACAGGTGGTGAGATAAGCTGCACAATATAATTGACCTTTCAGTATATTGTTGCACACACACCATCTATTTAGCAAATGCCCTTGTTATCAACAGCAGCCTTTTAAACTCACCTGAGCTAACAGGTATGTGCGCTGATTACTCTGCTGCGCTTAAAATTTCTTTTTTGGTTTGCTACAATGCCTTTTCTGAAACGTTGTCTCCTTCTGCTGGAACACTGACTTCTTTCATTTAATGCCTGCAGACTATAAAAGAGAACCCAACCCAAAAAGTTTGGTTGATTAGTCTGTGGCATTCTGTTAAACTGTTGCTTATGGCGGTCTCTGTGAGCTTCTCAGCGACATTCAGCCAGCCAGGTATCCTGCCTGCAGTAGATGGAATGTGGCAATGGAACGCTGGCTGCGCGTGTCATAATAGGCTCTGAGCCTTTATATACCTGTGCACAGCAGCAGCCACCTTCAGTCTGCTGCTGGACAGCCAGCAGCAGCAGCAGCAGGAGAGGTATGTAATCAGGAGCCCTCCTGCTAAGGGTAGACAGCTGCTCGTTCCACCCCACCCCGCGCCTTAATTGGTTCTCCTCCCTTCCAACGGTGTTGAGGCGGGTGGGAACAGCAGGGGGTGAAGGTGCTGTGTTTAAAGAGGTGGAGTTATGCAGATCTAAAACGCGTGGATTGCAGCAGCAGCAAGCCGAAAAGTGCAGGCATGTAAGGGATCTAGAGGTTGACAACATGTCTTCTTAACGGGAGTCCAGGAGCTCATCTCCACAAATGGACTTTTCAGGATCCTTGGGTGGCTCCGTAGTTTGAAACCAATTCTGGTTATCGCTTCTCGGCCTTTTGGCTAAGATCAAGTGTAGTATCTGTTCTTATCAGTTTAATATCTGATACGTCCCCTATCTGGGGACCATATATTAAATGGATTTTTAGAACAGGGAGATGGAAAAAGAGCTTGCTCTGTCCACTCCACGCATTGACCTGGTATTGCAGTGTCTCCAGGACCGGTGCACCCCTTCTTTAATGCAGTTTCTAAAATCAGAAAGAATTGAATTCAATGTTTTTTGTTCATTTTGCTTGTTTGTCGGATTTTGGGATGGACTCTTTGGCTTTGCTTTTCTTCTCCTCATTGGATTTTTCATGTTCAAAGTTGCAGAAGCCAGATTACAAGCTCATTTTGGTTCAACTTCAGCAACTGTGCATTGCATTGCCATGTAATGTGATGCAATGCTATCTTTCTAGCTCTCCCTTTTTACTTCCTTTTGGATAAACAGACATATTAGGCAAGCATTTTGGAGCTTTCACCTAAATAACTACAGGTGGTGAGATAAGCTGCACAATATAATTGACCTTTCAGTATATTGTTGCACACACACCATCTATTTAGCAAATGCCCTTGTTATCAACAGCAGCCTTTTAAACTCACCTGAGCTAACAGGTATGTGCGCTGGTTACTCTGCTGCGCTTAAAATTTCTTTTTTGGTTTGCTACAATGCCTTTTCTGAAACGTTGTCTCCTTCTGCTGGAACACTGACTTCTTTCATTTAATGCCTGCAGACTATAAAAGAGAACCCAACCCAAAAAGTTTGGTTGATTAGTCTGTGGCATTCTGTTAAACTGTTGCTTATGGCGGTCTCTGTGAGCTTCTCAGCGACATTCAGCCAGCCAGGTATCCTGCCTGCAGTAGATGGAATGTGGCAATGGAACGCTGGCTGCGCGTGTCATAATAGGCTCTGAGCCTTTATATATATGTGCACAGCAGCAGCCACCTTCAGTCTGTTGCTGGACAGCCAGCAGCAGCAGCAGCAGGAGAGGTATGTAATCAGGAGCCCTCCTGCTAAGGGTAGACAGCTGCTCGTTCCACCCCACCCCCCGCCTTAATTGGTTCTCCTCCCTTCCAACGGTGTTGAGGCGGGTGGGAACAGCAGGGGGTGAAGGTGCTGTGTTTAAAGAGGTGGAGTTATGCAGATCTAAAACGCGTGGATTGCAGCAGCAGCAAGCCGAAAAGTGCAGGCATGTAAGGGATCTAGAGGTTGACAACATGTCTTCTTAACGGGAGTCCAGGAGCTCATCTCCACAAATGGACTTTTCAGGATCCTTGGGTGGCTCCGTAGTTTGAAACCAATTCTGGTTATCGCTTCTCGGCCTTTTGGCTAAGATCAAGTGTAGTATCTGTTCTTATCAGTTTAATATCTGATACGTCCCCTATCTGGGGACCATATATTAAATGGATTTTTAGAACAGGGAGATGGAAAAAGAGCTTGCTCTGTCCACTCCACGCATTGACCTGGTATTGCAGTATCTCCAGGACCGGTGCACCCCTTCTTTAATGCAGTTTCTAAAATCAGAAAGAATTGAATTCAATGTTTTTTGTTCATTTTGCTTGTTTGTCGGATTTTGGGATGGACTCTTTGGCTTTGCTTTTCTTCTCCTCATTGGATTTTTCATGTTCAAAGTTGCAGAAGCCAGATTACAAGCTCATTTTGGTTCAACATCAGCAACTGTGCATTGCATTGCCATGTAATGTGATGCAATGCTATCTTTCTAGCTCTCCCTTTTTACTTCCTTTTGGATAAACAGACATATTAGGCAAGCATTTTGGAGCTTTCACCTAAATAACTACAGGTGGTGAGATAAGCTGCACAATATAATTGACCTTTCAGTATATTGTTGCACACACACCATCTATTTAGCAAATGCCCTTGTTATCAACAGCAGCCTTTTAAACTCACCTGAGCTAACAGGTATGTGCGCTGGTTACTCTGCTGCGCTTAAAATTTCTTTTTTGGTTTGCTACAATGCCTTTTCTGAAACGTTGTCTCCTTCTGCTGGAACACTGACTTCTTTCATTTAATGCCTGCAGACTATAAAAGAGAACCCAACCCAAAAAGTTTGGTTGATTAGTCTGTGGCATTCTGTTAAACTGTTGCTTATGGCGGTCTCTGTGAGCTTCTCAGCGACATTCAGCCAGCCAGGTATCCTGCCTGCAGTAGATGGAATGTGGCAATGGAACGCTGGCTGCGCGTGTCATAATAGGCTCTGAGCCTTTATATACCTGTGCACAGCAGCAGCCACCTTCAGTCTGCTGCTGGACAGCCAGCAGCAGCAGCAGCAGGAGAGGTATGTAATCAGGAGCCCTCCTGCTAAGGGTAGACAGCTGCTCGTTCCACCCCACCCCGCGCCTTAATTGGTTCTCCTCCCTTCCAACGGTGTTGAGGCGGGTGGGAACAGCAAGGGGTGAAGGTGCTGTGTTTAAAGAGGTGGAGTTATGCAGATCTAAAACGCGTGGATTGCAGCAGCAGCAAGCCGAAAAGTGCAGGCATGTAAGGGATCTAGAGGTTGACAACATGTCTTCTTAACGGGAGTCCAGGAGCTCATCTCCACAAATGGACTTTTCAGGATCCTTGGGTGGCTCCGTAGTTTGAAACCAATTCTGGTTATCGCTTCTCGGCCTTTTGGCTAAGATCAAGTGTAGTATCTGTTCTTATCAGTTTAATATCTGATACGTCCCCTATCTGGGGACCATATATTAAATCGATTTTTAGAACAGGGAGATGGAAAAAGAGCTTGCTCTGTCCACTCCACGCATTGACCTGGTATTGCAGTGTCTCCAGGACCGGTGCACCCCTTCTTTAATGCAGTTTCTAAAATCAGAAAGAATTGAATTCAATGTTTTTTGTTCATTTTGCTTGTTTGTCGGATTTTGGGATGGACTCTTTGGCTTTGCTTTTCTTCTCCTCATTGGATTTTTCATGTTCAAAGTTGCAGAAGCCAGATTACAAGCTCATTTTGGTTCAACTTCAGCAACTGTGCATTGCATTGCCATGTAATGTGATGCAATGCTATCTTTCTAGCTCTCCCTTTTTACTTCCTTTTGGATAAACAGACATATTAGGCAAGCATTTTGGAGCTTTCACCTAAATAACTACAGGTGGTGAGATAAGCTGCACAATATAATTGACCTTTCAGTATATTGTTGCACACACACCATCTATTTAGCAAATGCCCTTGTTATCAACAGCAGCCTTTTAAACTCACCTGAGCTAACAGGTATGTGCGCTGGTTACTCTGCTGCGCTTAAAATTTCTTTTTTGGTTTGCTACAATGCCTTTTCTGAAACGTTGTCTCCTTCTGCTGGAACACTGACTTCTTTCATTTAATGCCTGCAGACTATAAAAGAGAACCCAACCCAAAAAGTTTGGTTGATTAGTCTGTGGCATTCTGTTAAACTGTTGCTTATGGCGGTCTCTGTGAGCTTCTCAGCGACATTCAGCCAGCCAGGTATCCTGCCTGCAGTAGATGGAATGTGGCAATGGAACGCTGGCTGCGCGTGTCATAATAGGCTCTGAGCCTTTATATATATGTGCACAGCAGCAGCCACCTTCAGTCTGTTGCTGGACAGCCAGCAGCAGCAGCAGCAGGAGAGGTATGTAATCAGGAGCCCTCCTGCTAAGGGTAGACAGCTGCTCGTTCCACCCCACCCCCCGCCTTAATTGGTTCTCCTCCCTTCCAACGGTGTTGAGGCGGGTGGGAACAGCAGGGGGTGAAGGTGCTGTGTTTAAAGAGGTGGAGTTATGCAGATCTAAAACGCGTGGATTGCAGCAGCAGCAAGCCGAAAAGTGCAGGCATGTAAGGGATCTAGAGGTTGACAACATGTCTTCTTAACGGGAGTCCAGGAGCTCATCTCCACAAATGGACTTTTCAGGATCCTTGGGTGGCTCCGTAGTTTGAAACCAATTCTGGTTATCGCTTCTCGGCCTTTTGGCTAAGATCAAGTGTAGTATCTGTTCTTATCAGTTTAATATCTGATACGTCCCCTATCTGGGGACCATATATTAAATGGATTTTTAGAACAGGGAGATGGAAAAAGAGCTTGCTCTGTCCACTCCACGCATTGACCTGGTATTGCAGTATCTCCAGGACCGGTGCACCCCTTCTTTAATGCAGTTTCTAAAATCAGAAAGAATTGAATTCAATGTTTTTTGTTCATTTTGCTTGTTTGTCGGATTTTGGGATGGACTCTTTGGCTTTGCTTTTCTTCTCCTCATTGGATTTTTCATGTTCAAAGTTGCAGAAGCCAGATTACAAGCTCATTTTGGTTCAACATCAGCAACTGTGCATTGCATTGCCATGTAATGTGATGCAATGCTATCTTTCTAGCTCTCCCTTTTTACTTCCTTTTGGATAAACAGACATATTAGGCAAGCATTTTGGAGCTTTCACCTAAATAACTACAGGTGGTGAGATAAGCTGCACAATATAATTGACCTTTCAGTATATTGTTGCACACACACCATCTATTTAGCAAATGCCCTTGTTATCAACAGCAGCCTTTTAAACTCACCTGAGCTAACAGGTATGTGCGCTGGTTACTCTGCTGCGCTTAAAATTTCTTTTTTGGTTTGCTACAATGCCTTTTCTGAAACGTTGTCTCCTTCTGCTGGAACACTGACTTCTTTCATTTAATGCCTGCAGACTATAAAAGAGAACCCAACCCAAAAAGTTTGGTTGATTAGTCTGTGGCATTCTGTTAAACTGTTGCTTATGGCGGTCTCTGTGAGCTTCTCAGCGACATTCAGCCAGCCAGGTATCCTGCCTGCAGTAGATGGAATGTGGCAATGGAACGCTGGCTGCGCGTGTCATAATAGGCTCTGAGCCTTTATATACCTGTGCACAGCAGCAGCCACCTTCAGTCTGCTGCTGGACAGCCAGCAGCAGCAGCAGCAGGAGAGGTATGTAATCAGGAGCCCTCCTGCTAAGGGTAGACAGCTGCTCGTTCCACCCCACCCCCCGCCTTAATTGGTTCTCCTCCCTTCCAACGGTGTTGAGGCGGGTGGGAACAGCAGGGGGTGAAGGTGCTGTGTTTAAAGAGGTGGAGTTATGCAGATCTAAAACGCGTGGATTGCAGCAGCAGCAAGCCGAAAAGTGCAGGCATGTAAGGGATCTAGAGGTTGACAACATGTCTTCTTAACGGGAGTCCAGGAGCTCATCTCCACAAATGGACTTTTCAGGATCCTTGGGTGGCTCCGTAGTTTGAAACCAATTCTGGTTATCGCTTCTCGGCCTTTTGGCTAAGATCAAGTGTAGTATCTGTTCTTATCAGTTTAATATCTGATACGTCCCCTATCTGGGGACCATATATTAAATGGATTTTTAGAACAGGGAGATGGAAAAAGAGCTTGCTCTGTCCACTCCACGCATTGACCTGGTATTGCAGTATCTCCAGGACCGGTGCACCCCTTCTTTAATGCAGTTTCTAAAATCAGAAAGAATTGAATTCAATGTTTTTTGTTCATTTTGCTTGTTTGTCGGATTTTGGGATGGACTCTTTGGCTTTGCTTTTCTTCTCCTCATTGGAGTTTTCATGTTCAAAGTTGCAGAAGCCAGATTACAAGCTCATTTTGGTTCAACTTCAGCAACTGTGCATTGCATTGCCATGTAATGTGATGCAATGCTATCTTTCTAGCTCTCCCTTTTTACTTCCTTTTGGATAAACAGACATATTAGGCAAGCATTTTGGAGCTTTCACCTAAATAACTACAGGTGGTGAGATAAGCTGCACAATATAATTGACCTTTCAGTATATTGTTGCACACACACCATCTATTTAGCAAATGCCCTTGTTATCAACAGCAGCCTTTTAAACTCACCTGAGCTAACAGGTATGTGCGCTGGTTACTCTGCTGCGCTTAAAATTTCTTTTTTGGTTTGCTACAATGCCTTTTCTGAAACGTTGTCTCCTTCTGCTGGAACACTGACTTCTTTCATTTAATGCCTGCAGACTATAAAAGAGAACCCAACCCAAAAAGTTTGGTTGATTAGTCTGTGGCATTCTGTTAAACTGTTGCTTATGGCGGTCTCTGTGAGCTTCTCAGCGACATTCAGCCAGCCAGGTATCCTGCCTGCAATAGATGGAATGTGGCAATGGAACGCTGGCTGCGCGTGTCATAATAGGCTCTGAGCCTTTATATACCTGTGCACAGCAGCAGCCACCTTCAGTCTGCTGCTGGACAGCCAGCAGCAGCAGCAGCAGGAGAGGTATGTAATCAGGAGCCCTCCTGCTAAGGGTAGACAGCTGCTCGTTCCACCCCACCCCCCGCCTTAATTGGTTCTCCTCCCTTCCAACGGTGTTGAGGCGGGTGGGAACAGCAGGGGGTGAAGGTGCTGTGTTTAAAGAGGTGGAGTTATGCAGATCTAAAACGCGTGGATTGCAGCAGCAGCAAGCCGAAAAGTGCAGGCATGTAAGGGATCTAGAGGTTGACAACATGTCTTCTTAACGGGAGTCCAGGAGCTCATCTCCACAAATGGACTTTTCAGGATCCTTGGGTGGCTCCGTAGTTTGAAACCAATTCTGGTTATCGCTTCTCGGCCTTTTGGCTAAGATCAAGTGTAGTATCTGTTCTTATCAGTTTAATATCTGATACGTCCCCTATCTGGGGACCATATATTAAATGGATTTTTAGAACAGGGAGATGGAAAAAGAGCTTGCTCTGTCCACTCCACGCATTGACCTGGTATTGCAGTATCTCCAGGACCGGTGCACCCCTTCTTTAATGCAGTTTCTAAAATCAGAAAGAATTGAATTCAATGTTTTTTGTTCATTTTGCTTGTTTGTCGGATTTTGGGATGGACTCTTTGGCTTTGCTTTTCTTCTCCTCATTGGATTTTTCATGTTCAAAGTTGCAGAAGCCAGATTACAAGCTCATTTTGGTTCAACTTCAGCAACTGTGCATTGCATTGCCATGTAATGTGATGCAATGCTATCTTTCTAGCTCTCCCTTTTTACTTCCTTTTGGATAAACAGACATATTAGGCAAGCATTTTGGAGCTTTCACCTAAATAACTACAGGTGGTGAGATAAGCTGCACAATATAATTGACCTTTCAGTATATTGTTGCACACACACCATCTATTTAGCAAATGCCCTTGTTATCAACAGCAGCCTTTTAAACTCACCTGAGCTAACAGGTATGTGCGCTGGTTACTCTGCTGCGCTTAAAATTTCTTTTTTGGTTTGCTACAATGCCTTTTCTGAAACGTTGTCTCCTTCTGCTGGAACACTGACTTCTTTCATTTAATGCCTGCAGACTATAAAAGAGAACCCAACCCAAAAAGTTTGGTTGATTAGTCTGTGGCATTCTGTTAAACTGTTGCTTATGGCGGTCTCTGTGAGCTTCTCAGCGACATTCAGCCAGCCAGGTATCCTGCCTGCAGTAGATGGAATGTGGCAATGGAACGCTGGCTGCGCGTGTCATAATAGGCTCTGAGCCTTTATATACCTGTGCACAGCAGCAGCCACCTTCAGTCTGCTGCTGGACAGCCAGCAGCAGCAGCAGCAGGAGAGGTATGTAATCAGGAGCCCTCCTGCTAAGGGTAGACAGCTGCTCGTTCCACCCCACCCCCCGCCTTAATTGGTTCTCCTCCCTTCCAACGGTGTTGAGGCGGGTGGGAACAGCAGGGGGTGAAGGTGCTGTGTTTAAAGAGGTGGAGTTATGCAGATCTAAAACGCGTGGATTGCAGCAGCAGCAAGCCGAAAAGTGCAGGCATGTAAGGGATCTAGAGGTTGACAACATGTCTTCTTAACGGGAGTCCAGGAGCTCATCTCCACAAATGGACTTTTCAGGATCCTTGGGTGGCTCCGTAGTTTGAAACCAATTCTGGTTATCGCTTCTCGGCCTTTTGGCTAAGATCAAGTGTAGTATCTGTTCTTATCAGTTTAATATCTGATACGTCCCCTATCTGGGGACCATATATTAAATGGATTTTTAGAACAGGGAGATGGAAAAAGAGCTTGCTCTGTCCACTCCACGCATTGACCTGGTATTGCAGTATCTCCAGGACCGGTGCACCCCTTCTTTAATGCAGTTTCTAAAATCAGAAAGAATTGAATTCAATGTTTTTTGTTCATTTTGCTTGTTTGTCGGATTTTGGGATGGACTCTTTGGCTTTGCTTTTCTTCTCCTCATTGGATTTTTCATGTTCAAAGTTGCAGAAGCCAGATTACAAGCTCATTTTGGTTCAACTTCAGCAACTGTGCATTGCATTGCCATGTAATGTGATGCAATGCTATCTTTCTAGCTCTCCCTTTTTACTTCCTTTTGGATAAACAGACATATTAGGCAAGCATTTTGGAGCTTTCACCTAAATAACTACAGGTGGTGAGATAAGCTGCACAATATAATTGACCTTTCAGTATATTGTTGCACACACACCATCTATTTAGCAAATGCCCTTGTTATCAACAGCAGCCTTTTAAACTCACCTGAGCTAACAGGTATGTGCGCTGGTTACTCTGCTGCGCTTAAAATTTCTTTTTTGGTTTGCTACAATGCCTTTTCTGAAACGTTGTCTCCTTCTGCTGGAACACTGACTTCTTTCATTTAATGCCTGCAGACTATAAAAGAGAACCCAACCCAAAAAGTTTGGTTGATTAGTCTGTGGCATTCTGTTAAACTGTTGCTTATGGCGGTCTCTGTGAGCTTCTCAGCGACATTCAGCCAGCCAGGTATCCTGCCTGCAGTAGATGGAATGTGGCAATGGAACGCTGGCTGCGCGTGTCATAATAGGCTCTGAGCCTTTATATACCTGTGCACAGCAGCAGCCACCTTCAGTCTGCTGCTGGACAGCCAGCAGCAGCAGCAGCAGGAGAGGTATGTAATCAGGAGCCCTCCTGCTAAGGGTAGACAGCTGCTCGTTCCACCCCACCCCCCGCCTTAATTGGTTCTCCTCCCTTCCAACGGTGTTGAGGCGGGTGGGAACAGCAGGGGGTGAAGGTGCTGTGTTTAAAGAGGTGGAGTTATGCAGATCTAAAACGCGTGGATTGCAGCAGCAGCAAGCCGAAAAGTGCAGGCATGTAAGGGATCTAGAGGTTGACAACATGTCTTCTTAACGGGAGTCCAGGAGCTCATCTCCACAAATGGACTTTTCAGGATCCTTGGGTGGCTCCGTAGTTTGAAACCAATTCTGGTTATCGCTTCTCGGCCTTTTGGCTAAGATCAAGTGTAGTATCTTTTGAAAAGGCAGTTTTGTCCTTGGGCTGCCCTAGTAAATTGATGCATATTACACACTGGTTTGGTGCACTTGTTAGTACGCCAGGTGGCTCATAGAGTTATCTGATGGAAAACATGGCCCTCCAGGATCGAAGTCACTAGGCTGGGTAAGTGTGAGGGCTTTGGAGCAATGTGCCCCAGGAGTAGGCGCCCTGGTGGGAGTCCAAGCTTACTGGGACTGGGAAACCCAGAAAGACTTGGCTTCGTAGCACGCCGCACCTTTGCCAATCATACTTTCTGAGCAACCCCCCCTATTCCTGGCCTCCGGGCTAGGAAGGGGAATTTTTATAAACCCGGTCGGAGGTCCGGTCAGCTTTGGGCTGAGAAACCAACACAGGCTCCAGCTCCACTAGGGTGGCAGCCTAGATGGAAGCTGGGAGCACGAAAACGGCTCTTCTCCGGCTTCGGCTAGGGAGAGCATCGGAGATCCCTGACCCTCGCTGTGTCCTTCTGGCTCGGAGGGATGGGGATGGTTTATTGGGGACCCTCTCCTCCGGGAAGGGTCCACATGAATCCTCGCCTCGTGCGCTGTTTTGGTGTGACTTCGGTCACATTTTTCAGTGCCTTGGATGCAGCTTCAATCAAAAAATCTGTTCTTATCAGTTTAATATCTGATACGTCCCCTATCTGGGGACCATATATTAAATGGATTTTTAGAACAGGGAGATGGAAAAAGAGCTTGCTCTGTCCACTCCACGCATTGACCTGGTATTGCAGTATCTCCAGGACCGGTGCACCCCTTCTTTAATGCAGTTTCTAAAATCAGAAAGAATTGAATTCAATGTTTTTTGTTCATTTTGCTTGTTTGTCGGATTTTGGGATGGACTCTTTGGCTTTGCTTTTCTTCTCCTCATTGGATTTTTCATGTTCAAAGTTGCAGAAGCCAGATTACAAGCTCATTTTGGTTCAACTTCAGCAACTGTGCATTGCATTGCCATGTAATGTGATGCAATGCTATCTTTCTAGCTCTCCCTTTCTACTTCCTTTTGGATAAACAGACATATTAGGCAAGCATTTTGGAGCTTTCACCTAAATAACTACAGGTGGTGAGATAAGCTGCACAATATAATTGACCTTTCAGTATATTGTTGCACACACACCATCTATTTAGCAAATGCCCTTGTTATCAACAGCAGCCTTTTAAACTCACCTGAGCTAACAGGTATGTGCGCTGGTTACTCTGCTGCGCTTAAAATTTCTTTTTTGGTTTGCTACAATGCCTTTTCTGAAACGTTGTCTCCTTCTGCTGGAACACTGACTTCTTTCATTTAATGCCTGCAGACTATAAAAGAGAACCCAACCCAAAAAGTTTGGTTGATTAGTCTGTGGCATTCTGTTAAACTGTTGCTTATGGCGGTCTCTGTGAGCTTCTCAGCGACATTCAGCCAGCCAGGTATCCTGCCTGCAGTAGATGGAATGTGGCAATGGAACGCTGGCTGCGCGTGTCATAATAGGCTCTGAGCCTTTATATACCTGTGCACAGCAGCAGCCACCTTCAGTCTGCTGCTGGACAGCCAGCAGCAGCAGCAGCAGGAGAGGTATGTAATCAGGAGCCCTCCTGCTAAGGGTAGACAGCTGCTCGTTCCACCCCACCCCCCGCCTTAATTGGTTCTCCTCCCTTCCAACGGTGTTGAGGCGGGTGGGAACAGCAGGGGGTGAAGGTGCTGTGTTTAAAGAGGTGGAGTTATGCAGATCTAAAACGCGTGGATTGCAGCAGCAGCAAGCCGAAAAGTGCAGGCATGTAAGGGATCTAGAGGTTGACAACATGTCTTCTTAACGGGAGTCCAGGAGCTCATCTCCACAAATGGACTTTTCAGGATCCTTGGGTGGCTCCGTAGTTTGAAACCAATTCTGGTTATCGCTTCTCGGCCTTTTGGCTAAGATCAAGTGTAGTATCTGTTCTTATCAGTTTAATATCTGATACGTCCCCTATCTGGGGACCATATATTAAATGGATTTTTAGAACAGGGAGATGGAAAAAGAGCTTGCTCTGTCCACTCCACGCATTGACCTGGTATTGCAGTATCTCCAGGACCGGTGCACCCCTTCTTTAATGCAGTTTCTAAAATCAGAAAGAATTGAATTCAATGTTTTTTGTTCATTTTGCTTGTTTGTCGGATTTTGGGATGGACTCTTTGGCTTTGCTTTTCTTCTCCTCATTGGATTTTTCATGTTCAAAGTTGCAGAAGCCAGATTACAAGCTCATTTTGGTTCAACTTCAGCAACTGTGCATTGCATTGCCATGTAATGTGATGCAATGCTATCTTTCTAGCTCTCCCTTTTTACTTCCTTTTGGATAAACAGACATATTAGGCAAGCATTTTGGAGCTTTCACCTAAATAACTACAGGTGGTGAGATAAGCTGCACAATATAATTGACCTTTCAGTATATTGTTGCACACACACCATATATTTAGCAAATGCCCTTGTTATCAACAGCAGCCTTTTAAACTCACCTGAGCTAACAGGTATGTGCGCTGGTTACTCTGCTGCGCTTAAAATTTCTTTTTTGGTTTGCTACAATGCCTTTTCTGAAACGTTGTCTCCTTCTGCTGGAACACTGACTTCTTTCATTTAATGCCTGCAGACTATAAAAGAGAACCCAACCCAAAAAGTTTGGTTGATTAGTCTGTGGCATTCTGTTAAACTGTTGCTTATGGCGGTCTCTGTGAGCTTCTCAGCGACATTCAGCCAGCCAGGTATCCTGCCTGCAGTAGATGGAATGTGGCAATGGAACGCTGGCTGCGCGTGTCATAATAGGCTCTGAGCCTTTATATACCTGTGCACAGCAGCAGCCACCTTCAGTCTGCTGCTGGACAGCCAGCAGCAGCAGCAGCAGGAGAGGTATGTAATCAGGAGCCCTCCTGCTAAGGGTAGACAGCTGCTCGTTCCACCCCACCCCCCGCCTTAATTGGTTCTCCTCCCTTCCAACGGTGTTGAAGCGGGTGGGAACAGCAGGGGGTGAAGGTGCTGTGTTTAAAGAGGTGGAGTTATGCAGATCTAAAACGCGTGGATTGCAGCAGCAGCAAGCCGAAAAGTGCAGGCATGTAAGGGATCTAGAGGTTGACAACATGTCTTCTTAACGGGAGTCCAGGAGCTCATCTCCACAAATGGACTTTTCAGGATCCTTGGGTGGCTCCGTAGTTTGAAACCAATTCTGGTTATCGCTTCTCGGCCTTTTGGCTAAGATCAAGTGTAGTATCTGTTCTTATCAGTTTAATATCTGATACGTCCCCTATCTGGGGACCATATATTAAATGGATTTTTAGAACAGGGAGATGGAAAAAGAGCTTGCTCTGTCCACTCCACGCATTGACCTGGTATTGCAGTATCTCCAGGACCGGTGCACCCCTTCTTTAATGCAGTTTCTAAAATCAGAAAGAATTGAATTCAATGTTTTTTGTTCATTTTGCTTGTTTGTCGGATTTTGGGATGGACTCTTTGGCTTTGCTTTTCTTCTCCTCATTGGATTTTTCATGTTCAAAGTTGCAGAAGCTAGATTACAAGCTCATTTTGGTTCAACTTCAGCAACTGTGCATTGCATTGCCATGTAATGTGATGCAATGCTATCTTTCTAGCTCTCCCTTTTTACTTCCTTTTGGATAAACAGACATATTAGGCAAGCATTTTGGAGCTTTCACCTAAATAACTACAGGTGGTGAGATAAGCTGCACAATATAATTGACCTTTCAGTATATTGTTGCACACACACCATCTATTTAGCAAATGCCCTTGTTATCAACAGCAGCCTTTTAAACTCACCTGAGCTAACAGGTATGTGCGCTGGTTACTCTGCTGCGCTTAAAATTTCTTTTTTGGTTTGCTACAATGCCTTTTCTGAAACGTTGTCTCCTTCTGCTGGAACACTGACTTCTTTCATTTAATGCCTGCAGACTATAAAAGAGAACCCAACCCAAAAAGTTTGGTTGATTAGTCTGTGGCATTCTGTTAAACTGTTGCTTATGGCGGTCTCTGTGAGCTTCTCAGCGACATTCAGCCAGCCAGGTATCCTGCCTGCAGTAGATGGAATGTGGCAATGGAACGCTGGCTGCGCGTGTCATAATAGGCTCTGAGCCTTTATATACCTGTGCACAGCAGCAGCCACCTTCAGTCTGCTGCTGGACAGCCAGCAGCAGCAGCAGCAGGAGAGGTATGTAATCAGGAGCCCTCCTGCTAAGGGTAGACAGCTGCTCGTTCCACCCCACCCCCCGCCTTAATTGGTTCTCCTCCCTTCCAACGGTGTTGAGGCGGGTGGGAACAGCAGGGGGTGAAGGTGCTGTGTTTAAAGAGGTGGAGTTATGCAGATCTAAAACGCGTGGATTGCAGCAGCAGCAAGCCGAAAAGTGCAGGCATGTAAGGGATCTAGAGGTTGACAACATGTCTTCTTAACGGGAGTCCAGGAGCTCATCTCCACAAATGGACTTTTCAGGATCCTTGGGTGGCTCCGTAGTTTGAAACCAATTCTGGTTATCGCTTCTCGGCCTTTTGGCTAAGATCAAGTGTAGTATCTGTTCAATTGATGCATATTACACACTGGTTTGGTGCACTTGTTAGTACGCCAGGTGGCTCATAGAGTTATCTGATGGAAAACATGGCCCTCCAGGATCGAAGTCACTAGGCTGGGTAAGTGTGAGGGCTTTGGAGCAATGTGCCCCAGGAGTAGGCGCCCTGGTGGGAGTCCAAGCTTACTGGGACTGGAAACCCCAGAAAGACTTGGCTTCGTAGCACGCCCCACCTTTGCCAATCATACTTTCTGAGCAACCCCCCCTATTCCTGGCCTCCGGGCTAGGAAGGGGAATTTTTATAAACCCGGTCGGAGGTCCGGTCAGCTTTGGGCTGAGAAACCAACACAGGCTCCAGCTCCACTAGGGTGGCAGCCTAGATGGAAGCTGGGAGCACGAAAACGGCTCTTCTCCGGCTTCGGCTAGGGAGAGCATCGGAGATCCCTGACCCTCGCTGTGGCCTTCTGGCTCGGAGGGATGGGGATGGTTTATTGGGGACCCTCTCCTCCGGGAAGGGTCCACATGAATCCTCGCCTCGTGCGCTGTTTTGGTGTGACTTCGGTCACATTTTTCAGTGCCTTGGATGCAGCTTCAATCAAAAAATCTGTTCTTATCAGTTTAATATCTGATACGTCCCCTATCTGGGGACCATATATTAAATGGATTTTTAGAACAGGGAGATGGAAAAAGAGCTTGCTCTGTCCACTCCACGCATTGACCTGGTATTGCAGTATCTCCAGGACCGGTGCACCCCTTCTTTAATGCAGTTTCTAAAATCAGAAAGAATTGAATTCAATGTTTTTTGTTCATTTTGCTTGTTTGTCGGATTTTGGGATGGACTCTTTGGCTTTGCTTTTCTTCTCCTCATTGGATTTTTCATGTTCAAAGTTGCAGAAGCCAGATTACAAGCTCATTTTGGTTCAACTTCAGCAACTGTGCATTGCATTGCCATGTAATGTGATGCAATGCTATCTTTCTAGCTCTCCCTTTTTACTTCCTTTTGGATAAACAGACATATTAGGCAAGCATTTTGGAGCTTTCACCTAAATAACTACAGGTGGTGAGATAAGCTGCACAATATAATTGACCTTTCAGTATATTGTTGCACACACACCATCTATTTAGCAAATGCCCTTGTTATCAACAGCAGCCTTTTAAACTCACCTGAGCTAACAGGTATGTGCGCTGGTTACTCTGCTGCGCTTAAAATTTCTTTTTTGGTTTGCTACAATGCCTTTTCTGAAACGTTGTCTCCTTCTGCTGGAACACTGACTTCTTTCATTTAATGCCTGCAGACTATAAAAGAGAACCCAACCCAAAAAGTTTGGTTGATTAGTCTGTGGCATTCTGTTAAACTGTTGCTTATGGCGGTCTCTGTGAGCTTCTCAGCGACATTCAGCCAGCCAGGTATCCTGCCTGCAGTAGATGGAATGTGGCAATGGAACGCTGGCTGCGCGTGTCATAATAGGCTCTGAGCCTTTATATACCTGTGCACAGCAGCAGTCACCTTCAGTCTGCTGCTGGACAGCCAGCAGCAGCAGCAGCAGGAGAGGTATGTAATCAGGAGCCCTCCTGCTAAGGGTAGACAGCTGCTCGTTCCACCCCACCCCCCGCCTTAATTGGTTCTCCTCCCTTCCAACGGTGTTGAGGCGGGTGGGAACAGCAGGGGGTGAAGGTGCTGTGTTTAAAGAGGTGGAGTTATGCAGATCTAAAACGCGTGGATTGCAGCAGCAGCAAGCCGAAAAGTGCAGGCATGTAAGGGATCTAGAGGTTGACAACATGTCTTCTTAACGGGAGTCCAGGAGCTCATCTCCACAAATGGACTTTTCAGGATCCCTGGGTGGCTCCGTAGTTTGAAACCAATTCTGGTTATCGCTTCTCGGCCTTTTGGCTAAGATCAAGTGTAGTATCTGTTCTTATCAGTTTAATATCTGATACGTCCCCTATCTGGGGACCATATATTAAATGGATTTTTAGAACAGGGAGATGGAAAAAGAGCTTGCTCTGTCCACTCCACGCATTGACCTGGTATTGCAGTATCTCCAGGACCGGTGCACCCCTTCTTTAATGCAGTTTCTAAAATCAGAAAGAATTGAATTCAATGTTTTTTGTTCATTTTGCTTGTTTGTCGGATTTTGGGATGGACTCTTTGGCTTTGCTTTTCTTCTCCTCATTGGATTTTTCATGTTCAAAGTTGCAGAAGCCAGATTACAAGCTCATTTTGGTTCAACTTCAGCAACTGTGCATTGCATTGCCATGTAATGTGATGCAATGCTATCTTTCTAGCTCTCCCTTTTTACTTCCTTTTGGATAAACAGACATATTAGGCAAGCATTTTGGAGCTTTCACCTAAATAACTACAGGTGGTGAGATAAGCTGCACAATATAATTGACCTTTCAGTATATTGTTGCACACACACCATCTATTTAGCAAATGCCCTTGTTATCAACAGCAGCCTTTTAAACTCACCTGAGCTAACAGGTATGTGCGCTGGTTACTCTGCTGCGCTTAAAATTTCTTTTTTGGTTTGCTACAATGCCTTTTCTGAAACGTTGTCTCCTTCTGCTGGAACACTGACTTCTTTCATTTAATGCCTGCAGACTATAAAAGAGAACCCAACCCAAAAAGTTTGGTTGATTAGTCTGTGGCATTCTGTTAAACTGTTGCTTATGGCGGTCTCTGTGAGCTTCTCAGCGACATTCAGCCAGCCAGGTATCCTGCCTGCAGTAGATGGAATGTGGCAATGGAACGCTGGCTGCGCGTGTCATAATAGGCTCTGAGCCTTTATATACCTGTGCACAGCAGCAGCCACCTTCAGTCTGCTGCTGGACAGCCAGCAGCAGCAGCAGCAGGAGAGGTATGTAATCAGGAGCCCTCCTGCTAAGGGTAGACAGCTGCTCGTTCCACCCCACCCCCCGCCTTAATTGGTTCTCCTCCCTTCCAACGGTGTTGAGGCGGGTGGGAACAGCAGGGGGTGAAGGTGCTGTGTTTAAAGAGGTGGAGTTATGCAGATCTAAAACGCGTGGATTGCAGCAGCAGCAAGCCGAAAAGTGCAGGCATGTAAGGGATCTAGAGGTTGACAACATGTCTTCTTAACGGGAGTCCAGGAGCTCATCTCCACAAATGGACTTTTCAGGATCCTTGGGTGGCTCCGTAGTTTGAAACCAATTCTGGTTATCGCTTCTCGGCCTTTTGGCTAAGATCAAGTGTAGTATCTGTTCTTATCAGTTTAATATCTGATACGTCCCCTATCTGGGGACCATATATTAAATGGATTTTTAGAACAGGGAGATGGAAAAAGAGCTTGCTCTGTCCACTCCACGCATTGACCTGGTATTGCAGTATCTCCAGGACCGGTGCACCCCTTCTTTAATGCAGTTTCTAAAATCAGAAAGAATTGAATTCAATGTTTTTTGTTCATTTTGCTTGTTTGTCGGATTTTGGGATGGACTCTTTGGCTTTGCTTTTCTTCTCCTCATTGGATTTTTCATGTTCAGAGTTGCAGAAGCCAGATTACAAGCTCATTTTGGTTCAACTTCAGCAACTGTGCATTGCATTGCCATGTAATGTGATGCAATGCTATCTTTCTAGCTCTCCCTTTTTACTTCCTTTTGGATAAACAGACATATTAGGCAAGCATTTTGGAGCTTTCACCTAAATAACTACAGGTGGTGAGATAAGCTGCACAATATAATTGACCTTTCAGTATATTGTTGCACACACACCATCTATTTAGCAAATGCCCTTGTTATCAACAGCAGCCTTTTAAACTCACCTGAGCTAACAGGTATGTGCGCTGGTTACTCTGCTGCGCTTAAAATTTCTTTTTTGGTTTGCTACAATGCCTTTTCTGAAACGTTGTCTCCTTCTGCTGGAACACTGACTTCTTTCATTTAATGCCTGCAGACTATAAAAGAGAACCCAACCCAAAAAGTTTGGTTGATTAGTCTGTGGCATTCTGTTAAACTGTTGCTTATGGCGGTCTCTGTGAGCTTCTCAGCGACATTCAGCCAGCCAGGTATCCTGCCTGCAGTAGATGGAATGTGGCAATGGAACGCTGGCTGCGCGTGTCATAATAGGCTCTGAGCCTTTATATACCTGTGCACAGCAGCAGCCACCTTCAGTCTCCTGCTGGACAGCCAGCAGCAGCAGCAGCAGGAGAGGTATGTAATCAGGAGCCCTCCTGCTAAGGGTAGACAGCTGCTCGTTCCACCCCACCCCCCGCCTTAATTGGTTCTCCTCCCTTCCAACGGTGTTGAAGCGGGTGGGAACAGCAGGGGGTGAAGGTGCTGTGTTTAAAGAGGTGGAGTTATGCAGATCTAAAACGCGTGGATTGCAGCAGCAGCAAGCCGAAAAGTGCAGGCATGTAAGGGATCTAGAGGTTGACAACATGTCTTCTTAACGGGAGTCCAGGAGCTCATCTCCACAAATGGACTTTTCAGGATCCTTGGGTGGCTCCGTAGTTTGAAACCAATTCTGGTTATCGCTTCTCGGCCTTTTGGCTAAGATCAAGTGTAGTATCTGTTCTTATCAGTTTAATATCTGATACGTCCCCTATCTGGGGACCATATATTAAATGGATTTTTAGAACAGGGAGATGGAAAAAGAGCTTGCTCTGTCCACTCCACGCATTGACCTGGTATTGCAGTATCTCCAGGACCGGTGCACCCCTTCTTTAATGCAGTTTCTAAAATCAGAAAGAATTGAATTCAATGTTTTTTGTTCATTTTGCTTGTTTGTCGGATTTTGGGATGGACTCTTTGGCTTTGCTTTTCTTCTCCTCATTGGATTTTTCATGTTCAAAGTTGCAGAAGCCAGATTACAAGCTCATTTTGGTTCAACTTCAGCAACTGTGCATTGCATTGCCATGTAATGTGATGCAATGCTATCTTTCTAGCTCTCCCTTTTTACTTCCTTTTGGATAAACAGACATATTAGGCAAGCATTTTGGAGCTTTCACCTAAATAACTACAGGTGGTGAGATAAGCTGCACAATATAATTGACCTTTCAGTATATTGTTGCACACACACCATCTATTTAGCAAATGCCCTTGTTATCAACAACAGCCTTTTAAACTCACCTGAGCTAACAGGTATGTGCGCTGGTTACTCTGCTGCGCTTAAAATTTCTTTTTGGTTTGCTACAATGCCTTTTCTGAAACGTTGTCTCCTTCTGCTGGAACACTGACTTCTTTCATTTAATGCCTGCAGACTATAAAAGAGAACCCAACCCAAAAAGTTTGGTTGATTAGTCTGTGGCATTCTGTTAAACTGTTGCTTATGGCGGTCTCTGTGAGCTTCTCAGCGACATTCAGCCAGCCAGGTATCCTGCCTGCAGTAGATGGAATGTGGCAATGGAACGCTGGCTGCGCGTGTCATAATAGGCTCTGAGCCTTTATATACCTGTGCACAGCAGCAGCCACCTTCAGTCTGCTGCTGGACAGCCAGCAGCAGCAGCAGCAGGAGAGGTATGTAATCAGGAGCCCTCCTGCTAAGGGTAGACAGCTGCTCGTTCCACCCCACCCCCCGCCTTAATTGGTTCTCCTCCCTTCCAACGGTGTTGAGGCGGGTGGGAACAGCAGGGGGTGAAGGTGCTGTGTTTAAAGAGGTGGAGTTATGCAGATCTAAAACGCGTGGATTGCAGCAGCAGCAAGCCGAAAAGTGCAGGCATGTAAGGGATCTAGAGGTTGACAACATGTCTTCTTAACGGGAGTCCAGGAGCTCATCTCCACAAATGGACTTTTCAGGATCCTTGGGTGGCTCCGTAGTTTGAAACCAATTCTGGTTATCGCTTCTCGGCCTTTTGGCTAAGATCAAGTGTAGTATCTGTTCTTATCAGTTTAATATCTGATACGTCCCCTATCTGGGGACCATATATTAAATGGATTTTTAGAACAGGGAGATGGAAAAAGAGCTTGCTCTGTCCACTCCACGCATTGACCTGGTATTGCAGTATCTCCAGGACCGGTGCACCCCTTCTTTAATGCATTTTCTAAAATCAGAAAGAATTGAATTCAATGTTTTTTGTTCATTTTGCTTGTTTGTCGGATTTTGGGATGGACTCTTTGGCTTTGCTTTTCTTCTCCTCATTGGATTTTTCATGTTCAAAGTTGCAGAAGCCAGATTACAAGCTCATTTTGGTTCAACTTCAGCAACTGTGCATTGCATTGCCATGTAATGTGATGCAATGCTATCTTTCTAGCTCTCCCTTTTTACTTCCTTTTGGATAAACAGACATATTAGGCAAGCATTTTGGAGCTTTCACCTAAATAACTACAGGTGGTGAGATAAGCTGCACAATATAATTGACCTTTCAGTATATTGTTGCACACACACCATCTATTTAGCAAATGCCCTTGTTATCAACAACAGCCTTTTAAACTCACCTGAGCTAACAGGTATGTGCGCTGGTTACTCTGCTGCGCTTAAAATTTCTTTTTTGGTTTGCTACAATGCCTTTTCTGAAACGTTGTCTCCTTCTGCTGGAACACTGACTTCTTTCATTTAATGCCTGCAGACTATAAAAGAGAACCCAACCCAAAAAGTTTGGTTGATTAGTCTGTGGCATTCTGTTAAACTGTTGCTTATGGCGGTCTCTGTGAGCTTCTCAGCGACATTCAGCCAGCCAGGTATCCTGCCTGCAGTAGATGGAATGTGGCAATGGAACGCTGGCTGCGCGTGTCATAATAGGCTCTGAGCCTTTATATACCTGTGCACAGCAGCAGCCACCTTCAGTCTGCTGCTGGACAGCCAGCAGCAGCAGCAGCAGGAGAGGTATGTAATCAGGAGCCCTCCTGCTAAGGGTAGACAGCTGCTCGTTCCACCCCACCCCCCGCCTTAATTGGTTCTCCTCCCTTCCAACGGTGTTGAGGCGGGTGGGAACAGCAGGGGGTGAAGGTGCTGTGTTTAAAGAGGTGGAGTTATGCAGATCTAAAACGCGTGGATTGCAGCAGCAGCAAGCCGAAAAGTGCAGGCATGTAAGGGATCTAGAGGTTGACAACATGTCTTCTTAACGGGAGTCCAGGAGCTCATCTCCACAAATGGACTTTTCAGGATCCTTGGGTGGCTCCGTAGTTTGAAACCAATTCTGGTTATCGCTTCTCGGCCTTTTGGCTAAGATCAAGTGTAGTATCTGTTCTTATCAGTTTAATATCTGATACGTCCCCTATCTGGGGACCATATATTAAATGGATTTTTAGAACAGGGAGATGGAAAAAGAGCTTGCTCTGTCCACTCCACGCATTGACCTGGTATTGCAGTATCTCCAGGACCGGTGCACCCCTTCTTTAATGCAGTTTCTAAAATCAGAAAGAATTGAATTCAATGTTTTTTGTTCATTTTGCTTGTTTGTCGGATTTTGGGATGGACTCTTTGGCTTTGCTTTTCTTCTCCTCATTGGATTTTTCATGTTCAAAGTTGCAGAAGCCAGATTACAAGCTCATTTTGGTTCAACTTCAGCAACTGTGCATTGCATTGCCATGTAATGTGATGCAATGCTATCTTTCTAGCTCTCCCTTTTTACTTCCTTTTGGATAAACAGACATATTAGGCAAGCATTTTGGAGCTTTCACCTAAATAACTACAGGTGGTGAGATAAGCTGCACAATATAATTGACCTTTCAGTATATTGTTGCACACACACCATCTATTTAGCAAATGCCCTTGTTATCAACAGCAGCCTTTTAAACTCACCTGAGCTAACAGGTATGTGCGCTGGTTACTCTGCTGCGCTTAAAATTTCTTTTTTGGTTTGCTACAATGCCTTTTCTGAAACGTTGTCTCCTTCTGCTGGAACACTGACTTCTTTCATTTAATGCCTGCAGACTATAAAAGAGAACCCAACCCAAAAAGTTTGGTTGATTAGTCTGTGGCATTCTGTTAAACTGTTGCTTATGGCGGTCTCTGTGAGCTTCTCAGCGACATTCAGCCAGCCAGGTATCCTGCCTGCAGTAGATGGAATGTGGCAATGGAACGCTGGCTGCGCGTGTCATAATAGGCTCTGAGCCTTTATATACCTGTGCACAGCAGCAGCCACCTTCAGTCTGCTGCTGGACAGCCAGCAGCAGCAGCAGCAGGAGAGGTATGTAATCAGGAGCCCTCCTGCTAAGGGTAGACAGCTGCTCGTTCCACCCCACCCCCCGCCTTAATTGGTTCTCCTCCCTTCCAACGGTGTTGAGGCGGGTGGGAACAGCAGGGAGTGAAGGTGCTGTGTTTAAAGAGGTGGAGTTATGCAGATCTAAAACGCGTGGATTGCAGCAGCAGCAAGCCGAAAAGTGCAGGCATGTAAGGGATCTAGAGGTTGACAACATGTCTTCTTAACGGGAGTCCAGGAGCTCATCTCCACAAATGGACTTTTCAGGATCCTTGGGTGGCTCCGTAGTTTGAAACCAATTCTGGTTATCGCTTCTCGGCCTTTTGGCTAAGATCAAGTGTAGTATCTGTTCTTATCAGTTTAATATCTGATACGTCCCCTATCTGGGGACCATATATTAAATGGATTTTTAGAACAGGGAGATGGAAAAAGAGCTTGCTCTGTCCACTCCACGCATTGACCTGATATTGCAGTATCTCCAGGACCGGTGCACCCCTTCTTTAATGCAGTTTCTAAAATCAGAAAGAATTGAATTCAATGTTTTTTGTTCATTTTGCTTGTTTGTCGGATTTTGGGATGGACTCTTTGGCTTTGCTTTTCTTCTCCTCATTGGATTTTTCATGTTCAAAGTTGCAGAAGCCAGATTACAAGCTCATTTTGGTTCAACTTCAGCAACTGTGCATTGCATTGCCATGTAATGTGATGCAATGCTATCTTTCTAGCTCTCCCTTTTTACTTCCTTTTGGATAAACAGACATATTAGGCAAGCATTTTGGAGCTTTCACCTAAATAACTACAGGTGGTGAGATAAGCTGCACAATATAATTGACCTTTCAGTATATTGTTGCACACACACCATCTATTTAGCAAATGCCCTTGTTATCAACAGCAGCCTTTTAAACTCACCTGAGCTAACAGGTATGTGCGCTGGTTACTCTGCTGCGCTTAAAATTTCTTTTTTGGTTTGCTACAATGCCTTTTCTGAAACGTTGTCTCCTTCTGCTGGAACACTGACTTGTTTCATTTAATGCCTGCAGACTATAAAAGAGAACCCAACCCAAAAAGTTTGGTTGATTAGTCTGTGGCATTCTGTTAAACTGTTGCTTATGGCGGTCTCTGTGAGCTTCTCAGCGACATTCAGCCAGCCAGGTATCCTGCCTGCAGTAGATGGAATGTGGCAATGGAACGCTGGCTGCGCGTGTCATAATAGGCTCTGAGCCTTTATATACCTGTGCACAGCAGCAGCCACCTTCAGTCTGCTGCTGGACAGCCAGCAGCAGCAGCAGCAGGAGAGGTATGTAATCAGGAGCCCTCCTGCTAAGGGTAGACAGCTGCTCGTTCCACCCCACCCCCCGCCTTAATTGGTTCTCCTCCCTTCCAACGGTGTTGAGGCGGGTGGGAACAGCAGGGGGTGAAGGTGCTGTGTTTAAAGAGGTGGAGTTATGCAGATCTAAAACGCGTGGATTGCAGCAGCAGCAAGCCGAAAAGTGCAGGCATGTAAGGGATCTAGAGGTTGACAACATGTCTTCTTAACGGGAGTCCAGGAGCTCATCTCCACAAATGGACTTTTCAGGATCCTTGGGTGGCTCCGTAGTTTGAAACCAATTCTGGTTATCGCTTCTCGGCCTTTTGGCTAAGATCAAGTGTAGTATCTGTTCTTATCAGTTTAATATCTGATACGTCCCCTATCTGGGGACCATATATTAAATGGATTTTTAGAACAGGGAGATGGAAAAAGAGCTTGCTCTGTCCACTCCACGCATTGACCTGGTATTGCAGTATCTCCAGGACCGGTGCACCCCTTCTTTAATGCAGTTTCTAAAATCAGAAAGAATTGAATTCAATGTTTTTTGTTCATTTTGCTTGTTTGTCGGATTTTGGGATGGACTCTTTGGCTTTGCTTTTCTTCTCCTCATTGGATTTTTCATGTTCAAAGTTGCAGAAGCCAGATTACAAGCTCATTTTGGTTCAACTTCAGCAACTGTGCATTGCATTGCCATGTAATGTGATGCAATGCTATCTTTCTAGCTCTCCCTTTTTACTTCCTTTTGGATAAACAGACATATTAGGCAAGCATTTTGGAGCTTTCACCTAAATAACTACAGGTGGTGAGATAAGCTGCACAATATAATTGACCTTTCAGTATATTGTTGCACACACACCATCTATTTAGCAAATGCCCTTGTTATCAACAGCAGCCTTTTAAACTCACCTGAGCTAACAGGTATGTGCGCTGGTTACTCTGCTGCGCTTAAAATTTCTTTTTTGGTTTGCTACAATGCCTTTTCTGAAACGTTGTCTCCTTCTGCTGGAACACTGACTTCTTTCATTTAATGCCTGCAGACTATAAAAGAGAACCCAACCCAAAAAGTTTGGTTGATTAGTCTGTGGCATTCTGTTAAACTGTTGCTTATGGCGGTCTCTGTGAGCTTCTCAGCGACATTCAGCCAGCCAGGTATCCTGCCTGCAGTAGATGGAATGTGGCAATGGAACGCTGGCTGCGCGTGTCATAATAGGCTCTGAGCCTTTATATACCTGTGCACAGCAGCAGCCACCTTCAGTCTGCTGCTGGACAGCCAGCAGCAGCAGCAGCAGGAGAGGTATGTAATCAGGAGCCCTCCTGCTAAGGGTAGACAGCTGCTCGTTCCACCCCACCCCCCGCCTTAATTGGTTCTCCTCCCTTCCAACGGTGTTGAGGCGGGTGGGAACAGCAGGGAGTGAAGGTGCTGTGTTTAAAGAGGTGGAGTTATGCAGATCTAAAACGCGTGGATTGCAGCAGCAGCAAGCCGAAAAGTGCAGGCATGTAAGGGATCTAGAGGTTGACAACATGTCTTCTTAACGGGAGTCCAGGAGCTCATCTCCACAAATGGACTTTTCAGGATCCTTGGGTGGCTCCGTAGTTTGAAACCAATTCTGGTTATCGCTTCTCGGCCTTTTGGCTAAGATCAAGTGTAGTATCTGTTCTTATCAGTTTAATATCTGATACGTCCCCTATCTGGGGACCATATATTAAATGGATTTTTAGAACAGGGAGATGGAAAAAGAGCTTGCTCTGTCCACTCCACGCATTGACCTGGTATTGCAGTATCTCCAGGACCGGTGCACCCCTTCTTTAATGCAGTTTCTAAAATCAGAAAGAATTGAATTCAATGTTTTTTGTTCATTTTGCTTGTTTGTCGGATTTTGGGATGGACTCTTTGGCTTTGCTTTTCTTCTCCTCATTGGATTTTTCATGTTCAAAGTTGCAGAAGCCAGATTACAAGCTCATTTTGGTTCAACTTCAGCAACTGTGCATTGCATTGCCATGTAATGTGATGCAATGCTATCTTTCTAGCTCTCCCTTTTTACTTCCTTTTGGATAAACAGACATATTAGGCAAGCATTTTGGAGCTTTCACCTAAATAACTACAGGTGGTGAGATAAGCTGCACAATATAATTGACCTTTCAGTATATTGTTGCACACACACCATCTATTTAGCAAATGCCCTTGTTATCAACAACAGCCTTTTAAACTCACCTGAGCTAACAGGTATGTGCGCTGGTTACTCTGCTGCGCTTAAAATTTCTTTTTGGTTTGCTACAATGCCTTTTCTGAAACGTTGTCTCCTTCTGCTGGAACACTGACTTCTTTCATTTAATGCCTGCAGACTATAAAAGAGAACCCAACCCAAAAAGTTTGGTTGATTAGTCTGTGGCATTCTGTTAAACTGTTGCTTATGGCGGTCTCTGTGAGCTTCTCAGCGACATTCAGCCAGCCAGGTATCCTGCCTGCAGTAGATGGAATGTGGCAATGGAACGCTGGCTGCGCGTGTCATAATAGGCTCTGAGCCTTTATATACCTGTGCACAGCAGCAGCCACCTTCAGTCTGCTGCTGGACAGCCAGCAGCAGCAGCAGCAGGAGAGGTATGTAATCAGGAGCCCTCCTGCTAAGGGTAGACAGCTGCTCGTTCCACCCCACCCCCCGCCTTAATTGGTTCTCCTCCCTTCCAACGGTGTTGAGGCGGGTGGGAACAGCAGGGGGTGAAGGTGCTGTGTTTAAAGAGGTGGAGTTATGCAGATCTAAAACGCGTGGATTGCAGCAGCAGCAAGCCGAAAAGTGCAGGCATGTAAGGGATCTAGAGGTTGACAACATGTCTTCTTAACGGGAGTCCAGGAGCTCATCTCCACAAATGGACTTTTCAGGATCCTTGGGTGGCTCCGTAGTTTGAAACCAATTCTGGTTATCGCTTCTCGGCCTTTTGGCTAAGATCAAGTGTAGTATCTGTTCTTATCAGTTTAATATCTGATACGTCCCCTATCTGGGGACCATATATTAAATGGATTTTTAGAACAGGGAGATGGAAAAAGAGCTTGCTCTGTCCACTCCACGCATTGACCTGGTATTGCAGTATCTCCAGGACCGGTGCACCCCTTCTTTAATGCAGTTTCTAAAATCAGAAAGAATTGAATTCAATGTTTTTTGTTCATTTTGCTTGTTTGTCGGATTTTGGGATGGACTCTTTGGCTTTGCTTTTCTTCTCCTCATTGGATTTTTCATGTTCAAAGTTGCAGAAGCCAGATTACAAGCTCATTTTGGTTCAACTTCAGCAACTGTGCATTGCATTGCCATGTAATGTGATGCAATGCTATCTTTCTAGCTCTCCCTTTTTACTTCCTTTTGGATAAACAGACATATTAGGCAAGCATTTTGGAGCTTTCACCTAAATAACTACAGGTGGTGAGATAAGCTGCACAATATAATTGACCTTTCAGTATATTGTTGCACACACACCATCTATTTAGCAAATGCCCTTGTTATCAACAACAGCCTTTTAAACTCACCTGAGCTAACAGGTATGTGCGCTGGTTACTCTGCTGCGCTTAAAATTTCTTTTTTGGTTTGCTACAATGCCTTTTCTGAAACGTTGTCTCCTTCTGCTGGAACACTGACTTCTTTCATTTAATGCCTGCAGACTATAAAAGAGAACCCAACCCAAAAAGTTTGGTTGATTAGTCTGTGGCATTCTGTTAAACTGTTGCTTATGGCGGTCTCTGTGAGCTTCTCAGCGACATTCAGCCAGCCAGGTATCCTGCCTGCAGTAGATGGAATGTGGCAATGGAACGCTGGCTGCGCGTGTCATAATAGGCTCTGAGCCTTTATATACCTGTGCACAGCAGCAGCCACCTTCAGTCTGCTGCTGGACAGCCAGCAGCAGCAGCAGCAGGAGAGGTATGTAATCAGGAGCCCTCCTGCTAAGGGTAGACAGCTGCTCGTTCCACCCCACCCCCCGCCTTAATTGGTTCTCCTCCCTTCCAACGGTGTTGAGGCGGGTGGGAACAGCAGGGGGTGAAGGTGCTGTGTTTAAAGAGGTGGAGTTATGCAGATCTAAAACGCGTGGATTGCAGCAGCAGCAAGCCGAAAAGTGCAGGCATGTAAGGGATCTAGAGGTTGACAACATGTCTTCTTAACGGGAGTCCAGGAGCTCATCTCCACAAATGGACTTTTCAGGATCCTTGGGTGGCTCCGTAGTTTGAAACCAATTCTGGTTATCGCTTCTCGGCCTTTTGGCTAAGATCAAGTGTAGTATCTGTTCTTATCAGTTTAATATCTGATACGTCCCCTATCTGGGGACCATATATTAAATGGATTTTTAGAACAGGGAGATGGAAAAAGAGCTTGCTCTGTCCACTCCACGCATTGACCTGGTATTGCAGTATCTCCAGGACCGGTGCACCCCTTCTTTAATGCAGTTTCTAAAATCAGAAAGAATTGAATTCAATGTTTTTTGTTCATTTTGCTTGTTTGTCGGATTTTGGGATGGACTCTTTGGCTTTGCTTTTCTTCTCCTCATTGGATTTTTCATGTTCAAAGTTGCAGAAGCCAGATTACAAGCTCATTTTGGTTCAACTTCAGCAACTGTGCATTGCATTGCCATGTAATGTGATGCAATGCTATCTTTCTAGCTCTCCCTTTTTACTTCCTTTTGGATAAACAGACATATTAGGCAAGCATTTTGGAGCTTTCACCTAAATAACTACAGGTGGTGAGATAAGCTGCACAATATAATTGACCTTTCAGTATATTGTTGCACACACACCATCTATTTAGCAAATGCCCTTGTTATCAACAGCAGCCTTTTAAACTCACCTGAGCTAACAGGTATGTGCGCTGGTTACTCTGCTGCGCTTAAAATTTCTTTTTTGGTTTGCTACAATGCCTTTTCTGAAACGTTGTCTCCTTCTGCTGGAACACTGACTTCTTTCATTTAATGCCTGCAGACTATAAAAGAGAACCCAACCCAAAAAGTTTGGTTGATTAGTCTGTGGCATTCTGTTAAACTGTTGCTTATGGCGGTCTCTGTGAGCTTCTCAGCGACATTCAGCCAGCCAGGTATCCTGCCTGCAGTAGATGGAATGTGGCAATGGAACGCTGGCTGCGCGTGTCATAATAGGCTCTGAGCCTTTATATACCTGTGCACAGCAGCAGCCACCTTCAGTCTGCTGCTGGACAGCCAGCAGCAGCAGCAGCAGGAGAGGTATGTAATCAGGAGCCCTCCTGCTAAGGGTAGACAGCTGCTCGTTCCACCCCACCCCCCGCCTTAATTGGTTCTCCTCCCTTCCAACGGTGTTGAGGCGGGTGGGAACAGCAGGGAGTGAAGGTGCTGTGTTTAAAGAGGTGGAGTTATGCAGATCTAAAACGCGTGGATTGCAGCAGCAGCAAGCCGAAAAGTGCAGGCATGTAAGGGATCTAGAGGTTGACAACATGTCTTCTTAACGGGAGTCCAGGAGCTCATCTCCACAAATGGACTTTTCAGGATCCTTGGGTGGCTCCGTAGTTTGAAACCAATTCTGGTTATCGCTTCTCGGCCTTTTGGCTAAGATCAAGTGTAGTATCTGTTCTTATCAGTTTAATATCTGATACGTCCCCTATCTGGGGACCATATATTAAATGGATTTTTAGAACAGGGAGATGGAAAAAGAGCTTGCTCTGTCCACTCCACGCATTGACCTGGTATTGCAGTATCTCCAGGACCGGTGCACCCCTTCTTTAATGCAGTTTCTAAAATCAGAAAGAATTGAATTCAATGTTTTTTGTTCATTTTGCTTGTTTGTCGGATTTTGGGATGGACTCTTTGGCTTTGCTTTTCTTCTCCTCATTGGATTTTTCATGTTCAAAGTTGCAGAAGCCAGATTACAAGCTCATTTTGGTTCAACTTCAGCAACTGTGCATTGCATTGCCATGTAATGTGATGCAATGCTATCTTTCTAGCTCTCCCTTTTTACTTCCTTTTGGATAAACAGACATATTAGGCAAGCATTTTGGAGCTTTCACCTAAATAACTACAGGTGGTGAGATAAGCTGCACAATATAATTGACCTTTCAGTATATTGTTGCACACACACCATCTATTTAGCAAATGCCCTTGTTATCAACAGCAGCCTTTTAAACTCACCTGAGCTAACAGGTATGTGCGCTGGTTACTCTGCTGCGCTTAAAATTTCTTTTTTGGTTTGCTACAATGCCTTTTCTGAAACGTTGTCTCCTTCTGCTGGAACACTGACTTCTTTCATTTAATGCCTGCAGACTATAAAAGAGAACCCAACCCAAAAAGTTTGGTTGATTAGTCTGTGGCATTCTGTTAAACTGTTGCTTATGGCGGTCTCTGTGAGCTTCTCAGCGACATTCAGCCAGCCAGGTATCCTGCCTGCAGTAGATGGAATGTGGCAATGGAACGCTGGCTGCGCGTGTCATAATAGGCTCTGAGCCTTTATATACCTGTGCACAGCAGCAGCCACCTTCAGTCTGCTGCTGGACAGCCAGCAGCAGCAGCAGCAGGAGAGGTATGTAATCAGGAGCCCTCCTGCTAAGGGTAGACAGCTGCTCGTTCCACCCCACCCCCCGCCTTAATTGGTTCTCCTCCCTTCCAACGGTGTTGAGGCGGGTGGGAACAGCAGGGAGTGAAGGTGCTGTGTTTAAAGAGGTGGAGTTATGCAGATCTAAAACGCGTGGATTGCAGCAGCAGCAAGCCGAAAAGTGCAGGCATGTAAGGGATCTAGAGGTTGACAACATGTCTTCTTAACGGGAGTCCAGGAGCTCATCTCCACAAATGGACTTTTCAGGATCCTTGGGTGGCTCCGTAGTTTGAAACCAATTCTGGTTATCGCTTCTCGGCCTTTTGGCTAAGATCAAGTGTAGTATCTGTTCTTATCAGTTTAATATCTGATACGTCCCCTATCTGGGGACCATATATTAAATGGATTTTTAGAACAGGGAGATGGAAAAAGAGCTTGCTCTGTCCACTCCACGCATTGACCTGGTATTGCAGTATCTCCAGGACCGGTGCACCCCTTCTTTAATGCAGTTTCTAAAATCAGAAAGAATTGAATTCAATGTTTTTTGTTCATTTTGCTTGTTTGTCGGATTTTGGGATGGACTCTTTGGCTTTGCTTTTCTTCTCCTCATTGGATTTTTCATGTTCAAAGTTGCAGAAGCCAGATTACAAGCTCATTTTGGTTCAACTTCAGCAACTGTGCATTGCATTGCCATGTAATGTGATGCAATGCTATCTTTCTAGCTCTCCCTTTTTACTTCCTTTTGGATAAACAGACATATTAGGCAAGCATTTTGGAGCTTTCACCTAAATAACTACAGGTGGTGAGATAAGCTGCACAATATAATTGACCTTTCAGTATATTGTTGCACACACACCATCTATTTAGCAAATGCCCTTGTTATCAACAGCAGCCTTTTAAACTCACCTGAGCTAACAGGTATGTGCGCTGGTTACTCTGCTGCGCTTAAAATTTCTTTTTTGGTTTGCTACAATGCCTTTTCTGAAACGTTGTTTCCTTCTGCTGGAACACTGACTTCTTTCATTTAATGCCTGCAGACTATAAAAGAGAACCCAACCCAAAAAGTTTGGTTGATTAGTCTGTGGCATTCTGTTAAACTGTTGCTTATGGCGGTCTCTGTGAGCTTCTCAGCGACATTCAGCCAGCCAGGTATCCTGCCTGCAGTAGATGGAATGTGGCAATGGAACGCTGGCTGCGCGTGTCATAATAGGCTCTGAGCCTTTATATACCTGTGCACAGCAGCAGCCACCTTCAGTCTGCTGCTGGACAGCCAGCAGCAGCAGCAGCAGGAGAGGTATGTAATCAGGAGCCCTCCTGCTAAGGGTAGACAGCTGCTCGTTCCACCCCACCCCCGCCTTAATTGGTTCTCCTCCCTTCCAACGGTGTTGAGGCGGGTGGGAACAGCAGGGGGTGAAGGTGCTGTGTTTAAAGAGGTGGAGTTATGCAGATCTAAAATGCGTGGATTGCAGCAGCAGCAAGCCGAAAAGTGCAGGCATGTAAGGGATCTAGAGGTTGACAACATGTCTTCTTAACGGGAGTCCAGGAGCTCATCTCCACAAATGGACTTTTCAGGATCCTTGGGTGGCTCCGTAGTTTGAAACCAATTCTGGTTATCGCTTCTCGGCCTTTTGGCTAAGATCAAGTGTAGTATCTGTTCTTATCAGTTTAATATCTGATACGTCCCCTATCTGGGGACCATATATTAAATGGATTTTTAGAACAGGGAGATGGAAAAAGAGCTTGCTCTGTCCACTCCACGCATTGACCTGGTATTGCAGTATCTCCAGGACCGGTGCACCCCTTCTTTAATGCAGTTTCTAAAATCAGAAAGAATTGAATTCAATGTTTTTTGTTCATTTTGCTTGTTTGTCGGATTTTGGGATGGACTCTTTGGCTTTGCTTTTCTTCTCCTCATTGGATTTTTCATGTTCAAAGTTGCAGAAGCCAGATTAAAAGCTCATTTTGGTTCAACTTCAGCAACTGTGCATTGCATTGCCATGTAATGTGATGCAATGCTATCTTTCTAGCTCTCCCTTTTTACTTCCTTTTGGATAAACAGACATATTAGGCAAGCATTTTGGAGCTTTCACCTAAATAACTACAGGTGGTGAGATAAGCTGCACAATATAATTGACCTTTCAGTATATTGTTGCACACACACCATCTATTTAGCAAATGCCCTTGTTATCAACAGCAGCCTTTTAAACTCACCTGAGCTAACAGGTATGTGCGCTGGTTACTCTGCTGCGCTTAAAATTTCTTTTTTGGTTTGCTACAATGCCTTTTCTGAAACGTTGTCTCCTTCTGCTGGAACACTGACTTCTTTCATTTAATGCCTGCAGACTATAAAAGAGAACCCAACCCAAAAAGTTTGGTTGATTAGTCTGTGGCATTCTGTTAAACTGTTGCTTATGGCGGTCTCTGTGAGCTTCTCAGCGACATTCAGCCAGCCAGGTATCCTGCCTGCAGTAGATGGAATGTGGCAATGGAACGCTGGCTGCGCGTGTCATAATAGGCTCTGAGCCTTTATATACCTGTGCACAGCAGCAGCCACCTTCAGTCTGCTGCTGGACAGCCAGCAGCAGCAGCAGCAGGAGAGGTATGTAATCAGGAGCCCTCCTGCTAAGGGTAGACAGCTGCTCGTTCCACCCCACCCCCCGCCTTAATTGGTTCTCCTCCCTTCCAACGGTGTTGAGGCGGGTGGGAACAGCAGGGAGTGAAGGTGCTGTGTTTAAAGAGGTGGAGTTATGCAGATCTAAAACGCGTGGATTGCAGCAGCAGCAAGCCGAAAAGTGCAGGCATGTAAGGGATCTAGAGGTTGACAACATGTCTTCTTAACGGGAGTCCAGGAGCTCATCTCCACAAATGGACTTTTCAGGATCCTTGGGTGGCTCCGTAGTTTGAAACCAATTCTGGTTATCGCTTCTCGGCCTTTTGGCTAAGATCAAGTGTAGTATCTGTTCTTATCAGTTTAATATCTGATACGTCCCCTATCTGGGGACCATATATTAAATGGATTTTTAGAACAGGGAGATGGAAAAAGAGCTTGCTCTGTCCACTCCACGCATTGACCTGGTATTGCAGTATCTCCAGGACCGGTGCACCCCTTCTTTAATGCAGTTTCTAAAATCAGAAAGAATTGAATTCAATGTTTTTTGTTCATTTTGCTTGTTTGTCGGATTTTGGGATGGACTCTTTGGCTTTGCTTTTCTTCTCCTCATTGGATTTTTCATGTTCAAAGTTGCAGAAGCCAGATTACAAGCTCATTTTGGTTCAACTTCAGCAACTGTGCATTGCATTGCCATGTAATGTGATGCAATGCTATCTTTCTAGCTCTCCCTTTTTACTTCCTTTTGGATAAACAGACATATTAGGCAAGCATTTTGGAGCTTTCACCTAAATAACTACAGGTGGTGAGATAAGCTGCACAATATAATTGACCTTTCAGTATATTGTTGCACACACACCATCTATTTAGCAAATGCCCTTGTTATCAACAGCAGCCTTTTAAACTCACCTGAGCTAACAGGTATGTGCGCTGGTTACTCTGCTGCGCTTAAAATTTCTTTTTTGGTTTGCTACAATGCCTTTTCTGAAACGTTGTTTCCTTCTGCTGGAACACTGACTTCTTTCATTTAATGCCTGCAGACTATAAAAGAGAACCCAACCCAAAAAGTTTGGTTGATTAGTCTGTGGCATTCTGTTAAACTGTTGCTTATGGCGGTCTCTGTGAGCTTCTCAGCGACATTCAGCCAGCCAGGTATCCTGCCTGCAGTAGATGGAATGTGGCAATGGAACGCTGGCTGCGCGTGTCATAATAGGCTCTGAGCCTTTATATACCTGTGCACAGCAGCAGCCACCTTCAGTCTGCTGCTGGACAGCCAGCAGCAGCAGCAGCAGGAGAGGTATGTAATCAGGAGCCCTCCTGCTAAGGGTAGACAGCTGCTCGTTCCACCCCACCCCCGCCTTAATTGGTTCTCCTCCCTTCCAACGGTGTTGAGGCGGGTGGGAACAGCAGGGGGTGAAGGTGCTGTGTTTAAAGAGGTGGAGTTATGCAGATCTAAAATGCGTGGATTGCAGCAGCAGCAAGCCGAAAAGTGCAGGCATGTAAGGGATCTAGAGGTTGACAACATGTCTTCTTAACGGGAGTCCAGGAGCTCATCTCCACAAATGGACTTTTCAGGATCCTTGGGTGGCTCCGTAGTTTGAAACCAATTCTGGTTATCGCTTCTCGGCCTTTTGGCTAAGATCAAGTGTAGTATCTGTTCTTATCAGTTTAATATCTGATACGTCCCCTATCTGGGGACCATATATTAAATGGATTTTTAGAACAGGGAGATGGAAAAAGAGCTTGCTCTGTCCACTCCACGCATTGACCTGGTATTGCAGTATCTCCAGGACCGGTGCACCCCTTCTTTAATGCAGTTTCTAAAATCAGAAAGAATTGAATTCAATGTTTTTTGTTCATTTTGCTTGTTTGTCGGATTTTGGGATGGACTCTTTGGCTTTGCTTTTCTTCTCCTCATTGGATTTTTCATGTTCAAAGTTGCAGAAGCCAGATTAAAAGCTCATTTTGGTTCAACTTCAGCAACTGTGCATTGCATTGCCATGTAATGTGATGCAATGCTATCTTTCTAGCTCTCCCTTTTTACTTCCTTTTGGATAAACAGACATATTAGGCAAGCATTTTGGAGCTTTCACCTAAATAACTACAGGTGGTGAGATAAGCTGCACAATATAATTGACCTTTCAGTATATTGTTGCACACACACCATCTATTTAGCAAATGCCCTTGTTATCAACAGCAGCCTTTTAAACTCACCTGAGCTAACAGGTATGTGCGCTGGTTACTCTGCTGCGCTTAAAATTTCTTTTTTGGTTTGCTACAATGCCTTTTCTGAAACGTTGTCTCCTTCTGCTGGAACACTGACTTCTTTCATTTAATGCCTGCAGACTATAAAAGAGAACCCAACCCAAAAAGTTTGGTTGATTAGTCTGTGGCATTCTGTTAAACTGTTGCTTATGGCGGTCTCTGTGAGCTTCTCAGCGACATTCAGCCAGCCAGGTATCCTGCCTGCAGTAGATGGAATGTGGCAATGGAACGCTGGCTGCGCGTGTCATAATAGGCTCTGAGCCTTTATATACCTGTGCACAGCAGCAGCCACCTTCAGTCTGCTGCTGGACAGCCAGCAGCAGCAGCAGCAGGAGAGGTATGTAATCAGGAGCCCTCCTGCTAAGGGTAGACAGCTGCTCGTTCCACCCCACCCCCCGCCTTAATTGGTTCTCCTCCCTTCCAACGGTGTTGAGGCGGGTGGGAACAGCAGGGGGTGAAGGTGCTGTGTTTAAAGAGGTGGAGTTATGCAGATCTAAAACGCGTGGATTGCAGCAGCAGCAAGCCGAAAAGTGCAGGCATGTAAGGGATCTAGAGGTTGACAACATGTCTTCTTAACGGGAGTCCAGGAGCTCATCTCCACAAATGGACTTTTCAGGATCCTTGGGTGGCTCCGTAGTTTGAAACCAATTCTGGTTATCGCTTCTCGGCCTTTTGGCTAAGATCAAGTGTAGTATCTGTTCTTATCAGTTTAATATCTGATACGTCCCCTATCTGGGGACCATATATTAAATGGATTTTTAGAACAGGGAGATGGAAAAAGAGCTTGCTCTGTCCACTCCACGCATTGACCTGGTATTGCAGTATCTCCAGGACCGGTGCACCCCTTCTTTAATGCAGTTTCTAAAATCAGAAAGAATTGAATTCAATGTTTTTTGTTCATTTTGCTTGTTTGTCGGATTTTGGGATGGACTCTTTGGCTTTGCTTTTCTTCTCCTCATTGGATTTTTCATGTTCAAAGTTGCAGAAGCCAGATTACAAGCTCATTTTGGTTCAACTTCAGCAACTGTGCATTGCATTGCCATGTAATGTGATGCAATGCTATCTTTCTAGCTCTCCCTTTTTACTTCCTTTTGGATAAACAGACATATTAGGCAAGCATTTTGGAGCTTTCACCTAAATAACTACAGGTGGTGAGATAAGCTGCACAATATAATTGACCTTTCAGTATATTGTTGCACACACACCATCTATTTAGCAAATGCCCTTGTTATCAACAGCAGCCTTTTAAACTCACCTGAGCTAACAGGTATGTGCGCTGGTTACTCTGCTGCGCTTAAAATTTCTTTTTTGGTTTGCTACAATGCCTTTTCTGAAACGTTGTCTCCTTCTGCTGGAACACTGACTTCTTTCATTTAATGCCTGCAGACTATAAAAGAGAACCCAACCCAAAAAGTTTGGTTGATTAGTCTGTGGCATTCTGTTAAACTGTTGCTTATGGCGGTCTCTGTGAGCTTCTCAGCGACATTCAGCCAGCCAGGTATCCTGCCTGCAGTAGATGGAATGTGGCAATGGAACGCTGGCTGCGCGTGTCATAATAGGCTCTGAGCCTTTATATACCTGTGCACAGCAGCAGCCACCTTCAGTCTGCTGCTGGACAGCCAGCAGCAGCAGCAGCAGGAGAGGTATGTAATCAGGAGCCCTCCTGCTAAGGGTAGACAGCTGCTCGTTCCACCCCACCCCCCGCCTTAATTGGTTCTCCTCCCTTCCAACGGTGTTGAGGCGGGTGGGAACAGCAGGGGGTGAAGGTGCTGTGTTTAAAGAGGTGGAGTTATGCAGATCTAAAACGCGTGGATTGCAGCAGCAGCAAGCCGAAAAGTGCAGGCATGTAAGGGATCTAGAGGTTGACAACATGTCTTCTTAACGGGAGTCCAGGAGCTCATCTCCACAAATGGACTTTTCAGGATCCTTGGGTGGCTCCGTAGTTTGAAACCAATTCTGGTTATCGCTTCTCGGCCTTTTGGCTAAGATCAAGTGTAGTATCTGTTCTTATCAGTTTAATATCTGATACGTCCCCTATCTGGGGACCATATATTAAATGGATTTTTAGAACAGGGAGATGGAAAAAGAGCTTGCTCTGTCCACTCCACGCATTGACCTGGTATTGCAGTATCTCCAGGACCGGTGCACCCCTTCTTTAATGCAGTTTCTAAAATCAGAAAGAATTGAATTCAATGTTTTTTGTTCATTTTGCTTGTTTGTCGGATTTTGGGATGGACTCTTTGGCTTAGCTTTTCTTCTCCTCATTGGATTTTTCATGTTCAAAGTTGCAGAAGCCAGATTACAAGCTCATTTTGGTTCAACTTCAGCAACTGTGCATTGCATTGCCATGTAATGTGATGCAATGCTATCTTTCTAGCTCTCCCTTTTTACTTCCTTTTGGATAAACAGACATATTAGGCAAGCATTTTGGAGCTTTCACCTAAATAACTACAGGTGGTGAGATAAGCTGCACAATATAATTGACCTTTCAGTATATTGTTGCACACACACCATCTATTTAGCAAATGCCCTTGTTATCAACAGCAGCCTTTTAAACTCACCTGAGCTAACAGGTATGTGCGCTGGTTACTCTGCTGCGCTTAAAATTTCTTTTTTGGTTTGCTACAATGCCTTTTCTGAAACGTTGTCTCCTTCTGCTGGAACACTGACTTCTTTCATTTAATGCCTGCAGACTATAAAAGAGAACCCAACCCAAAAAGTTTGGTTGATTAGTCTGTGGCATTCTGTTAAACTGTTGCTTATGGCGGTCTCTGTGAGCTTCTCAGCGACATTCAGCCAGCCAGGTATCCTGCCTGCAGTAGATGGAATGTGGCAATGGAACGCTGGCTGCGCGTGTCATAATAGGCTCTGAGCCTTTATATACCTGTGCACAGCAGCAGCCACCTTCAGTCTGCTGCTGGACAGCCAGCAGCAGCAGCAGCAGGAGAGGTATGTAATCAGGAGCCCTCCTGCTAAGGGTAGACAGCTGCTCGTTCCACCCCACCCCCCGCCTTAATTGGTTCTCCTCCCTTCCAACGGTGTTGAGGCGGGTGGGAACAGCAGGGGGTGAAGGTGCTGTGTTTAAAGAGGTGGAGTTATGCAGATCTAAAACGCGTGGATTGCAGCAGCAGCAAGCCGAAAAGTGCAGGCATGTAAGGGATCTAGAGGTTGACAACATGTCTTCTTAACGGGAGTCCAGGAGCTCATCTCCACAAATGGACTTTTCAGGATCCTTGGGTGGCTCCGTAGTTTGAAACCAATTCTGGTTATCGCTTCTCGGCCTTTTGGCTAAGATCAAGTGTAGTATCTTTCGAAAAGGCGGTTTTGGATGTTGGCCGCCCTAGTAGATTGATACATTATGCACACTGGGGTTTAGGCGCTTGTTAGTACGCCAGGTGGCTAATATAGTCATCTGGTGGAAAGCATGGCCCCCCAGGATCGACGCCATTGGGCCGGGGAAGATCGAAAGCCCGAAGTGTGAAGTGCCCCAGGAGTGGTGACCCTGGGGTGCCTTAGCTCACTGGGATTGGGAACCCCACTTGAGTTTATGGCACATTTGCACAAGCACTTCAAATTTTCTTTCTTCGCACACACCCTTATTCCGGGCCTTCTGGCCTTAGGATGGGGAATTTTTCAATTCCCGGTCGAAGGTCCGGGCAGTATTATACTGTGAAACCTTCACTATTAATTTAATTTCTTTGTCACTGTGTGTCCACTTATTCACGTGTGTCACGTCCTACTAGGATTTTGTCGGGATGCGGTTCCCTTACGGGTTCCTCTCTTGGCAGGTCTAGGGGGGGAGTGTGTGGCCATCAGGTTCCGCTCCCCCCTGAACCCCCCTGGCTCTCCTCTTTTGGGAGGAGAGCGTTGTTGGCTCCCCTCTTCCGGGAGGGGAGCACAGTCTTTGGCTCCCAGTGCCTTGCTCGGGTGAGAACTCGGGCAGGTGCTGGGGGTAAGATTGGGTCGCCTCTGGCTTCGGCTGGAGGTGGCTTTTTGTCCCTGTTCCTCGCTGTGGCCTTTTGGCTCGGAGGGACGGGGAATGGTTTGGGGGACCCTTCTCCTTTTGGAGAGGGTTTCAAGAATACCAGCATCCTAGTGCATTTTTTTTGTGGCACTTGTCACTTTTTTAAGCGCACTCGGGTTTTGTACACGAATTCGGGCTTTCGATAAAAAAAAAAAATCTGTTCTTATCAGTTTAATATCTGATACGTCCCCTATCTGGGGACCATATATTAAATGGATTTTTAGAACAGGGAGATGGAAAAAGAGCTTGCTCTGTCCACTCCACGCATTGACCTGGTATTGCAGTATCTCCAGGACCGGTGCACCCCTTCTTTAATGCAGTTTCTAAAATCAGAAAGAATTGAATTCAATGTTTTTTGTTCATTTTGCTTGTTTGTCGGATTTTGGGATGGACTCTTTGGCTTTGCTTTTCTTCTCCTCATTGGATTTTTCATGTTCAAAGTTGCAGAAGCCAGATTACAAGCTCATTTTGGTTCAACTTCAGCAACTGTGCATTGCATTGCCATGTAATGTGATGCAATGCTATCTTTCTAGCTCTCCCTTTTTACTTCCTTTTGGATAAACAGACATATTAGGCAAGCATTTTGGAGCTTTCACCTAAATAACTACAGGTGGTGAGATAAGCTGCACAATATAATTGACCTTTCAGTATATTGTTGCACACACACCATCTATTTAGCAAATGCCCTTGTTATCAACAGCAGCCTTTTAAACTCACCTGAGCTAACAGGTATGTGCGCTGGTTACTCTGCTGCGCTTAAAATTTCTTTTTTGGTTTGCTACAATGCCTTTTCTGAAACGTTGTCTCCTTCTGCTGGAACACTGACTTCTTTCATTTAATGCCTGCAGACTATAAAAGAGAACCCAACCCAAAAAGTTTGGTTGATTAGTCTGTGGCATTCTGTTAAACTGTTGCTTATGGCGGTCTCTGTGAGCTTCTCAGCGACATTCAGCCAGCCAGGTATCCTGCCTGCAGTAGATGGAATGTGGCAATGGAACGCTGGCTGCGCGTGTCATAATAGGCTCTGAGCCTTTATATACCTGTGCACAGCAGCAGCCACCTTCAGTCTGCTGCTGGACAGCCAGCAGCAGCAGCAGCAGGAGAGGTATGTAATCAGGAGCCCTCCTGCTAAGGGTAGACAGCTGCTCGTTCCACCCCACCCCCCGCCTTAATTGGTTCTCCTCCCTTCCAACGGTGTTGAGGCGGGTGGGAACAGCAGGGGGTGAAGGTGCTGTGTTTAAAGAGGTGGAGTTATGCAGATCTAAAACGCGTGGATTGCAGCAGCAGCAAGCCGAAAAGTGCAGGCATGTAAGGGATCTAGAGGTTGACAACATGTCTTCTTAACGGGAGTCCAGGAGCTCATCTCCACAAATGGACTTTTCAGGATCCTTGGGTGGCTCCGTAGTTTGAAACCAATTCTGGTTATCGCTTCTCGGCCTTTTGGCTAAGATCAAGTGTAGTATCTGTTCTTATCAGTTTAATATCTGATACGTCCCCTATCTGGGGACCATATATTAAATGGATTTTTAGAACAGGGAGATGGAAAAAGAGCTTGCTCTGTCCACTCCACGCATTGACCTGGTATTGCAGTATCTCCAGGACCGGTGCACCCCTTCTTTAATGCAGTTTCTAAAATCAGAAAGAATTGAATTCAATGTTTTTTGTTCATTTTGCTTGTTTGTCGGATTTTGGGATGGACTCTTTGGCTTTGCTTTTCTTCTCCTCATTGGATTTTTCATGTTCAAAGTTGCAGAAGCCAGATTACAAGCTCATTTTGGTTCAACTTCAGCAACTGTGCATTGCATTGCCATGTAATGTGATGCAATGCTATCTTTCTAGCTCTCCCTTTTTACTTCCTTTTGGATAAACAGACATATTAGGCAAGCATTTTGGAGCTTTCACCTAAATAACTACAGGTGGTGAGATAAGCTGCACAATATAATTGACCTTTCAGTATATTGTTGCACACACACCATCTATTTAGCAAATGCCCTTGTTATCAACAGCAGCCTTTTAAACTCACCTGAGCTAACAGGTATGTGCGCTGGTTACTCTGCTGCGCTTAAAATTTCTTTTTTGGTTTGCTACAATGCCTTTTCTGAAACGTTGTCTCCTTCTGCTGGAACACTGACTTCTTTCATTTAATGCCTGCAGACTATAAAAGAGAACCCAACCCAAAAAGTTTGGTTGATTAGTCTGTGGCATTCTGTTAAACTGTTGCTTATGGCGGTCTCTGTGAGCTTCTCAGCGACATTCAGCCAGCCAGGTATCCTGCCTGCAGTAGATGGAATGTGGCAATGGAACGCTGGCTGCGCGTGTCATAATAGGCTCTGAGCCTTTATATACCTGTGCACAGCAGCAGCCACCTTCAGTCTGCTGCTGGACAGCCAGCAGCAGCAGCAGCAGGAGAGGTATGTAATCAGGAGCCCTCCTGCTAAGGGTAGACAGCTGCTCGTTCCACCCCACCCCCCGCCTTAATTGGTTCTCCTCCCTTCCAACGGTGTTGAGGCGGGTGGGAACAGCAGGGGGTGAAGGTGCTGTGTTTAAAGAGGTGGAGTTATGCAGATCTAAAACGCGTGGATTGCAGCAGCAGCAAGCCGAAAAGTGCAGGCATGTAAGGGATCTAGAGGTTGACAACATGTCTTCTTAACGGGAGTCCAGGAGCTCATCTCCACAAATGGACTTTTCAGGATCCTTGGGTGGCTCCGTAGTTTGAAACCAATTCTGGTTATCGCTTCTCGGCCTTTTGGCTAAGATCAAGTGTAGTATCTGTTCTTATCAGTTTAATATCTGATACGTCCCCTATCTGGGGACCATATATTAAATGGATTTTTAGAACAGGGAGATGGAAAAAGAGCTTGCTCTGTCCACTCCACACATTGACCTGGTATTGCAGTATCTCCAGGACCGGTGCACCCCTTCTTTAATGCAGTTTCTAAAATCAGAAAGAATTGAATTCAATGTTTTTTGTTCATTTTGCTTGTTTGTCGGATTTTGGGATGGACTCTTTGGCTTTGCTTTTCTTCTCCTCATTGGATTTTTCATGTTCAAAGTTGCAGAAGCCAGATTACAAGCTCATTTTGGTTCAACTTCAGCAACTGTGCATTGCATTGCCATGTAATGTGATGCAATGCTATCTTTCTAGCTCTCCCTTTTTACTTCCTTTTGGATAAACAGACATATTAGGCAAGCATTTTGGAGCTTTCACCTAAATAACTACAGGTGGTGAGATAAGCTGCACAATATAATTGACCATTCAGTATATTGTTGCACACACACCATCTATTTAGCAAATGCCCTTGTTATCAACAGCAGCCTTTTAAACTCACCTGAGCTAACAGGTATGTGCGCTGGTTACTCTGCTGCGCTTAAAATTTCTTTTTTGGTTTGCTACAATGCCTTTTCTGAAACGTTGTCTCCTTCTGCTGGAACACTGACTTCTTTCATTTAATGCCTGCAGACTATAAAAGAGAACCCAACCCAAAAAGTTTGGTTGATTAGTCTGTGGCATTCTGTTAAACTGTTGCTTATGGCGGTCTCTGTGAGCTTCTCAGCGACATTCAGCCAGCCAGGTATCCTGCCTGCAGTAGATGGAATGTGGCAATGGAACGCTGGCTGCGCGTGTCATAATAGGCTCTGAGCCTTTATATACCTGTGCACAGCAGCAGCCACCTTCAGTCTGCTGCTGGACAGCCAGCAGCAGCAGCAGCAGGAGAGGTATGTAATCAGGAGCCCTCCTGCTAAGGGTAGACAGCTGCTCGTTCCACCCCACCCCCCGCCTTAATTGGTTCTCCTCCCTTCCAACGGTGTTGAGGCGGGTGGGAACAGCAGGGGGTGAAGGTGCTGTGTTTAAAGAGGTGGAGTTATGCAGATCTAAAACGCGTGGATTGCAGCAGCAGCAAGCCGAAAAGTGCAGGCATGTAAGGGATCTAGAGGTTGACAACATGTCTTCTTAACGGGAGTCCAGGAGCTCATCTCCACAAATGGACTTTTCAGGATCCTTGGGTGGCTCCGTAGTTTGAAACCAATTCTGGTTATCGCTTCTCGGCCTTTTGGCTAAGATCAAGTGTAGTATCTGTTCTTATCAGTTTAATATCTGATACGTCCCCTATCTGGGGACCATATATTAAATGGATTTTTAGAACAGGGAGATGGAAAAAGAGCTTGCTCTGTCCACTCCACGCATTGACCTGGTATTGCAGTATCTCCAGGACCGGTGCACCCCTTCTTTAATGCAGTTTCTAAAATCAGAAAGAATTGAATTCAATGTTTTTTGTTCATTTTGCTTGTTTGTCGGATTTTGGGATGGACTCTTTGGCTTTGCTTTTCTTCTCCTCATTGGATTTTTCATGTTCAAAGTTGCAGAAGCCAGATTACAAGCTCATTTTGGTTCAACTTCAGCAACTGTGCATTGCATTGCCATGTAATGTGATGCAATGCTATCTTTCTAGCTCTCCCTTTTTACTTCCTTTTGGATAAACAGACATATTAGGCAAGCATTTTGGAGCTTTCACCTAAATAACTACAGGTGGTGAGATAAGCTGCACAATATAATTGACCTTTCAGTATATTGTTGCACACACACCATCTATTTAGCAAATGCCCTTGTTATCAACAGCAGCCTTTTAAACTCACCTGAGCTAACAGGTATGTGCGCTGGTTACTCTGCTGCGCTTAAAATTTCTTTTTTGGTTTGCTACAATGCCTTTTCTGAAACGTTGTCTCCTTCTGCTAGAACACTGACTTCTTTCATTTAATGCCTGCAGACTATAAAAGAGAACCCAACCCAAAAAGTTTGGTTGATTAGTCTGTGGCATTCTGTTAAACTGTTGCTTATGGCGGTCTCTGTGAGCTTCTCAGCGACATTCAGCCAGCCAGGTATCCTGCCTGCAGTAGATGGAATGTGGCAATGGAACGCTGGCTGCGCGTGTCATAATAGGCTCTGAGCCTTTATATACCTGTGCACAGCAGCAGCCACCTTCAGTCTGCTGCTGGACAGCCAGCAGCAGCAGCAGCAGGAGAGGTATGTAATCAGGAGCCCTCCTGCTAAGGGTAGACAGCTGCTCGTTCCACCCCACCCCCCGCCTTAATTGGTTCTCCTCCCTTCCAACGGTGTTGAGGCGGGTGGGAACAGCAGGGGGTGAAGGTGCTGTGTTTAAAGAGGTGGAGTTATGCAGATCTAAAACGCGTGGATTGCAGCAGCAGCAAGCCGAAAAGTGCAGGCATGTAAGGGATCTAGAGGTTGACAACATGTCTTCTTAACGGGAGTCCAGGAGCTCATCTCCACAAATGGACTTTTCAGGATCCTTGGGTGGCTCCGTAGTTTGAAACCAATTCTGGTTATCGCTTCTCGGCCTTTTGGCTAAGATCAAGTGTAGTATCTGTTCTTATCAGTTTAATATCTGATACGTCCCCTATCTGGGGACCATATATTAAATGGATTTTTAGAACAGGGAGATGGAAAAAGAGCTTGCTCTGTCCACTCCACGCATTGACCTGGTATTGCAGTATCTCCAGGACCGGTGCACCCCTTCTTTAATGCAGTTTCTAAAATCAGAAAGAATTGAATTCAATGTTTTTTGTTCATTTTGCTTGTTTGTCGGATTTTGGGATGGACTCTTTGGCTTTGCTTTTCTTCTCCTCATTGGATTTTTCATGTTCAAAGTTGCAGAAGCCAGATTACAAGCTCATTTTGGTTCAACTTCAGCAACTGTGCATTGCATTGCCATGTAATGTGATGCAATGCTATCTTTCTAGCTCTCCCTTTTTACTTCCTTTTGGATAAACAGACATATTAGGCAAGCATTTTGGAGCTTTCACCTAAATAACTACAGGTGGTGAGATAAGCTGCACAATATAATTGACCTTTCAGTATATTGTTGCACACACACCATCTATTTAGCAAATGCCCTTGTTATCAACAGCAGCCTTTTAAACTCACCTGAGCTAACAGGTATGTGCGCTGGTTACTCTGCTGCGCTTAAAATTTCTTTTTTGGTTTGCTACAATGCCTTTTCTGAAACGTTGTCTCCTTCTGCTGGAACACTGACTTCTTTCATTTAATGCCTGCAGACTATAAAAGAGAACCCAACCCAAAAAGTTTGGTTGATTAGTCTGTGGCATTCTGTTAAACTGTTGCTTATGGCGGTCTCTGTGAGCTTCTCAGCGACATTCAGCCAGCCAGGTATCCTGCCTGCAGTAGATGGAATGTGGCAATGGAACGCTGGCTGCGCGTGTCATAATAGGCTCTGAGCCTTTATATACCTGTGCACAGCAGCAGCCACCTTCAGTCTGCTGCTGGACAGCCAGCAGCAGCAGCAGCAGGAGAGGTATGTAATCAGGAGCCCTCCTGCTAAGGGTAGACAGCTGCTCGTTCCACCCCACCCCCCGCCTTAATTGGTTCTCCTCCCTTCCAACGGTGTTGAGGCGGGTGGGAACAGCAGGGGGTGAAGGTGCTGTGTTTAAAGAGGTGGAGTTATGCAGATCTAAAACGCGTGGATTGCAGCAGCAGCAAGCCGAAAAGTGCAGGCATGTAAGGGATCTAGAGGTTGACAACATGTCTTCTTAACGGGAGTCCAGGAGCTCATCTCCACAAATGGACTTTTCAGGATCCTTGGGTGGCTCCGTAGTTTGAAACCAATTCTGGTTATCGCTTCTCGGCCTTTTGGCTAAGATCAAGTGTAGTATCTGTTCTTATCAGTTTAATATCTGATACGTCCCCTATCTGGGGACCATATATTAAATGGATTTTTAGAACAGGGAGATGGAAAAAGAGCTTGCTCTGTCCACTCCACGCATTGACCTGGTATTGCAGTATCTCCAGGACCGGTGCACCCCTTCTTTAATGCAGTTTCTAAAATCAGAAAGAATTGAATTCAATGTTTTTTGTTCATTTTGCTTGTTTGTCGGATTTTGGGATGGACTCTTTGGCTTTGCTTTTCTTCTCCTCATTGGATTTTTCATGTTCAAAGTTGCAGAAGCCAGATTACAAGCTCATTTTGGTTCAACTTCAGCAACTGTGCATTGCATTGCCATGTAATGTGATGCAATGCTATCTTTCTAGCTCTCCCTTTTTACTTCCTTTTGGATAAACAGACATATTAGGCAAGCATTTTGGAGCTTTCACCTAAATAACTACAGGTGGTGAGATAAGCTGCACAATATAATTGACCTTTCAGTATATTGTTGCACACACACCATCTATTTAGCAAATGCCCTTGTTATCAACAGCAGCCTTTTAAACTCACCTGAGCTAACAGGTATGTGCGCTGGTTACTCTGCTGCGCTTAAAATTTCTTTTTTGGTTTGCTACAATGCCTTTTCTGAAACGTTGTCTCCTTCTGCTGGAACACTGACTTCTTTCATTTAATGCCTGCAGACTATAAAAGAGAACCCAACCCAAAAAGTTTGGTTGATTAGTCTGTGGCATTCTGTTAAACTGTTGCTTATGGCGGTCTCTGTGAGCTTCTCAGCGACATTCAGCCAGCCAGGTATCCTGCCTGCAGTAGATGGAATGTGGCAATGGAACGCTGGCTGCGCGTGTCATAATAGGCTCTGAGCCTTTATATACCTGTGCACAGCAGCAGCCACCTTCAGTCTGCTGCTGGACAGCCAGCAGCAGCAGCAGCAGGAGAGGTATGTAATCAGGAGCCCTCCTGCTAAGGGTAGACAGCTGCTCGTTCCACCCCACCCCCCGCCTTAATTGGTTCTCCTCCCTTCCAACGGTGTTGAGGCGGGTGGGAACAGCAGGGGGTGAAGGTGCTGTGTTTAAAGAGGTGGAGTTATGCAGATCTAAAACGCGTGGATTGCAGCAGCAGCAAGCCGAAAAGTGCAGGCATGTAAGGGATCTAGAGGTTGACAACATGTCTTCTTAACGGGAGTCCAGGAGCTCATCTCCACAAATGGACTTTTCAGGATCCTTGGGTGGCTCCGTAGTTTGAAACCAATTCTGGTTATCGCTTCTCGGCCTTTTGGCTAAGATCAAGTGTAGTATCTGTTCTTATCAGTTTAATATCTGATACGTCCCCTATCTGGGGACCATATATTAAATGGATTTTTAGAACAGGGAGATGGAAAAAGAGCTTGCTCTGTCCACTCCACGCATTGACCTGGTATTGCAGTATCTCCAGGACCGGTGCACCCCTTCTTTAATGCAGTTTCTAAAATCAGAAAGAATTGAATTCAATGTTTTTTGTTCATTTTGCTTGTTTGTCGGATTTTGGGATGGACTCTTTGGCTTTGCTTTTCTTCTCCTCATTGGATTTTTCATGTTCAAAGTTGCAGAAGCCAGATTACAAGCTCATTTTGGTTCAACTTCAGCAACTGTGCATTGCATTGCCATGTAATGTGATGCAATGCTATCTTTCTAGCTCTCCCTTTTTACTTCCTTTTGGATAAACAGACATATTAGGCAAGCATTTTGGAGCTTTCACCTAAATAACTACAGGTGGTGAGATAAGCTGCACAATATAATTGACCTTTCAGTATATTGTTGCACACACACCATCTATTTAGCAAATGCCCTTGTTATCAACAGCAGCCTTTTAAACTCACCTGAGCTAACAGGTATGTGCGCTGGTTACTCTGCTGCGCTTAAAATTTCTTTTTTGGTTTGCTACAATGCCTTTTCTGAAACGTTGTCTCCTTCTGCTGGAACACTGACTTCTTTCATTTAATGCCTGCAGACTATAAAAGAGAACCCAACCCAAAAAGTTTGGTTGATTAGTCTGTGGCATTCTGTTAAACTGTTGCTTATGGCGGTCTCTGTGAGCTTCTCAGCGACATTCAGCCAGCCAGGTATCCTGCCTGCAGTAGATGGAATGTGGCAATGGAACGCTGGCTGCGCGTGTCATAATAGGCTCTGAGCCTTTATATACCTGTGCACAGCAGCAGCCACCTTCAGTCTGCTGCTGGACAGCCAGCAGCAGCAGCAGCAGGAGAGGTATGTAATCAGGAGCCCTCCTGCTAAGGGTAGACAGCTGCTCGTTCCACCCCACCCCCCGCCTTAATTGGTTCTCCTCCCTTCCAACGGTGTTGAGGCGGGTGGGAACAGCAGGGGGTGAAGGTGCTGTGTTTAAAGAGGTGGAGTTATGCAGATCTAAAACGCGTGGATTGCAGCAGCAGCAAGCCGAAAAGTGCAGGCATGTAAGGGATCTAGAGGTTGACAACATGTCTTCTTAACGGGAGTCCAGGAGCTCATCTCCACAAATGGACTTTTCAGGATCCTTGGGTGGCTCCGTAGTTTGAAACCAATTCTGGTTATCGCTTCTCGGCCTTTTGGCTAAGATCAAGTGTAGTATCTGTTCTTATCAGTTTAATATCTGATACGTCCCCTATCTGGGGACCATATATTAAATGGATTTTTAGAACAGGGAGATGGAAAAAGAGCTTGCTCTGTCCACTCCACGCATTGACCTGGTATTGCAGTATCTCCAGGACCGGTGCACCCCTTCTTTAATGCAGTTTCTAAAATCAGAAAGAATTGAATTCAATGTTTTTTGTTCATTTTGCTTGTTTGTCGGATTTTGGGATGGACTCTTTGGCTTTGCTTTTCTTCTCCTCATTGGATTTTTCATGTTCAAAGTTGCAGAAGCCAGATTACAAGCTCATTTTGGTTCAACTTCAGCAACTGTGCATTGCATTGCCATGTAATGTGATGCAATGCTATCTCTTTAGCTCTCCCTTTTTACTTCCTTTTGGATAAACAGACATATTAGGCAAGCATTTTGGAGCTTTCACCTAAATAACTACAGGTGGTGAGATAAGCTGCACAATATAATTGACCTTTCAGTATATTGTTGCACACACACCATCTATTTAGCAAATGCCCTTGTTATCAACAGCAGCCTTTTAAACTCACCTGAGCTAACAGGTATGTGCGCTGGTTACTCTGCTGCGCTTAAAATTTCTTTTTTGGTTTGCTACAATGCCTTTTCTGAAACGTTGTCTCCTTCTGCTGGAACACTGACTTCTTTCATTTAATGCCTGCAGACTATAAAAGAGAACCCAACCCAAAAAGTTTGGTTGATTAGTCTGTGGCATTCTGTTAAACTGTTGCTTATGGCGGTCTCTGTGAGCTTCTCAGCGACATTCAGCCAGCCAGGTATCCTGCCTGCAGTAGATGGAATGTGGCAATGGAACGCTGGCTGCGCGTGTCATAATAGGCTCTGAGCCTTTATATACCTGTGCACAGCAGCAGCCACCTTCAGTCTGCTGCTGGACAGCCAGCAGCAGCAGCAGCAGGAGAGGTATGTAATCAGGAGCCCTCCTGCTAAGGGTAGACAGCTGCTCGTTCCACCCCACCCCCCGCCTTAATTGGTTCTCCTCCCTTCCAACGGTGTTGAGGCGGGTGGGAACAGCAGGGGGTGAAGGTGCTGTGTTTAAAGAGGTGGAGTTATGCAGATCTAAAACGCGTGGATTGCAGCAGCAGCAAGCCGAAAAGTGCAGGCATGTAAGGGATCTAGAGGTTGACAACATGTCTTCTTAACGGGAGTCCAGGAGCTCATCTCCACAAATGGACTTTTCAGGATCCTTGGGTGGCTCCGTAGTTTGAAACCAATTCTGGTTATCGCTTCTCAGCCTTTTGGCTAAGATCAAGTGTAGTATCTGTTCTTATCAGTTTAATATCTGATACGTCCCCTATCTGGGGACCATATATTAAATGGATTTTTAGAACAGGGAGATGGAAAAAGAGCTTGCTCTGTCCACTCCACGCATTGACCTGGTATTGCAGTATCTCCAGGACCGGTGCACCCCTTCTTTAATGCAGTTTCTAAAATCAGAAAGAATTGAATTCAATGTTTTTTGTTCATTTTGCTTGTTTGTCGGATTTTAGGATGGACTCTTTGGCTTTGCTTTTCTTCTCCTCATTGGATTTTTCATGTTCAAAGTTGCAGAAGCCAGATTACAAGCTCATTTTGGTTCAACTTCAGCAACTGTGCATTGCATTGCCATGTAATGTGATGCAATGCTATCTTTCTAGCTCTCCCTTTTTACTTCCTTTTGGATAAACAGACATATTAGGCAAGCATTTTGGAGCTTTCACCTAAATAACTACAGGTGGTGAGATAAGCTGCACAATATAATTGACCTTTCAGTATATTGTTGCACACACACCATCTATTTAGCAAATGCCCTTGTTATCAACAGCAGCCTTTTAAACTCACCTGAGCTCACAGGTATGTGCGCTGGTTACTCTGCTGCGCTTAAAATTTCTTTTTTGGTTTGCTACAATGCCTTTTCTGAAACGTTGTCTCCTTCTGCTGGAACACTGACTTCTTTCATTTAATGCCTGCAGACTATAAAAGAGAACCCAACCCAAAAAGTTTGGTTGATTAGTCTGTGGCATTCTGTTAAACTGTTGCTTATGGCGGTCTCTGTGAGCTTCTCAGCGACATTCAGCCAGCCAGGTATCCTGCCTGCAGTAGATGGAATGTGGCAATGGAACGCTGGCTGCGCGTGTCATAATAGGCTCTGAGCCTTTATATACCTGTGCACAGCAGCAGCCACCTTCAGTCTGCTGCTGGACAGCCAGCAGCAGCAGCAGCAGGAGAGGTATGTAATCAGGAGCCCTCCTGCTAAGGGTAGACAGCTGCTCGTTCCACCCCACCCCCCGCCTTAATTGGTTCTCCTCCCTTCCAACGGTGTTGAGGCGGGTGGGAACAGCAGGGGGTGAAGGTGCTGTGTTTAAAGAGGTGGAGTTATGCAGATCTAAAACGCGTGGATTGCAGCAGCAGCAAGCCGAAAAGTGCAGGCATGTAAGGGATGTAGAGGTTGACAACATGTCTTCTTAACGGGAGTCCAGGAGCTCATCTCCACAAATGGACTTTTCAGGATCCTTGGGTGGCTCCGTAGTTTGAAACCAATTCTGGTTATCGCTTCTCGGCCTTTTGGCTAAGATCAAGTGTAGTATCTGTTCTTATCAGTTTAATATCTGATACGTCCCCTATCTGGGGACCATATATTAAATGGATTTTTAGAACAGGGAGATGGAAAAAGAGCTTGCTCTGTCCACTCCACGCATTGACCTGGTATTGCAGTATCTCCAGGACCGGTGCACCCCTTCTTTAATGCAGTTTCTAAAATCAGAAAGAATTGAATTCAATGTTTTTTGTTCATTTTGCTTGTTTGTCGGATTTTGGGATGGACTCTTTGGCTTTGCTTTTCTTCTCCTCATTGGATTTTTCATGTTCAAAGTTGCAGAAGCCAGATTACAAGCTCATTTTGGTTCAACTTCAGCAACTGTGCATTGCATTGCCATGTAATGTGATGCAATGCTATCTTTCTAGCTCTCCCTTTTTACTTCCTTTTGGATAAACAGACATATTAGGCAAGCATTTTGGAGCTTTCACCTAAATAACTACCGGTGGTGAGATAAGCTGCACAATATAATTGACCTTTCAGTATATTGTTGCACACACACCATCTATTTAGCAAATGCCCTTGTTATCAACAGCAGCCTTTTAAACTCACCTGAGCTAACAGGTATGTGCGCTGGTTACTCTGCTGCGCTTAAAATTTCTTTTTTGGTTTGCTACAATGCCTTTTCTGAAACGTTGTCTCCTTCTGCTGGAACACTGACTTCTTTCATTTAATGCCTGCAGACTATAAAAGAGAACCCAACCCAAAAAGTTTGGTTGATTAGTCTGTGGCATTCTGTTAAACTGTTGCTTATGGCGGTCTCTGTGAGCTTCTCAGCGACATTCAGCCAGCCAGGTATCCTGCCTGCAGTAGATGGAATGTGGCAATGGAACGCTGGCTGCGCGTGTCATAATAGGCTCTGAGCCTTTATATACCTGTGCACAGCAGCAGCCACCTTCAGTCTGCTGCTGGACAGCCAGCAGAAGCAGCAGCAGGAGAGGTATGTAATCAGGAGCCCTCCTGCTAAGGGTAGACAGCTGCTCGTTCCACCCCACCCCCCGCCTTAATTGGTTCTCCTCCCTTCCAACGGTGTTGAGGCGGGTGGGAACAGCAGGGGGTGAAGGTGCTGTGTTTAAAGAGGTGGAGTTATGCAGATCTAAAACGCGTGGATTGCAGCAGCAGCAGCAAGCCGAAAAGTGCAGGCATGTAAGGGATCTAGAGGTTGACAACATGTCTTCTTAAAGGGAGTCCAGGAGCTCATCTCCACAAATGGACTTTTCAGGATCCTTGGGTGGCTCCGTAGTTTGAAACCAATTCTGGTTATCGCTTCTCGGCCTTTTGGCTAAGATCAAGTGTAGTATCTGTTCTTATCAGTTTAATATCTGATACGTCCCCTATCTGGGGACCATATATTAAATGGATTTTTAGAACAGGGAGATGGAAAAAGAGCTTGCTCTGTCCACTCCACGCATTGACCTGGTATTGCAGTATCTCCAGGACCGGTGCACCCCTTCTTTAATGCAGTTTCTAAAATCAGAAAGAATTGAATTCAATGTTTTTTGTTCATTTTGCTTGTTTGTCGGATTTTGGGATGGACTCTTTGGCTTTGCTTTTCTTCTCCTCATTGGATTTTTCATGTTCAAAGTTGCAGAAGCCAGATTACAAGCTCATTTTGGTTCAACTTCAGCAACTGTGCATTGCATTGCCATGTAATGTGATGCAATGCTATCTTTCTAGCTCTCCCTTTTTACTTCCTTTTGGATAAACAGACATATTAGGCAAGCATTTTGGAGCTTTCACCTAAATAACTACAGGTGGTGAGATAAGCTGCACAATATAATTGACCTTTCAGTATATTGTTGCACACACACCATCTATTTAGCAAATGCCCTTGTTATCAACAGCAGCCTTTTAAACTCACCTGAGCTAACAGGTATGTGCGCTGGTTACTCTGCTGCGCTTAAAATTTCTTTTTTGGTTTGCTACAATGCCTTTTCTGAAACGTTGTCTCCTTCTGCTGGAACACTGACTTCTTTCATTTAATGCCTGCAGACTATAAAAGAGAACCCAACCCAAAAAGTTTGGTTGATTAGTCTGTGGCATTCTGTTAAACTGTTGCTTATGGCGGTCTCTGTGAGCTTCTCAGCGACATTCAGCCAGCCAGGTATCCTGCCTGCAGTAGATGGAATGTGGCAATGGAACGCTGGCTGCGCGTGTCATAATAGGCTCTGAGCCTTTATATACCTGTGCACAGCAGCAGCCACCTTCAGTCTGCTGCTGGACAGCCAGCAGCAGCAGCAGCAGGAGAGGTATGTAATCAGGAGCCCTCCTGCTAAGGGTAGACAGCTGCTCGTTCCACCCCACCCCCCGCCTTAATTGGTTCTCCTCCCTTCCAACGGTGTTGAGGCGGGTGGGAACAGCAGGGGGTGAAGGTGCTGTGTTTAAAGAGGTGGAGTTATGCAGATCTAAAACGCGTGGATTGCAGCAGCAGCAAGCCGAAAAGTGCAGGCATGTAAGGGATCTAGAGGTTGACAACATGTCTTCTTAACGGGAGTCCAGGAGCTCATCTCCACAAATGGACTTTTCAGGATCCTTGGGTGGCTCCGTAGTTTGAAACCAATTCTGGTTATCGCTTCTCGGCCTTTTGGCTAAGATCAAGTGTAGTATCTGTTCTTATCAGTTTAATATCTGATACGTCCCCTATCTGGGGACCATATATTAAATGGATTTTTAGAACAGGGAGATGGAAAAAGAGCTTGCTCTGTCCACTCCACGCATTGACCTGGTATTGCAGTATCTCCAGGACCGGTGCACCCCTTCTTTAATGCAGTTTCTAAAATCAGAAAGAATTGAATTCAATGTTTTTTGTTCATTTTGCTTGTTTGTCGGATTTTGGGATGGACTCTTTGGCTTTGCTTTTCTTCTCCTCATTGGATTTTTCATGTTCAAAGTTGCAGAAGCCAGATTACAAGCTCATTTTGGTTCAACTTCAGCAACTGTGCATTGCATTGCCATGTAATGTGATGCAATGCTATCTCTTTAGCTCTCCCTTTTTACTTCCTTTTGGATAAACAGACATATTAGGCAAGCATTTTGGAGCTTTCACCTAAATAACTACAGGTGGTGAGATAAGCTGCACAATATAATTGACCTTTCAGTATATTGTTGCACACACACCATCTATTTAGCAAATGCCCTTGTTATCAACAGCAGCCTTTTAAACTCACCTGAGCTAACAGGTATGTGCGCTGGTTACTCTGCTGCGCTTAAAATTTCTTTTTTGGTTTGCTACAATGCCTTTTCTGAAACGTTGTCTCCTTCTGCTGGAACACTGACTTCTTTCATTTAATGCCTGCAGACTATAAAAGAGAACCCAACCCAAAAAGTTTGGTTGATTAGTCTGTGGCATTCTGTTAAACTGTTGCTTATGGCGGTCTCTGTGAGCTTCTCAGCGACATTCAGCCAGCCAGGTATCCTGCCTGCAGTAGATGGAATGTGGCAATGGAACGCTGGCTGCGCGTGTCATAATAGGCTCTGAGCCTTTATATACCTGTGCACAGCAGCAGCCACCTTCAGTCTGCTGCTGGACAGCCAGCAGCAGCAGCAGCAGGAGAGGTATGTAATCAGGAGCCCTCCTGCTAAGGGTAGACAGCTGCTCGTTCCACCCCACCCCCCGCCTTAATTGGTTCTCCTCCCTTCCAACGGTGTTGAGGCGGGTGGGAACAGCAGGGGGTGAAGGTGCTGTGTTTAAAGAGGTGGAGTTATGCAGATCTAAAACGCGTGGATTGCAGCAGCAGCAAGCCGAAAAGTGCAGGCATGTAAGGGATCTAGAGGTTGACAACATGTCTTCTTAACGGGAGTCCAGGAGCTCATCTCCACAAATGGACTTTTCAGGATCCTTGGGTGGCTCCGTAGTTTGAAACCAATTCTGGTTATCGCTTCTCAGCCTTTTGGCTAAGATCAAGTGTAGTATCTGTTCTTATCAGTTTAATATCTGATACGTCCCCTATCTGGGGACCATATATTAAATGGATTTTTAGAACAGGGAGATGGAAAAAGAGCTTGCTCTGTCCACTCCACGCATTGACCTGGTATTGCAGTATCTCCAGGACCGGTGCACCCCTTCTTTAATGCAGTTTCTAAAATCAGAAAGAATTGAATTCAATGTTTTTTGTTCATTTTGCTTGTTTGTCGGATTTTAGGATGGACTCTTTGGCTTTGCTTTTCTTCTCCTCATTGGATTTTTCATGTTCAAAGTTGCAGAAGCCAGATTACAAGCTCATTTTGGTTCAACTTCAGCAACTGTGCATTGCATTGCCATGTAATGTGATGCAATGCTATCTTTCTAGCTCTCCCTTTTTACTTCCTTTTGGATAAACAGACATATTAGGCAAGCATTTTGGAGCTTTCACCTAAATAACTACAGGTGGTGAGATAAGCTGCACAATATAATTGACCTTTCAGTATATTGTTGCACACACACCATCTATTTAGCAAATGCCCTTGTTATCAACAGCAGCCTTTTAAACTCACCTGAGCTCACAGGTATGTGCGCTGGTTACTCTGCTGCGCTTAAAATTTCTTTTTTGGTTTGCTACAATGCCTTTTCTGAAACGTTGTCTCCTTCTGCTGGAACACTGACTTCTTTCATTTAATGCCTGCAGACTATAAAAGAGAACCCAACCCAAAAAGTTTGGTTGATTAGTCTGTGGCATTCTGTTAAACTGTTGCTTATGGCGGTCTCTGTGAGCTTCTCAGCGACATTCAGCCAGCCAGGTATCCTGCCTGCAGTAGATGGAATGTGGCAATGGAACGCTGGCTGCGCGTGTCATAATAGGCTCTGAGCCTTTATATACCTGTGCACAGCAGCAGCCACCTTCAGTCTGCTGCTGGACAGCCAGCAGCAGCAGCAGCAGGAGAGGTATGTAATCAGGAGCCCTCCTGCTAAGGGTAGACAGCTGCTCGTTCCACCCCACCCCCCGCCTTAATTGGTTCTCCTCCCTTCCAACGGTGTTGAGGCGGGTGGGAACAGCAGGGGGTGAAGGTGCTGTGTTTAAAGAGGTGGAGTTATGCAGATCTAAAACGCGTGGATTGCAGCAGCAGCAAGCCGAAAAGTGCAGGCATGTAAGGGATGTAGAGGTTGACAACATGTCTTCTTAACGGGAGTCCAGGAGCTCATCTCCACAAATGGACTTTTCAGGATCCTTGGGTGGCTCCGTAGTTTGAAACCAATTCTGGTTATCGCTTCTCGGCCTTTTGGCTAAGATCAAGTGTAGTATCTGTTCTTATCAGTTTAATATCTGATACGTCCCCTATCTGGGGACCATATATTAAATGGATTTTTAGAACAGGGAGATGGAAAAAGAGCTTGCTCTGTCCACTCCACGCATTGACCTGGTATTGCAGTATCTCCAGGACCGGTGCACCCCTTCTTTAATGCAGTTTCTAAAATCAGAAAGAATTGAATTCAATGTTTTTTGTTCATTTTGCTTGTTTGTCGGATTTTGGGATGGACTCTTTGGCTTTGCTTTTCTTCTCCTCATTGGATTTTTCATGTTCAAAGTTGCAGAAGCCAGATTACAAGCTCATTTTGGTTCAACTTCAGCAACTGTGCATTGCATTGCCATGTAATGTGATGCAATGCTATCTTTCTAGCTCTCCCTTTTTACTTCCTTTTGGATAAACAGACATATTAGGCAAGCATTTTGGAGCTTTCACCTAAATAACTACCGGTGGTGAGATAAGCTGCACAATATAATTGACCTTTCAGTATATTGTTGCACACACACCATCTATTTAGCAAATGCCCTTGTTATCAACAGCAGCCTTTTAAACTCACCTGAGCTAACAGGTATGTGCGCTGGTTACTCTGCTGCGCTTAAAATTTCTTTTTTGGTTTGCTACAATGCCTTTTCTGAAACGTTGTCTCCTTCTGCTGGAACACTGACTTCTTTCATTTAATGCCTGCAGACTATAAAAGAGAACCCAACCCAAAAAGTTTGGTTGATTAGTCTGTGGCATTCTGTTAAACTGTTGCTTATGGCGGTCTCTGTGAGCTTCTCAGTGACATTCAGCCAGCCAGGTATCCTGCCTGCAGTAGATGGAATGTGGCAATGGAACGCTGGCTGCGCGTGTCATAATAGGCTCTGAGCCTTTATATACCTGTGCACAGCAGCAGCCACCTTCAGTCTGCTGCTGGACAGCCAGCAGAAGCAGCAGCAGGAGAGGTATGTAATCAGGAGCCCTCCTGCTAAGGGTAGACAGCTGCTCGTTCCACCCCACCCCCCGCCTTAATTGGTTCTCCTCCCTTCCAACGGTGTTGAGGCGGGTGGGAACAGCAGGGGGTGAAGGTGCTGTGTTTAAAGAGGTGGAGTTATGCAGATCTAAAACGCGTGGATTGCAGCAGCAGCAGCAAGCCGAAAAGTGCAGGCATGTAAGGGATCTAGAGGTTGACAACATGTCTTCTTAAAGGGAGTCCAGGAGCTCATCTCCACAAATGGACTTTTCAGGATCCTTGGGTGGCTCCGTAGTTTGAAACCAATTCTGGTTATCGCTTCTCGGCCTTTTGGCTAAGATCAAGTGTAGTATCTGTTCTTATCAGTTTAATATCTGATACGTCCCCTATCTGGGGACCATATATTAAATGGATTTTTAGAACAGGGAGATGGAAAAAGAGCTTGCTCTGTCCACTCCACGCATTGACCTGGTATTGCAGTATCTCCAGGACCGGTGCACCCCTTCTTTAATGCAGTTTCTAAAATCAGAAAGAATTGAATTCAATGTTTTTTGTTCATTTTGCTTGTTTGTCGGATTTTGGGATGGACTCTTTGGCTTTGCTTTTCTTCTCCTCATTGGATTTTTCATGTTCAAAGTTGCAGAAGCCAGATTACAAGCTCATTTTGGTTCAACTTCAGCAACTGTGCATTGCATTGCCATGTAATGTGATGCAATGCTATCTTTCTAGCTCTCCCTTTTTACTTCCTTTTGGATAAACAGACATATTAGGCAAGCATTTTGGAGCTTTCACCTAAATAACTACAGGTGGTGAGATAAGCTGCACAATATAATTGACCTTTCAGTATATTGTTGCACACACACCATCTATTTAGCAAATGCCCTTGTTATCAACAGCAGCCTTTTAAACTCACCTGAGCTAACAGGTATGTGCGCTGGTTACTCTGCTGCGCTTAAAATTTCTTTTTTGGTTTGCTACAATGCCTTTTCTGAAACGTTGTCTCCTTCTGCTGGAAAACTGACTTCTTTCATTTAATGCCTGCAGACTATAAAAGAGAACCCAACCCAAAAAGTTTGGTTGATTAGTCTGTGGCATTCTGTTAAACTGTTGCTTATGGCGGTCTCTGTGAGCTTCTCAGCGACATTCAGCCAGCCAGGTATCCTGCCTGCAGTAGATGGTATGTGGCAATGGAACGCTGGCTGCGCGTGTCATAATAGGCTCTGAGCCTTTATATACCTGTGCACAGCAGCAGCCACCTTCAGTCTGCTGCTGGACAGCCAGCAGCAGCAGCAGCAGGAGAGGTATGTAATCAGGAGCCCTCCTGCTAAGGGTAGACAGCTGCTCGTTCCACCCCACCCCCCGCCTTAATTGGTTCTCCTCCCTTCCAACGGTGTTGAGGCGGGTGGGAACAGCAGGGGGTGAAGGTGCTGTGTTTAAAGAGGTGGAGTTATGCAGATCTAAAACGCGTGGATTGCAGCAGCAGCAAGCCGAAAAGTGCAGGCATGTAAGGGATCTAGAGGTTGACAACATGTCTTCTTAACGGGAGTCCAGGAGCTCATCTCCACAAATGGACTTTTCAGGATCCTTGGGTGGCTCCGTAGTTTGAAACCAATTCTGGTTATCGCTTCTCGGCCTTTTGGCTAAGATCAAGTGTAGTATCTGTTCTTATCAGTTTAATATCTGATACGTCCCCTATCTGGTGACCATATATTAAATGGATTTTTAGAACAGGGAGATGGAAAAAGAGCTTGCTCTGTCCACTCCACGCATTGACCTGGTATTGCAGTATCTCCAGGACCGGTGCACCCCTTCTTTAATGCAGTTTCTAAAATCAGAAAGAATTGAATTCAATGTTTTTTGTTCATTTTGCTTGTTTGTCGGATTTTGGGATGGACTCTTTGGCTTTGCTTTTCTTCTCCTCATTGGATTTTTCATGTTCAAAGTTGCAGAAGCCAGGTTACAAGCTCATTTTGGTTCAACTTCAGCAACTTTGCATTGCATTGCCATGTAATGTGATGCAATGCTATCTTTCTAGCTCTCCCTTTTTACTTCCTTTTGGATAAACAGACATATTAGGCAAGCATTTTGGAGCTTTCACCTAAATAACTACAGGTGGTGAGATAAGCTGCACAATATAATTGACCTTTCAGTATATTGTTGCACACACACCATCTATTTAGCAAATGCCCTTGTTATCAACAGCAGCCTTTTAAACTCACCTGAGCTAACAGGTATGTGCGCTGGTTACTCTGCTGCGCTTAAAATTTCTTTTTTGGTTTGCTACAATGCCTTTTCTGAAACGTTGTCTCCTTCTGCTGGAACACTGACTTCTTATATTTAATGCCTGCAGACTATAAAAGAGAACCCAACCCAAAAAGTTTGGTTGATTAGTCTGTGGCATTCTGTTAAACTGTTGCTTATGGCGGTCTCTGTGAGCTTCTCAGCGACATTCAGCCAGCCAGGTATCCTGCCTGCAGTAGATGGAATGTGGCAATGGAACGCTGGCTGCGCGTGTCATAATAGGCTCTGAGCCTTTATATACCTGTTGTAACATACCTGGCGGCGTCCTTGCATAGTGGTCCATCTCCCACTGTGCATGAGCGCGCACTTGATCTCCTGTCCAGAATGTCTCTCTGGCTTCCCTCCATGCTGTCTGTTTGTGTCTGTTTCTGCTGCTTAAGGGCGGCGCCCGATCACTTCCTGCTTTTTTGTACCTGCTGTGGGTCACACCTCTTGTACGTCCTCAGCCTATTGCTGTCTGTCACCTGGTATATAGCTCAGCTGCGCCCATCTATCCCTGCCTGAGCATAGTGTTTCTTTCAGTGTGTGCTTGCTCTCTGAAGGTGCCAGGTCCCGTTCTGTGTTCTCTTGTCTGCCTATCCTGGAGGCTGTATTTCCAGGCCTGTCTGAACATGCTCCTAGCCTGTTCCTCCTGCCTTCTAGGGGCCGATTACCTAGACCTGTTCCTGTATCTTGTCTGACCTGTCTGAACACGCTCCTAGCCTGTTCCTCCTGCCTTCTAGGGGCCGATTACCTAGACCTGTTCCTGTATCTTGTCTGACCTGTCTGAACACGCTTCTAGCCTGTTCCTCTCGCCTTCTAGGGGCTGATTACCTAGACCCGCTCCTGTATCTTGTCTGTCCTGTCTGAACACGCTCCTTGCCTGTTCGTCCTGCCTCTCTGGGGGCCGTATTCCCAGACCCGCTCCTGTATCCTGCTGCAGTGTCGGTCTCCTCCGTACACTCAGTTCCAGTCTGAACTCTCTCCTATCCTTTACCTGTTTTGCCTCTATGTCCGTTCCCTTCCTTTTTCTGCAGAGTCTGAACTCGTACCTAACTCCTGCTTGTTGTCTCTGTACTCCCGTTTGTGAGTTTGTGGTCCACTCGCTACTTCACTGCAAGTACCCTGTGGGTGTCTGGCTCTGCCTTTCCCTTCCTGTCTGTTCCGTGTGAACAGAGCCCTGTCCCCCCTACTCAGCCTAGCCTGCTCTGACTCCTTTGCTCACCGCTCCGGCGGTTCTAGCCTGCTCTGACTCCTTTGCTCACCGCTCCAGCGGTTCTAGCCTGCTCTGACTCCTTTGCTCACCGCTCCGGCGGTTCTAGTCTGCTCTGACTCCTTTGCTTACCGCTCCGGCGGTTCTAGCCTGCTCTGACTCCTTGCTCACTGCTCCGGCAGTCCTGTCCTGCCCTGCTTCTTCCCGCTGCTCCGGCAGTCCTGTCCTGCCCTGCTTCTGCCCGCTGCTCCGGCAGTCCTGTCCTGCCCTGCTTCTGCCCGCTGCTCCGGCAGTCCTGTCCTGCCCTGCTTCTGCCCGCTGCTCCGGCAGTCCTGTCCTGCCCTGCTTCTGCCCGCTGCTCCGGCAGTCCTGTCCTGCCCTGCTTCTGCCCGCTGCTCCGGCAGTCCTGTCCTGCCCTGCTTCTGCCCGCTGCTCCGGCAGTCCTGTCCTGCTCTGTTCTTGCCCACCGCTTCGGGCGTTCCCTCTCTGCTGTGGTTGTCTACCGCATCTGCGGTTCTGTGACCCAGTCTGTACTGGGTCTTAACCTTTCTGTGCTCCAGCCCGTCCTTTCGGCCAGTACCTCCCTGCCTGCATACTCGCCTGTATCCACCCATCTGCATACCTGCCGTGTTTGCTTATATCCACCAGTCTGTGCCAGCCTAACCTGCCTGTTCCTGAGTCCCAGTGTGTACTGGGTCCTATCCCGCCTGTGTTCCTACCTGCTAGTGCCTCCCTGTCTGCACTCTAGCTGTGCTTGCCTGTACCCCTCTACCTGTATTGTTCCTGAGTCCCAGTGTGTACTGGGTCCTATCCCGCCTGTGTTCCTACCTGCTAGTGCCTCCCTGTCTGCACTCTAGCTGCGCTTGCCTTTACCCGCCTGCCTGCATACCAGTCGTGCCTGCCTATACCCTCCAGTCTGTGCGCCAGCCTAACCAGCCTGATCCAGTAATCCCTGTGTGGGTCAACCCCCGTGTCCGGAGTTTGACCTGGAGTAGCACCTGGTCCCTCTGCCCGGTTTCTCCCTGGTGCACTGGCGTCGTATGCCGTCGTGCCATCTTGGTCGGATCGGCCAGATACTTAGTCACGCCCCTCCAGGCACTCTCCGGTTCATGGTCCAGTGGAATCACTACAATCACACGCACACGCCGCTCAGCCCGGGCGTGTGCATAACAGCATGCTCAGGCCATGGTTCCCGTTGAGCCCCACGGCCTTCGCTCTCTGAGAAGTTTTCCAGCGAATACATGCATTAAAATAAATAAATAAATATTTTTTTTTCCCTTAGCTGAGTTCCAGGCGAATTACGCACCGTCCAGATGGATCTATCAGCTCTCGTTCCTGCGGATCCGCCACGTTACTATGGGGATCCAAGACAGTGTCGTGCATTTGTGGAGCAATGCATGCTACACTTTAAGGCCTACCCTCTCTATTTTCCTTCCGATTGGGCTAAAGTGGCCTTTATGATTGACTACCTAGCGGGTGATGCCTTGAAATGGGTCACCCCCCTATGGGAAGCATGGGATCCTGTCGTCCTTGACCTGCAGGCCTTCCTGGTGGCCTTTCGTATGGTCTTCGAGGACCCTAACCCTGAAGCCCCTGCTGAAGCTTCACTTCCCAATATCCCGGAGCAGCCCCGACGGGTAATGTGTGTGGGTAGCGCAATAGTCCTCCAGCCCAATGAGACTACTGCCCACCCAGAATCCTCACAGGGTGACTACGCTTTCCGGAATACTTCTCCCAACCTCAAGAGGCAGTCCAGACGTGCTAGACATAGAGGCAAGCCGTCACGCCAGGGTCTGTCCTCCCTGAGACCTCCTGACCCCAACCTTGAAGTCCCTACTGAAGCTTCATCTCCCTGTATCCCGGAGAAGCCCCAACGGGTAATGTGCGTGGGTAGTGCACCAGTTCTCCTGCCCGAAGAGACTTCTGCCCATCCAGACTCCACACAGGAGAACTTCCTGCACCCGGCATCAGATGCTTCACCCACTTTAACCGGTGTGCATGTCCAAGGATGCTCCAAAGCTGTGGTTACCTCAGAGTCTGTGCACCTCTACTACCTGGTGGAGGACCCCCTGTTGCCTCCTGAATCCTCCGGGATACCACTCGATGACAAATGGAGAGAGACTTCTCTACACCCGGTACTCGATACTTTGTCCGCTTCGTCCTGTGAGCCTGACAATGGGTACCCCAAAGTGGTAGTTACCCCCGAGTCTCTACACCCCTCCGACCAGGCGGAGGACCTCCAGTTGTCTCCCGAACCCTTCGGGGTGCTACCTGGTAGCGAAAGGACAGAGACTCTCCTATACTCTGTACCTGATACCTCGCTCGCTTCGTCCAGTGAGTCCAACCTAGTGTACTCCGAAGCAGAGGTTACTCCCGAGTCTCTACACCCCTCCGACCAGGCGGAGGACCTCCTGTTGTCTCCAGAACCCTTCTGGGTGCCACCTGGTGGTGAATGGACAGAGACTCTCCTATATCCTAGATCTGATACCTCGCTTGCTTCGTCCAGTGAGTCCGACCTAGTGTACTCTGAAGCAGAGGTTACCCGTGAGTCTCTACACCCCTCTGACCAGGCGGAGGACCGCCAGTTGTCTCCAGAACCCTTCGGGGTGCCACCTGGTGGTGAATGGACAGAGACTTTCCTATACTCGGTACCCGATACCTCGCCTGCTTCGTCCAGTGAGTCCGACCTAGTGTACTCTGAAGCAGATGTTTTCTCTGAGCCTCTGCACTCTTCTGACCCGGCGGAGGACCTCCAGTTGTTTCCTGAATCCTCCGGGGTACCACCAGATAACAAAGAGACAGTGACTTTTCCTCATTATGTACCTGATAACCTGTCTATTTCTTCCTGTGAGCTTGACAAGATGTACCTCGAAGCAGAGATTACCCCCAAGTCTCTGTCCCCCTCCAACCCGGTGAAGGACTTCCAGTTGTCTCCTGTACCCTCTGGGGTGCCACCTGAAAATATGTGGAGAGAGACTTCCTTGTGTGCTGTTCCTGGTACTCCACCCGTTTCGTCTGTTGCTGAGGATGGCTGGATAGGAGGTAGCATCCTAGCAAACCAGATGAGATCAGTTTTTCCTGTGGACAGTGGAAGTGATCTCCTTGAAGTGAACGACTGGTCCTCGAATTCCCTGCGGAAGATTCTGGCAGGCCTGAAGAAGAGGGGGCGTAAGGGGGGGGGTACTGTAACATACCTGGCGGCGTCCTTGCATAGTGGTCCATCTCCCACTGTGCAAGAGCGCGCACTTGATCTCCTGTCCAGAATGTCTCTCTGGCTTCCCTCCATGCTGTCTGTTTGTGTCTGTTTCTGCTGCTTAAGGGCGGCGCCCGATCACTTCCTGCTTTTTTGTACCTGCTGTGGGTCACACCTCTTGTGCGTCCTCAGCCTATTGCTGTCTGTCACCTGGTATATAGCTCAGCTGCGCCCATCTATCCCTGCCTGAGCATAGTGTTTCTTTCAGTGTGTGCTTGCTCTCTGAAGGTGCCAGGTCCCGTTCTGTGTTCTCTTGTCTGCCTATCCTGGAGGCTGTATTTCCAGGCCTGTCTGAACATGCTCCTAGCCTGTTCCTCCTGCCTTCTAGGGGCCGATTACCTAGACCTGTTCCTGTATCCTGTCTGACCTGTCTGAACACGCTCCTAGCCTGTTCCTCCTGCCTTCTAGGGGCCGATTACCTAGACCTGTTCCTGTATCTTGTCTGACCTGTCTGAACACGCTTCTAGCCTGTTCCTCTCGCCTTCTAGGGGCTGATTACCTAGACCCGCTCCTGTATCTTGTCTGTCCTGTCTGAACACGCTCCTTGCCTGTTCGTCCTGCCTCTCTGGGGGCCGTATTCCCAGACCCGCTCCTGTATCCTGCTGCAGTGTCGGTCTCCTCCGTACACTCAGTTCCAGTCTGAACTCTCTCCTATCCTTTACTTGTTTTGCCTCTATGTCCGTTCCCTTCCTTTTTCTGCAGAGTCTGAACTCGTACCTAACTCCTGCTTGTTGTCTCTGTACTCCCGTTTGTGAGTTTGTGGTCCACTCGCTACTTCACTGCAAGTACCCTGTGGGTGTCTGGCTCTGCCTTTCCCTTCCTGTCTGTTCCGTGTGAACAGAGCCCTGTCCCCCCTACTCAGCCTAGCCTGCTCTGACTCCTTTGCTCACCGCTCCGGCGGTTCTAGCCTGCTCTGACTCCTTTGCTCACCGCTCCGGCGGTTCTAGCCTGCTCTGACTCCTTTGCTCACCGCTCCGGCGGTTCTAGTCTGCTCTGACTCCTTTGCTTACCGCTCCGGCGGTTCTAGCCTGCTCTGACTCCTTGCTCACTGCTCCGGCAGTCCTGTCCTGCCCTGCTTCTTCCCGCTGCTCCGGCAGTCCTGTCCTGCCCTGCTTCTGCCCGCTGCTCCGGCAGTCCTGTCCTGCCCTGCTTCTGCCCGCTGCTCCGGCAGTCCTGTCCTGCCCTGCTTCTGCCCGCTGCTCCGGCAGTCCTGTCCTGCCCTGCTTCTGCCCGCTGCTCCGGCAGTCCTGTCCTGCCCTGCTTCTGCCCGCTGCTCCGGCAGTCCTGTCCTGCCCTGCTTCTGCCCGCTGCTCCGGCAGTCCTGTCCTGCTCTGTTCTTGCCCACCGCTTCGGGCGTTCCCTCTCTGCTGTGGTTGTCTACCGCATCTGCGGTTCTGTGACCCAGTCTGTACTGGGTCTTAACCTTTCTGTGCTCCAGCCCGTCCTTTCGGCCAGTACCTCCCTGCCTGCATACTCGCCTGTATCCACCCATCTGCATACCTGCCGTGTTTGCTTATATCCACCAGTCTGTGCCAGCCTAACCTGCCTGTTCCTGAGTCCCAGTGTGTACTGGGTCCTATCCCGCCTGTGTTCCTACCTGCTAGTGCCTCCCTGTCTGCACTCTAGCTGTGCTTGCCTGTACCCCTCTACCTGTATTGTTCCTGAGTCCCAGTGTGTACTGGGTCCTATCCCGCCTGTGTTCCTACCTGCTAGTGCCTCCCTGTCTGCACTCTAGCTGCGCTTGCCTTTACCCGCCTGCCTGCATACCAGTCGTGCCTGCCTATACCCTCCAGTCTGTGCGCCAGCCTAACCAGCCTGATCCAGTAATCCCTGTGTGGGTCAACCCCCGTGTCCGGAGTTTGACCTGGAGTAGCACCTGGTCCCTCTGCCCGGTTTCTCCCTGGTGCACTGGCGTCGTATGCCGTCGTGCCATCTTGGTCGGATCGGCCAGATACTTAGTCACGCCCCTCCAGGCACTCTCCGGTTCATGGTCCAGTGGAATCACTACAATCACACGCACACGCCGCTCAGCCCGGGCGTGTGCATAACACCTGTGCACAGCAGCAGCCACCTTCAGTCTGCTGCTGGACAGCCAGCAGCAGCAGCAGCAGGAGAGGTATGTAATCAGGAGCCCTCCTGCTAAGGGTAGACAGCTGCTCGTTCCACTCCACCCCCCGCCTTAATTGGTTCTCCTCCCTTCCAACGGTGTTGAGGCGGGTGGGAACAGCAGGGGGTGAAGGTGCTGTGTTTAAAGAGGTGGAGTTATGCAGATCTAAAACGCGTGGATTGCAGCAGCAGCAAGCCGAAAAGTGCAGGCATGTAAGGGATCTAGAGGTTGACAACATGTCTTCTTAACGGGAGTCCAGGAGCTCATCTCCACAAATGGACTTTTCAGGATCCTTGGGTGGCTCCGTAGTTTGAAACCAATTCTGGTTATCGCTTCTCGGCCTTTTGGCTAAGATCAAGTGTAGTATCTGTTCTTATCAGTTTAATATCTGATACGTCCCCTATCTGGGGACCATATATTAAATGGATTTTTAGAACAGGGAGATGGAAAAAGAGCTTGCTCTGTCCACTCCACGCATTGACCTGGTATTGCAGTATCTCCAGGACCGGTGCACCCCTTCTTTAATGCAGTTTCTAAAATCAGAAAGAATTGAATTCAATGTTTTTTGTTCATTTTGCTTGTTTGTCGGATTTTGGGATGGACTCTTTGGCTTTGCTTTTCTTCTCCTCATTGGATTTTTCATGTTCAAAGTTGCAGAAGCCAGATTACAAGCTCATTTTGGTTCAACTTCAGCAACTGTGCATTGCATTGCCATGTAATGTGATGCAATGCTATCTTTCTAGCTCTCCCTTTTTACTTCCTTTTGGATAAACAGACATATTAGGCAAGCATTTTGGAGCTTTCACCTAAATAACTACAGGTGGTGAGATAAGCTGCACAATATAATTGACCTTTCAGTATATTGTTGCACACACACCATCTATTTAGCAAATGCCCTTGTTATCAACAGCAGCCTTTTAAACTCACCTGAGCTAACAGGTATGTGCGCTGGTTACTCTGCTGCGCTTAAAATTTCTTTTTTGGTTTGCTACAATGCCTTTTCTGAAACGTTGTCTCCTTCTGCTGGAACACTGACTTCTTTCATTTAATGCCTGCAGACTATAAAAGAGAACCCAACCCAAAAAGTTTGGTTGATTAGTCTGTGGCATTCTGTTAAACTGTTGCTTATGGCGGTCTCTGTGAGCTTCTCAGCGACATTCAGCCAGCCAGGTATCCTGCCTGCAGTAGATGGAATGTGGCAATGGAACGCTGGCTGCGCGTGTCATAATAGGCTCTGAGCCTTTATATACCTGTGCACAGCAGCAGCCACCTTCAGTCTGCTGCTGGACAGCCAGCAGCAGCAGCAGCAGGAGAGGTATGTAATCAGGAGCCCTCCTGCTAAGGGTAGACAGCTGCTCGTTCCACCCCACCCCCCGCCTTAATTGGTTCTCCTCCCTTCCAACGGTGTTGAGGCGGGTGGGAACAGCAGGGGGTGAAGGTGCTGTGTTTAAAGAGGTGGAGTTATGCAGATCTAAAACGCGTGGATTGCAGCAGCAGCAAGCCGAAAAGTGCAGGCATGTAAGGGATCTAGAGGTTGACAACATGTCTTCTTAACGGGAGTCCAGGAGCTCATCTCCACAAATGGACTTTTCAGGATCCTTGGGTGGCTCCGTAGTTTGAAACCAATTCTGGTTATCGCTTCTCGGCCTTTTGGCTAAGATCAAGTGCAGTATCTGTTCTTATCAGTTTAATATCTGATACGTCCCCTATCTGGGGACCATATATTAAATGGATTTTTAGAACAGGGAGATGGAAAAAGAGCTTGCTCTGTCCACTCCACGCATTGACCTGGTATTGCAGTATCTCCAGGACCGGTGCACCCCTTCTTTAATGCAGTTTCTAAAATCAGAAAGAATTGAATTCAATGTTTTTTGTTCATTTTGCTTGTTTGTCGGATTTTGGGATGGACTCTTTGGCTTTGCTTTTCTTCTCCTCATTGGATTTTTCATGTTCAAAGTTGCAGAAGCCAGATTACAAGCTCATTTTGGTTCAACTTCAGCAACTGTGCATTGCATTGCCATGTAATGTGATGCAATGCTATCTTTCTAGCTCTCCCTTTTTACTTCCTTTTGGATAAACAGACATATTAGGCAAGCATTTTGGAGCTTTCACCTAAATAACTACAGGTGGTGAGATAAGCTGCACAATATAATTGACCTTTCAGTATATTGTTGCACACACACCATCTATTTAGCAAATGCCCTTGTTATCAACAGCAGCCTTTTAAACTCACCTGAGCTAACAGGTATGTGCGCTGGTTACTCTGCTGCGCTTAAAATTTCTTTTTTGGTTTGCTACAATGCCTTTTCTGAAACATTGTCTCCTTCTGCTGGAACACTGACTTCTTTCATTTAATGCCTGCAGACTATAAAAGAGAACCCAACCCAAAAAGTTTGGTTGATTAGTCTGTGGCATTCTGTTAAACTGTTGCTTATGGCGGTCTCTGTGAGCTTCTCAGCGACATTCAGCCAGCCAGGTATCCTGCCTGCTGTAGATGGAATGTGGCAATGGAACGCTGGCTGCGCGTGTCATAATAGGCTCTGAGCCTTTATATACCTGTGCACAGCAGCAGCCACCTTCAGTCTGCTGCTGGACAGCGATCAGCAGCAGCAGCAGGAGAGGTATGTAATCAGGAGCCCTCCTGCTAAGGGTAGACAGCTGCTCGTTCCACCCCACCCCCCGCCTTAATTGGTTCTCCTCCCTTCCAACGGTGTTGAGGCGGGTGGGAACAGCAGGGGGTGAAGGTGCTGTGTTTAAAGAGGTGGAGTTATGCAGATCTAAAACGCGTGGATTGCAGCAGCAGCAAGCCGAAAAGTGCAGGCATGTAAGGGATCTAGAGGTTGACAACATGTCTTCTTAACGGGAGTCCAGGAGCTCATCTCCACAAATAGACTTTTCAGGATCCTTGGGTGGCTCCGTAGTTTGAAACCAATTCTGGTTATCGCTTCTCGGCCTTTTGGCTAAGATCAAGTGTAGTATCTGTTCTTATCAGTTTAATATCTGATACGTCCCCTATCTGGGGACCATATATTAAATGGATTTTTAGAACAGGGAGATGGAAAAAGAGCTTGCTCTGTCCACTCCACGCATTGACCTGGTATTGCAGTATCTCCAGGACCGGTGCACCCCTTCTTTAATGCAGTTTCTAAAATCAGAAAGAATTGAATTCAATGTTTTTTGTTCATTTTGCTTGTTTGTCGGATTTTGGGATGGACTCTTTGGCTTTGCTTTTCTTCTCCTCATTGGATTTTTCATGTTCAAAGTTGCAGAAGCCAGATTACAAGCTCATTTTGGTTCAACTTCAGCAACTGTGCATTGCATTGCCATGTAATGTGATGCAATGCTATCTTTCTAGCTCTCCCTTTTTACTTCCTTTTGGATAAACAGACATATTAGGCAAGCATTTTGGAGCTTTCACCTAAATAACTACAGGTGGTGAGATAAGCTGCACAATATAATTGACCTTTCAGTATATTGTTGCACACACACCATCTATTTAGCAAATGCCCTTGTTATCAACAGCAGCCTTTTAAACTCACCTGAGCTAACAGGTATGTGCGCTGGTTACTCTGCTGCGCTTAAAATTTCTTTTTTGGTTTGCTACAATGCCTTTTCTGAAACGTTGTCTCCTTCTGCTGGAACACTGACTTCTTTCATTTAATGCCTGCAGACTATAAAAGAGAACCCAACCCAAAAAGTTTGGTTGATTAGTCTGTGGCATTCTGTTAAACTGTTGCTTATGGCGGTCTCTGTGAGCTTCTCAGCGACATTCAGCCAGCCAGGTATCCTGCCTGCAGTAGATGGAATGTGGCAATGGAACGCTGGCTGCGCGTGTCATAATAGGCTCTGAGCCTTTATATACCTGTGCACAGCAGCAGCCACCTTCAGTCTGCTGCTGGACAGCCAGCAGCAGCAGCAGCAGGAGAGGTATGTAATCAGGAGCCCTCCTGCTAAGGGTAGACAGCTGCTCGTTCCACCCCACCCCCCGCCTTAATTGGTTCTCCTCCCTTCCAACGGTGTTGAGGCGGGTGGGAACAGCAGGGGGTGAAGGTGCTGTGTTTAAAGAGGTGGAGTTATGCAGATCTAAAACGCGTGGATTGCAGCAGCAGCAAGCCGAAAAGTGCAGGCATGTAAGGGATCTAGAGGTTGACAACATGTCTTCTTAACGGGAGTCCAGGAGCTCATCTCCACAAATGGACTTTTCAGGATCCTTGGGTGGCTCCGTAGTTTGAAACCAATTCTGGTTATCGCTTCTCGGCCTTTTGGCTAAGATCAAGTGCAGTATCTGTTCTTATCAGTTTAATATCTGATACGTCCCCTATCTGGGGACCATATATTAAATGGATTTTTAGAACAGGGAGATGGAAAAAGAGCTTGCTCTGTCCACTCCACGCATTGACCTGGTATTGCAGTATCTCCAGGACCGGTGCACCCCTTCTTTAATGCAGTTTCTAAAATCAGAAAGAATTGAATTCAATGTTTTTTGTTCATTTTGCTTGTTTGTCGGATTTTGGGATCGACTCTTTGGCTTTGCTTTTCTTCTCCTCATTGGATTTTTCATGTTCAAAGTTGCAGAAGCCAGATTACAAGCTCATTTTGGTTCAACTTCAGCAACTGTGCATTGCATTGCCATGTAATGTGATGCAATGCTATCTTTCTAGCTCTCCCTTTTTACTTCCTTTTGGATAAACAGACATATTAGGCAAGCATTTTGGAGCTTTCACCTAAATAACTACAGGTGGTGAGATAAGCTGCACAATATAATTGACCTTTCAGTATATTGTTGCACACACACCATCTATTTAGCAAATGCCCTTGTTATCAACAGCAGCCTTTTAAACTCACCTGAGCTAACAGGTATGTGCGCTGGTTACTCTGCTGCGCTTAAAATTTCTTTTTTGGTTTGCTACAATGCCTTTTCTGAAACATTGTCTCCTTCTGCTGGAACACTGACTTCTTTCATTTAATGCCTGCAGACTATAAAAGAGAACCCAACCCAAAAAGTTTGGTTGATTAGTCTGTGGCATTCTGTTAAACTGTTGCTTATGGCGGTCTCTGTGAGCTTCTCAGCGATATTCAGCCAGCCAGGTATCCTGCCTGCTGTAGATGGAATGTGGCAATGGAACGCTGGCTGCGCGTGTCATAATAGGCTCTGAGCCTTTATATACCTGTGCACAGCAGCAGCCACCTTCAGTCTGCTGCTGGACAGCGATCAGCAGCAGCAGCAGGAGAGGTATGTAATCAGGAGCCCTCCTGCTAAGGGTAGACAGCTGCTCGTTCCACCCCACCCCCCGCCTTAATTGGTTCTCCTCCCTTCCAACGGTGTTGAGGCGGGTGGGAACAGCAGGGGGTGAAGGTGCTGTGTTTAAAGAGGTGGAGTTATGCAGATCTAAAACGCGTGGATTGCAGCAGCAGCAAGCCGAAAAGTGCAGGCATGTAAGGGATCTAGAGGTTGACAACATGTCTTCTTAACGGGAGTCCAGGAGCTCATCTCCACAAATAGACTTTTCAGGATCCTTGGGTGGCTCCGTAGTTTGAAACCAATTCTGGTTATCGCTTCTCGGCCTTTTGGCTAAGATCAAGTGTAGTATCTGTTCTTATCAGTTTAATATCTGATACGTCCCCTATCTGGGGACCATATATTAAATAGATTTTTAGAACAGGGAGATGGAAAAAGAGCTTGCTCTGTCCACTCCACGCATTGACCTGGTATTGCAGTATCTCCAGGACCGGTGCACCCCTTCTTTAATGCAGTTTCTAAAATCAGAAAGAATTGAATTCAATGTTTTTTGTTCATTTTGCTTGTTTGTCGGATTTTGGGATGGACTCTTTGGCTTTGCTTTTCTTCTCCTCATTGGATTTTTCATGTTCAAAGTTGCAGAAGCCAGATTACAAGCTCATTTTGGTTCAACTTCAGCAACTGTGCATTGCATTGCCATGTAATGTGATGCAATGCTATCTTTCTAGCTCTCCCTTTTTACTTCCTTTTGGATAAACAGACATATTAGGCAAGCATTTTGGAGCTTTCACCTAAATAACTACAGGTGGTGAGATAAGCTGCACAATATAATTGACCTTTCAGTATATTGTTGCACACACACCATCTATTTAGCAAATGCCCTTGTTATCAACAGCAGCCTTTTAAACTCACCTGAGCTAACAGGTATGTGCGCTGGTTACTCTGCTGCGCTTAAAATTTCTTTTTTGGTTTGCTACAATGCCTTTTCTGAAACGTTGTCTCCTTCTGCTGGAACACTGACTTCTTTCATTTAATGCCTGCAGACTATAAAAGAGAACCCAACCCAAAAAGTTTGGTTGATTAGTCTGTGGCATTCTGTTAAACTGTTGCTTATGGCGGTCTCTGTGAGCTTCTCAGCGACATTCAGCCAGCCAGGTATCCTGCCTGCAGTAGATGGAATGTGGCAATGGAACGCTGGCTGCGCGTGTCATAATAGGCTCTGAGCCTTTATATACCTGTGCACAGCAGCAGCCACCTTCAGTCTGCTGCTGGACAGCCAGCAGCAGCAGCAGCAGGAGAGGTATGTAATCAGGAGCCCTCCTGCTAAGGGTAGACAGCTGCTCGTTCCACCCCAACCCCCCGCCTTAATTGGTTCTCCTCCCTTCCAACGGTGTTGAGGCGGGTGGGAACAGCAGGGGGTGAAGGTGCTGTGTTTAAAGAGGTGGAGTTATGCAGATCTAAAACGCGTGGATTGCAGCAGCAGCAAGCCGAAAAGTGCAGGCATGTAAGGGATCTAGAGGTTGACAACATGTCTTCTTAACGGGAGTCCAGGAGCTCATCTCCACAAATGGACTTTTCAGGATCCTTGGGTGGCTCCGTAGTTTGAAACCAATTCTGGTTATCGCTTCTCGGCCTTTTGGCTAAGATCAAGTGTAGTATCTGTTCTTATCAGTTTAATATCTGATACGTCCCCTATCTGGGGACCATATATTAAATGGATTTTTAGAACAGGGAGATGGAAAAAGAGCTTGCTCTGTCCACTCCACGCATTGACCTGGTATTGCAGTATCTCCAGGACCGGTGCACCCCTTCTTTAATGCAGTTTCTAAAATCAGAAAGAATTGAATTCAATGTTTTTTGTTCATTTTGCTTGTTTGTCGGATTTTGGGATGGACTCTTTGGCTTTGCTTTTCTTCTCCTCATTGGATTTTTCATGTTCAAAGTTGCAGAAGCCAGATTACAAGCTCATTTTGGTTCAACTTCAGCAACTGTGCATTGCATTGCCATGTAATGTGATGCAATGCTATCTTTCTAGCTCTCCCTTTTTACTTCCTTTTGGATAAACAGACATATTAGGCAAGCATTTTGGAGCTTTCACCTAAATAACTACAGGTGGTGAGATAAGCTGCACAATATAATTGACCTTTCAGTATATTGTTGCACACACACCATCTATTTAGCAAATGCCCTTGTTATCAACAGCAGCCTTTTAAACTCACCTGAGCTAACAGGTATGTGCGCTGGTTACTCTGCTGCGCTTAAAATTTCTTTTTTGGTTTGCTACAATGCCTTTTCTGAAACGTTGTCTCCTTCTGCTGGAACACTGACTTCTTTCATTTAATGCCTGCAGACTATAAAAGAGAACCCAACCCAAAAAGTTTGGTTGATTAGTCTGTGGCATTCTGTTAAACTGTTGCTTATGGCGGTCTCTGTGAGCTTCTCAGCGACATTCAGCCAGCCAGGTATCCTGCCTGCAGTAGATGGAATGTGGCAATGGAACGCTGGCTGCGCGTGTCATAATAGGCTCTGAGCCTTTATATACCTGTGCACAGCAGCAGCCACCTTCAGTCTGCTGCTGGACAGCCAGCAGCAGCAGCAGCAGGAGAGGTATGTAATCAGGAGCCCTCCTGCTAAGGGTAGACAGCTGCTCGTTCCACCCCACCCCCCGCCTTAATTGGTTCTCCTCCCTTCCAACGGTGTTGAGGCGGGTGGGAACAGCAGGGGGTGAAGGTGCTGTGTTTAAAGAGGTGGAGTTATGCAGATCTAAAACGCGTGGATTGCAGCAGCAGCAAGCCGAAAAGTGCAGGCATGTAAGGGATCTAGAGGTTGACAACATGTCTTCTTAACGGGAGTCCAGGAGCTCATCTCCACAAATGGACTTTTCAGGATCCTTGGGTGGCTCCGTAGTTTGAAACCAATTCTGGTTATCGCTTCTCGGCCTTTTGGCTAAGATCAAGTGTAGTATCTGTTCTTATCAGTTTAATATCTGATACGTCCCCTATCTGGGGACCATATATTAAATGGATTTTTAGAACAGGGAGATGGAAAAAGAGCTTGCTCTGTCCACTCCACGCATTGACCTGGTATTGCAGTATCTCCAGGACCGGTGCACCCCTTCTTTAATGCAGTTTCTAAAATCAGAAAGAATTGAATTCAATGTTTTTTGTTCATTTTGCTTGTTTGTCGGATTTTGGGATGGACTCTTTGGCTTTGCTTTTCTTCTCCTCATTGGATTTTTCATGTTCAAAGTTGCAGAAGCCAGATTACAAGCTCATTTTGGTTCAACTTCAGCAACTGTGCATTGCATTGCCATGTAATGTGATGCAATGCTATCTTTCTAGCTCTCCCTTTTTACTTCCTTTTGGATAAACAGACATATTAGGCAAGCATTTTGGAGCTTTCACCTAAATAACTACAGGTGGTGAGATAAGCTGCACAATATAATTGACCTTTCAGTATATTGTTGCACACACACCATCTATTTAGCAAATGCCCTTGTTATCAACAGCAGCCTTTTAAACTCACCTGAGCTAACAGGTATGTGCGCTGGTTACTCTGCTGCGCTTAAAATTTCTTTTTTGGTTTGCTACAATGCCTTTTCTGAAACGTTGTCTCCTTCTGCTGGAACACTGACTTCTTTCATTTAATGCCTGCAGAATATAAAAGAGAACCCAACCCAAAAAGTTTGGTTGATTAGTCTGTGGCATTCTGTTAAACTGTTGCTTATGGCGGTCTCTGTGAGCTTCTCAGCGACATTCAGCCAGCCAGGTATCCTGCCTGCAGTAGATGGAATGTGGCAATGGAACGCTGGCTGCGCGTGTCATAATAGGCTCTGAGCCTTTATATACCTGTGCACAGCAGCAGCCACCTTCAGTCTGCTGCTGGACAGCCAACAGCAGCAGCAGGAGAGGTATGTAATCAGGAGCCCTCCTGCTAAGGGTAGACAGCTGCTCGTTCCACCCCACCCCCCGCCTTAATTGGTTCTCCTCCCTTCCAACGGTGTTGAGGCGGGTGGGAACAGCAGGGGGTGAAGGTGCTGTGTTTAAAGAGGTGGAGTTATGCAGATCTAAAACGCGTGGATTGCAGCAGCAGCAAGCCGAAAAGTGCAGGCATGTAAGGGATCTAGAGGTTGACAACATGTCTTCTTAACGGGAGTCCAGGAGCTCATCTCCACAAATGGACTTTTCAGGATCCTTGGGTGGCTCCGTAGTTTGAAACCAATTCTGGTTATCGCTTCTCGGCCTTTTGGCTAAGATCAAGTGTAGTATCTGTTCTTATCAGTTTAATATCTGATACGTCCCCTATCTGGGGACCATATATTAAATGGATTTTTAGAACAGGGAGATGGAAAAAGAGCTTGCTCTGTCCACTCCACGCATTGACCTGGTATTGCAGTATCTCCAGGACCGGTGCACCCCTTCTTTAATGCAGTTTCTAAAATCAGAAAGAATTGAATTCAATGTTTTTTGTTCATTTTGCTTGTTTGTCGGATTTTGGGATGGACTCTTTGGCTTTGCTTTTCTTCTCCTCATTGGATTTTTCATGTTCAAAGTTGCAGAAGCCAGATTACAAGCTCATTTTGGTTCAACTTCAGCAACTGTGCATTGCATTGCCATGTAATGTGATGCAATGCTATCTTTCTAGCTCTCCCTTTTTACTTCCTTTTGGATAAACAGACATATTAGGCAAGCATTTTGGAGCTTTCACCTAAATAACTACAGGTGGTGAGATAAGCTGCACAATATAATTGACCTTTCAGTATATTGTTGCACACACACCATCTATTTAGCAAATGCCCTTGTTATCAACAGCAGCCTTTTAAACTCACCTGAGCTAACAGGTATGTGCGCTGGTTACTCTGCTGCGCTTAAAATTTCTTTTTTGGTTTGCTACAATGCCTTTTCTGAAACGTTGTCTCCTTCTGCTGGAACACTGACTTCTTTCATTTAATGCCTGCAGACTATAAAAGAGAACCCAACCCAAAAAGTTTGGTTGATTAGTCTGTGGCATTCTGTTAAACTGTTGCTTATGGCGGTCTCTGTGAGCTTCTCAGCGACATTCAGCCAGCCAGGCATCCTGCCTGCAGTAGATGGAATGTGGCAATGGAACGCTGGCTGCGCGTGTCATAATAGGCTCTGAGCCTTTATATACCTGTGCACAGCAGCAGCCACCTTCAGTCTGCTGCTGGACAGCCAGCAGCAGCAGCAGCAGGAGAGGTATGTAATCAGGAGCCCTCCTGCTAAGGGTAGACAGCTGCTCGTTCCACCCCACCCCCCGCCTTAATTGGTTCTCCTCCCTTCCAACGGTGTTGAGGCGGGTGGGAACAGCAGGGGGTGAAGGTGCTGTGTTTAAAGAGGTGGAGTTATGCAGATCTAAAACGCGTGGATTGCAGCAGCAGCAAGCCGAAAAGTGCAGGCATGTAAGGGATCTAGAGGTTGACAACATGTCTTCTTAACGGGAGTCCAGGAGCTCATCTCCACAAATGGACTTTTCAGGATCCTTGGGTGGCTCCGTAGTTTGAAACCAATTCTGGTTATCGCTTCTCGGCCTTTTGGCTAAGATCAAGTGTAGTATCTGTTCTTATCAGTTTAATATCTGATACGTCCCCTATCTGGGGACCATATATTAAATGGATTTTTAGAACAGGGAGATGGAAAAAGAGCTTGCTCTGTCCACTCCACGCATTGACCTGGTATTGCAGTATCTCCAGGACCGGTGCACCCCTTCTTTAATGCAGTTTCTAAAATCAGAAAGAATTGAATTCAATGTTTTTTGTTCATTTTGCTTGTTTGTCGGATTTTGGGATGGACTCTTTGGCTTTGCTTTTCTTCTCCTCATTGGATTTTTCATGTTCAAAGTTGCAGAAGCCAGATTACAAGCTCATTTTGGTTCAACTTCAGCAACTGTGCATTGCATTGCCATGTAATGTGATGCAATGCTATCTTTCTAGCTCTCCCTTTTTACTTCCTTTTGGATAAACAGACATATTAGGCAAGCATTTTGGAGCTTTCACCTAAATAACTACAGGTGGTGAGATAAGCTGCACAATATAATTGACCTTTCAGTATATTGTTGCACACACACCATCTATTTAGCAAATGCCCTTGTTATCAACAGCAGCCTTTTAAACTCACCTGAGCTAACAGGTATGTGCGCTGGTTACTCTGCTGCGCTTAAAATTTCTTTTTTGGTTTGCTACAATGCCTTTTCTGAAACGTTGTCTCCTTCTGCTGGAACACTGACTTCTTTCATTTAATGCCTGCAGACTATAAAAGAGAACCCAACCCAAAAAGTTTGGTTGATTAGTCTGTGGCATTCTGTTAAACTGTTGCTTATGGCGGTCTCTGTGAGCTTCTCAGCGACATTCAGCCAGCCAGGTATCCTGCCTGCAGTAGATGGAATGTGGCAATGGAACGCTGGCTGCGCGTGTCATAATAGGCTCTGAGCCTTTATATACCTGTGCACAGCAGCAGCCACCTTCAGTCTGCTGCTGGACAGCCAGCAGCAGCAGCAGCAGGAGAGGTATGTAATCAGGAGCCCTCCTGCTAAGGGTAGACAGCTGCTCGTTCCACCCCACCCCCCGCCTTAATTGGTTCTCCTCCCTTCCAACGGTGTTGAGGCGGGTGGGAACAGCAGGGGGTGAAGGTGCTGTGTTTAAAGAGGTGGAGTTATGCAGATCTAAAACGCGTGGATTGCAGCAGCAGCAAGCCGAAAAGTGCAGGCATGTAAGGGATCTAGAGGTTGACAACATGTCTTCTTAACGGGAGTCCAGGAGCTCATCTCCACAAATGGACTTTTCAGGATCCTTGGGTGGCTCCGTAGTTTGAAACCAATTCTGGTTATCGCTTCTCGGCCTTTTGGCTAAGATCAAGTGTAGTATCTGTTCTTATCAGTTTAATATCTGATACGTCCCCTATCTGGGGACCATATATTAAATGGATTTTTAGAACAGGGAGATGGAAAAAGAGCTTGCTCTGTCCACTCCACGCATTGACCTGGTATTGCAGTATCTCCAGGACCGGTGCACCCCTTCTTTAATGCAGTTTCTAAAATCAGAAAGAATTGAATTCAATGTTTTTTGTTCATTTTGCTTGTTTGTCGGATTTTGGGATGGACTCTTTGGCTTTGCTTTTCTTCTCCTCATTGGATTTTTCATGTTCAAAGTTGCAGAAGCCAGATTACAAGCTCATTTTGGTTCAACTTCAGCAACTGTGCATTGCATTGCCATGTAATGTGATGCAATGCTATCTTTCTAGCTCTCCCTTTTTACTTCCTTTTGGATAAACAGACATATTAGGCAAGCATTTTGGAGCTTTCACCTAAATAACTACAGGTGGTGAGATAAGCTGCACAATATAATTGACCTTTCAGTATATTGTTGCACACACACCATCTATTTAGCAAATGCCCTTGTTATCAACAGCAGCCTTTTAAACTCACCTGAGCTAACAGGTATGTGCGCTGGTTACTCTGCTGCGCTTAAAATTTCTTTTTTGGTTTGCTACAATGCCTTTTCTGAAACGTTGTCTCCTTCTGCTGGAACACTGACTTCTTTCATTTAATGCCTGCAGACTATAAAAGAGAACCCAACCCAAAAAGTTTGGTTGATTAGTCTGTGGCATTCTGTTAAACTGTTGCTTATGGCGGTCTCTGTGAGCTTCTCAGCGACATTCAGCCAGCCAGGCATCCTGCCTGCAGTAGATGGAATGTGGCAATGGAACGCTGGCTGCGCGTGTCATAATAGGCTCTGAGCCTTTATATACCTGTGCACAGCAGCAGCCACCTTCAGTCTGCTGCTGGACAGCCAGCAGCAGCAGCAGCAGGAGAGGTATGTAATCAGGAGCCCTCCTGCTAAGGGTAGACAGCTGCTCGTTCCACCCCACCCCCCGCCTTAATTGGTTCTCCTCCCTTCCAACGGTGTTGAGGCGGGTGGGAACAGCAGGGGGTGAAGGTGCTGTGTTTAAAGAGGTGGAGTTATGCAGATCTAAAACGCGTGGATTGCAGCAGCAGCAAGCCGAAAAGTGCAGGCATGTAAGGGATCTAGAGGTTGACAACATGTCTTCTTAACGGGAGTCCAGGAGCTCATCTCCACAAATGGACTTTTCAGGATCCTTGGGTGGCTCCGTAGTTTGAAACCAATTCTGGTTATCGCTTCTCGGCCTTTTGGCTAAGATCAAGTGTAGTATCTGTTCTTATCAGTTTAATATCTGATACGTCCCCTATCTGGGGACCATATATTAAATGGATTTTTAGAACAGGGAGATGGAAAAAGAGCTTGCTCTGTCCACTCCACGCATTGACCTGGTATTGCAGTATCTCCAGGACCGGTGCACCCCTTCTTTAATGCAGTTTCTAAAATCAGAAAGAATTGAATTCAATGTTTTTTGTTCATTTTGCTTGTTTGTCGGATTTTGGGATGGACTCTTTGGCTTTGCTTTTCTTCTCCTCATTGGATTTTTCATGTTCAAAGTTGCAGAAGCCAGATTACAAGCTCATTTTGGTTCAACTTCAGCAACTGTGCATTGCATTGCCATGTAATGTGATGCAATGCTATCTTTCTAGCTCTCCCTTTTTACTTCCTTTTGGATAAACAGACATATTAGGCAAGCATTTTGGAGCTTTCACCTAAATAACTACAGGTGGTGAGATAAGCTGCACAATATAATTGACCTTTCAGTATATTGTTGCACACACACCATCTATTTAGCAAATGCCCTTGTTATCAACAGCAGCCTTTTAAACTCACCTGAGCTAACAGGTATGTGCGCTGGTTACTCTGCTGCGCTTAAAATTTCTTTTTTGGTTTGCTACAATGCCTTTTCTGAAACGTTGTCTCCTTCTGCTGGAACACTGACTTCTTTCATTTAATGCCTGCAGACTATAAAAGAGAACCCAACCCAAAAAGTTTGGTTGATTAGTCTGTGGCATTCTGTTAAACTGTTGCTTATGGCGGTCTCTGTGAGCTTCTCAGCGACATTCAGCCAGCCAGGTATCCTGCCTGCAGTAGATGGAATGTGGCAATGGAACGCTGGCTGCGCGTGTCATAATAGGCTCTGAGCCTTTATATACCTGTGCACAGCAGCAGCCACCTTCAGTCTGCTGCTGGACAGCCAGCAGCAGCAGCAGCAGGAGAGGTATGTAATCAGGAGCCCTCCTGCTAAGGGTAGACAGCTGCTCGTTCCACCCCACCCCCCGCCTTAATTGGTTCTCCTCCCTTCCAACGGTGTTGAGGCGGGTGGGAACAGCAGGGGGTGAAGGTGCTGTGTTTAAAGAGGTGGAGTTATGCAGATCTAAAACTCGTGGATTGCAGCAGCAGCAAGCCGAAAAGTGCAGGCATGTAAGGGATCTAGAGGTTGACAACATGTCTTCTTAACGGGAGTCCAGGAGCTCATCTCCACAAATGGACTTTTCAGGATCCTTGGGTGGCTCCGTAGTTTGAAACCAATTCTGGTTATCGCTTCTCGGCCTTTTGGCTAAGATCAAGTGTAGTATCTGTTCTTATCAGTTTAATATCTGATACGTCCCCTATCTGGGGACCATATATTAAATGGATTTTTAGAACAGGGAGATGGAAAAAGAGCTTGCTCTGTCCACTCCACGCATTGACCTGGTATTGCAGTATCTCCAGGACCGGTGCACCCCTTCTTTAATGCAGTTTCTAAAATCAGAAAGAATTGAATTCAATGTTTTTTGTTCATTTTGCTTGTTTGTCGGATTTTGGGATGGACTCTTTGGCTTTGCTTTTCTTCTCCTCATTGGATTTTTCATGTTCAAAGTTGCAGAAGCCAGATTACAAGCTCATTTTGGTTCAACTTCAGCAACTGTGCATTGCATTGCCATGTAATGTGATGCAATGCTATCTTTCTAGCTCTCCCTTTTTACTTCCTTTTGGATAAACAGACATATTAGGCAAGCATTTTGGAGCTTTCACCTAAATAACTACAGGTGGTGAGATAAGCTGCACAATATAATTGACCTTTCAGTATATTGTTGCACACACACCATCTATTTAGCAAATGCCCTTGTTATCAACAGCAGCCTTTTAAACTCACCTGAGCTAACAGGTATGTGCGCTGGTTACTCTGCTGCGCTTAAAATTTCTTTTTTGGTTTGCTACAATGCCTTTTCTGAAACGTTGTCTCCTTCTGCTGGAACACTGACTTCTTTCATTTAATGCCTGCAGACTATAAAAGAGAACCCAACCCAAAAAGTTTGGTTGATTAGTCTGTGGCATTCTGTTAAACTGTTGCTTATGGAGGTCTCTGTGAGCTTCTCAGCGACATTCAGCCAGCCAGGTATCCTGCCTGCAGTAGATGGAATGTGGCAATGGAACGCTGGCTGCGCGTGTCATAATAGGCTCTGAGCCTTTATATACCTGTGCACAGCAGCAGCCACCTTCAGTCTGCTGCTGGACAGCCAGCAGCAGCAGCAGCAGGAGAGGTATGTAATCAGGAGCCCTCCTGCTAAGGGTAGACAGCTGCTCGTTCCACCCCACCCCCCGCCTTAATTGGTTCTCCTCCCTTCCAACGGTGTTGAGGCGGGTGGGAACAGCAGGGGGTGAAGGTGCTGTGTTTAAAGAGGTGGAGTTATGCAGATCTAAAACGCGTGGATTGCAGCAGCAGCAAGCCGAAAAGTGCAGGCATGTAAGGGATCTAGAGGTTGACAACATGTCTTCTTAACGGGAGTCCAGGAGCTCATCTCCACAAATGGACTTTTCAGGATCCTTGGGTGGCTCCGTAGTTTGAAACCAATTCTGGTTATCGCTTCTCGGCCTTTTGGCTAAGATCAAGTGTAGTATCTGTTCTTATCAGTTTAATATCTGATACGTCCCCTATCTGGGGACCATATATTAAATGGATTTTTAGAACAGGGAGATGGAAAAAGAGCTTGCTCTGTCCACTCCACGCATTGACCTGGTATTGCAGTATCTCCAGGACCGGTGCACCCCTTCTTTAATGCAGTTTCTAAAATCAGAAAGAATTGAATTCAATGTTTTTTGTTCATTTTGCTTGTTTGTCGGATTTTGGGATGGACTCTTTGGCTTTGCTTTTCTTCTCCTCATTGGATTTTTCATGTTCAAAGTTGCAGAAGCCAGATTACAAGCTCATTTTGGTTCAACTTCAGCAACTGTGCATTGCATTGCCATGTAATGTGATGCAATGCTATCTTTCTAGCTCTCCCTTTTTACTTCCTTTTGGATAAACAGACATATTAGGCAAGCATTTTGGAGCTTTCACCTAAATAACTACAGGTGGTGAGATAAGCTGCACAATATAATTGACCTTTCAGTATATTGTTGCACACACACCATCTATTTAGCAAATGCCCTTGTTATCAACAGCAGCCTTTTAAACTCACCTGAGCTAACAGGTATGTGCGCTGGTTACTCTGCTGCGCTTAAAATTTCTTTTTTGGTTTGCTACAATGCCTTTTCTGAAACGTTGTCTCCTTCTGCTGGAACACTGACTTCTTTCATTTAATGCCTGCAGACTATAAAAGAGAACCCAACCCAAAAAGTTTGGTTGATTAGTCTGTGGCATTCTGTTAAACTGTTGCTTATGGCGGTCTCTGTGAGCTTCTCAGCGACATTCAGCCAGCCAGGTATCCTGCCTGCAGTAGATGGAATGTGGCAATGGAACGCTGGCTGCGCGTGTCATAATAGGCTCTGAGCCTTTATATACCTGTGCACAGCAGCAGCCACCTTCAGTCTGCTGCTGGACAGCCAGCAGCAGCAGCAGGAGAGGTATGTAATCAGGAGCCCTCCTGCTAAGGGTAGACAGCTGCTCGTTCCACCCCACCCCCCGCCTTAATTGGTTCTCCTCCCTTCCAACGGTGTTGAGGCGGGTGGGAACAGCAGGGGGTGAAGGTGCTGTGTTTAAAGAGGTGGAGTTATGCAGATCTAAAACGCGTGGATTGCAGCAGCAGCAAGCCGAAAAGTGCAGGCATGTAAGGGATCTAGAGGTTGACAACATGTCTTCTTAACGGGAGTCCAGGAGCTCATCTCCACAAATGGACTTTTCAGGATCCTTGGGTGGCTCCGTAGTTTGAAACCAATTCTGGTTATCGCTTCTCGGCCTTTTGGCTAAGATCAAGTGTAGTATCTGTTCTTATCAGTTTAATATCTGATACGTCCCCTATCTGGGGACCATATATTAAATGGATTTTTAGAACAGGGAGATGGAAAAAGAGCTTGCTCTGTCCACTCCACGCATTGACCTGGTATTGCAGTATCTCCAGGACCGGTGCACCCCTTCTTTAATGCAGTTTCTAAAATCAGAAAGAATTGAATTCAATGTTTTTTGTTCATTTTGCTTGTTTGTCGGATTTTGGGATGGACTCTTTGGCTTTGCTTTTCTTCTCCTCATTGGATTTTTCATGTTCAAAGTTGCAGAAGCCAGATTACAAGCTCATTTTGGTTCAACTTCAGCAACTGTGCATTGCATTGCCATGTAATGTGATGCAATGCTATCTTTCTAGCTCTCCCTTTTTACTTCCTTTTGGATAAACAGACATATTAGGCAAGCATTTTGGAGCTTTCACCTAAATAACTACAGGTGGTGAGATAAGCTGCACAATATAATTGACCTTTCAGTATATTGTTGCACACACACCATCTATTTAGCAAATGCCCTTGTTATCAACAGCAGCCTTTTAAACTCACCTGAGCTAACAGGTATGTGCGCTGGTTACTCTGCTGCGCTTAAAATTTCTTTTTTGGTTTGCTACAATGCCTTTTCTGAAACGTTGTCTCCTTCTGCTGGAACACTGACTTCTTTCATTTAATGCCTGCAGACTATAAAAGAGAACCCAACCCAAAAAGTTTGGTTGATTAGTCTGTGGCATTCTGTTAAACTGTTGCTTATGGCGGTCTCTGTGAGCTTCTCAGCGACATTCAGCCAGCCAGGCATCCTGCCTGCAGTAGATGGAATGTGGCAATGGAACGCTGGCTGCGCGTGTCATAATAGGCTCTGAGCCTTTATATACCTGTGCACAGCAGCAGCCACCTTCAGTCTGCTGCTGGACAGCCAGCAGCAGCAGCAGCAGGAGAGGTATGTAATCAGGAGCCCTCCTGCTAAGGGTAGACAGCTGCTCGTTCCACCCCACCCCCCGCCTTAATTGGTTCTCCTCCCTTCCAACGGTGTTGAGGCGGGTGGGAACAGCAGGGGGTGAAGGTGCTGTGTTTAAAGAGGTGGAGTTATGCAGATCTAAAACTCGTGGATTGCAGCAGCAGCAAGCCGAAAAGTGCAGGCATGTAAGGGATCTAGAGGTTGACAACATGTCTTCTTAACGGGAGTCCAGGAGCTCATCTCCACAAATGGACTTTTCAGGATCCTTGGGTGGCTCCGTAGTTTGAAACCAATTCTGGTTATCGCTTCTCGGCCTTTTGGCTAAGATCAAGTGTAGTATCTGTTCTTATCAGTTTAATATCTGATACGTCCCCTATCTGGGGACCATATATTAAATGGATTTTTAGAACAGGGAGATGGAAAAAGAGCTTGCTCTGTCCACTCCACGCATTGACCTGGTATTGCAGTATCTCCAGGACCGGTGCACCCCTTCTTTAATGCAGTTTCTAAAATCAGAAAGAATTGAATTCAATGTTTTTTGTTCATTTTGCTTGTTTGTCGGATTTTGGGATGGACTCTTTGGCTTTGCTTTTCTTCTCCTCATTGGATTTTTCATGTTCAAAGTTGCAGAAGCCAGATTACAAGCTCATTTTGGTTCAACTTCAGCAACTGTGCATTGCATTGCCATGTAATGTGATGCAATGCTATCTTTCTAGCTCTCCCTTTTTACTTCCTTTTGGATAAACAGACATATTAGGCAAGCATTTTGGAGCTTTCACCTAAATAACTACAGGTGGTGAGATAAGCTGCACAATATAATTGACCTTTCAGTATATTGTTGCACACACACCATCTATTTAGCAAATGCCCTTGTTATCAACAGCAGCCTTTTAAACTCACCTGAGCTAACAGGTATGTGCGCTGGTTACTCTGATGCGCTTAAAATTTCTTTTTTGGTTTGCTACAATGCCTTTTCTGAAACGTTGTCTCCTTCTGCTGGAACACTGACTTCTTTCATTTAATGCCTGCAGACTATAAAAGAGAACCCAACCCAAAAAGTTTGGTTGATTAGTCTGTGGCATTCTGTTAAACTGTTGCTTATGGCGGTCTCTGTGAGCTTCTCAGCGACATTCAGCCAGCCAGGTATCCTGCCTGCAGTAGATGGAATGTGGCAATGGAACGCTGGCTGCGCGTGTCATAATAGGCTCTGAGCCTTTATATACCTGTGCACAGCAGCAGCCACCTTCAGTCTGCTGCTGGACAGCCAGCAGCAGCAGCAGCAGGAGAGGTATGTAATCAGGAGCCCTCCTGCTAAGGGTAGACAGCTGCTCGTTCCACCCCACCCCCCGCCTTAATTGGTTCTCCTCCCTTCCAACGGTGTTGAGGCGGGTGGGAACAGCAGGGGGTGAAGGTGCTGTGTTTAAAGAGGTGGAGTTATGCAGATCTAAAACGCGTGGATTGCAGCAGCAGCAAGCCGAAAAGTGCAGGCATGTAAGGGATCTAGAGGTTGACAACATGTCTTCTTAACGGGAGTCCAGGAGCTCATCTCCACAAATGGACTTTTCAGGATCCTTGGGTGGCTCCGTAGTTTGAAACCAATTCTGGTTATCGCTTCTCGGCCTTTTGGCTAAGATCAAGTGTAGTATCTGTTCTTATCAGTTTAATATCTGATACGTCCCCTATCTGGGGACCATATATTAAATGGATTTTTAGAACAGGGAGATGGAAAAAGAGCTTGCTCTGTCCACTCCACGCATTGACCTGGTATTGCAGTATCTCCAGGACCGGTGCACCCCTTCTTTAATGCAGTTTCTAAAATCAGAAAGAATTGAATTCAATGTTTTTTGTTCATTTTGCTTGTTTGTCGGATTTTGGGATGGACTCTTTGGCTTTGCTTTTCTTCTCCTCATTGGATTTTTCATGTTCAAAGTTGCAGAAGCCAGATTACAAGCTCATTTTGGTTCAACTTCAGCAACTGTGCATTGCATTGCCATGTAATGTGATGCAATGCTATCTTTCTAGCTCTCCCTTTTTACTTCCTTTTGGATAAACAGACATATTAGGCAAGCATTTTGGAGCTTTCACCTAAATAACTACAGGTGGTGAGATAAGCTGCACAATATAATTGACCTTTCAGTATATTGTTGCACACACACCATCTATTTAGCAAATGCCCTTGTTATCAACAGCAGCCTTTTAAACTCACCTGAGCTAACAGGTATGTGCGCTGGTTACTCTGCTGCGCTTAAAATTTCTTTTTTGGTTTGCTACAATGCCTTTTCTGAAACGTTGTCTCCTTCTGCTGGAACACTGACTTCTTTCATTTAATGCCTGCAGACTATAAAAGAGAACCCAACCCAAAAAGTTTGGTTGATTAGTCTGTGGCATTCTGTTAAACTGTTGCTTATGGCGGTCTCTGTGAGCTTCTCAGCGACATTCAGCCAGCCAGGTATCCTGCCTGCAGTAGATGGAATGTGGCAATGGAACGCTGGCTGCGCGTGTCATAATAGGCTCTGAGCCTTTATATACCTGTGCACAGCAGCAGCCACCTTCAGTCTGCTGCTGGACAGCCAGCAGCAGCAGCAGGAGAGGTATGTAATCAGGAGCCCTCCTGCTAAGGGTAGACAGCTGCTCGTTCCACCCCACCCCCCGCCTTAATTGGTTCTCCTCCCTTCCAACGGTGTTGAGGCGGGTGGGAACAGCAGGGGGTGAAGGTGCTGTGTTTAAAGAGGTGGAGTTATGCAGATCTAAAACGCGTGGATTGCAGCAGCAGCAAGCCGAAAAGTGCAGGCATGTAAGGGATCTAGAGGTTGACAACATGTCTTCTTAACGGGAGTCCAGGAGCTCATCTCCACAAATGGACTTTTCAGGATCCTTGGGTGGCTCCGTAGTTTGAAACCAATTCTGGTTATCGCTTCTCGGCCTTTTGGCTAAGATCAAGTGTAGTATCTGTTCTTATCAGTTTAATATCTGATACGTCCCATATCTGGGGACCATATATTAAATGGATTTTTAGAACAGGGAGATGGAAAAAGAGCTTGCTCTGTCCACTCCACGCATTGACCTGGTATTGCAGTATCTCCAGGACCGGTGCACCCCTTCTTTAATGCAGTTTCTAAAATCAGAAAGAATTGAATTCAATGTTTTTTGTTCATTTTGCTTGTTTGTCGGATTTTGGGATGGACTCTTTGGCTTTGCTTTTCTTCTCCTCATTGGATTTTTCATGTTCAAAGTTGCAGAAGCCAGATTACAAGCTCATTTTGGTTCAACTTCAGCAACTGTGCATTGCATTGCCATGTAATGTGATGCAATGCTATCTTTCTAGCTCTCCCTTTTTACTTCCTTTTGGATAAACAGACATATTAGGCAAGCATTTTGGAGCTTTCACCTAAATAACTACAGGTGGTGAGATAAGCTGCACAATATAATTGACCTTTCAGTATATTGTTGCACACACACCATCTATTTAGCAAATGCCCTTGTTATCAACAGCAGCCTTTTAAACTCACCTGAGCTAACAGGTATGTGCGCTGGTTACTCTGCTGCGCTTAAAATTTCTTTTTTGGTTTGCTACAATGCCTTTTCTGAAACGTTGTCTCCTTCTGCTGGAACACTGACTTCTTTCATTTAATGCCTGCAGACTATAAAAGAGAACCCAACCCAAAAAGTTTGGTTGATTAGTCTGTGGCATTCTGTTAAACTGTTGCTTATGGCGGTCTCTGTGAGCTTCTCAGCGACATTCAGCCAGCCAGGCATCCTGCCTGCAGTAGATGGAATGTGGCAATGGAACGCTGGCTGCGCGTGTCATAATAGGCTCTGAGCCTTTATATACCTGTGCACAGCAGCAGCCACCTTCAGTCTGCTGCTGGACAGCCAGCAGCAGCAGCAGCAGGAGAGGTATGTAATCAGGAGCCCTCCTGCTAAGGGTAGACAGCTGCTCGTTCCACCCCACCCCCCGCCTTAATTGGTTCTCCTCCCTTCCAACGGTGTTGAGGCGGGTGGGAACAGCAGGGGGTGAAGGTGCTGTGTTTAAAGAGGTGGAGTTATGCAGATCTAAAACGCGTGGATTGCAGCAGCAGCAAGCCGAAAAGTGCAGGCATGTAAGGGATCTAGAGGTTGACAACATGTCTTCTTAACGGGAGTCCAGGAGCTCATCTCCACAAATGGACTTTTCAGGATCCTTGGGTGGCTCCGTAGTTTGAAACCAATTCTGGTTATCGCTTCTCGGCCTTTTGGCTAAGATCAAGTGTAGTATCTGTTCTTATCAGTTTAATATCTGATACGTCCCCTATCTGGGGACCATATATTAAATGGATTTTTAGAACAGGGAGATGGAAAAAGAGCTTGCTCTGTCCACTCCACGCATTGACCTGGTATTGCAGTATCTCCAGGACCGGTGCACCCCTTCTTTAATGCAGTTTCTAAAATCAGAAAGAATTGAATTCAATGTTTTTTGTTCATTTTGCTTGTTTGTCGGATTTTGGGATGGACTCTTTGGCTTTGCTTTTCTTCTCCTCATTGGATTTTTCATGTTCAAAGTTGCAGAAGCCAGATTACAAGCTCATTTTGGTTCAACTTCAGCAACTGTGCATTGCATTGCCATGTAATGTGATGCAATGCTATCTTTCTAGCTCTCCCTTTTTACTTCCTTTTGGATAAACAGACATATTAGGCAAGCATTTTGGAGCTTTCACCTAAATAACTACAGGTGGTGAGATAAGCTGCACAATATAATTGACCTTTCAGTATATTGTTGCACACACACCATCTATTTAGCAAATGCCCTTGTTATCAACAGCAGCCTTTTAAACTCACCTGAGCTAACAGGTATGTGCGCTGGTTACTCTGCTGCGCTTAAAATTTCTTTTTTGGTTTGCTACAATGCCTTTTCTGAAACGTTGTCTCCTTCTGCTGGAACACTGACTTCTTTCATTTAATGCCTGCAGACTATAAAAGAGAACCCAACCCAAAAAGTTTGGTTGATTAGTCTGTGGCATTCTGTTAAACTGTTGCTTATGGCGGTCTCTGTGAGCTTCTCAGCGACATTCAGCCAGCCAGGTATCCTGCCTGCAGTAGATGGAATGTGGCAATGGAACGCTGGCTGCGCGTGTCATAATAGGCTCTGAGCCTTTATATACCTGTGCACAGCAGCAGCCACCTTCAGTCTGCTGCTGGACAGCCAGCAGCAGCAGCAGCAGGAGAGGTATGTAATCAGGAGCCCTCCTGCTAAGGGTAGACAGCTGCTCGTTCCACCCCACCCCCCGCCTTAATTGGTTCTCCTCCCTTCCAACGGTGTTGAGGCGGGTGGGAACAGCAGGGGGTGAAGGTGCTGTGTTTAAAGAGGTGGAGTTATGCAGATCTAAAACTCGTGGATTGCAGCAGCAGCAAGCCGAAAAGTGCAGGCATGTAAGGGATCTAGAGGTTGACAACATGTCTTCTTAACGGGAGTCCAGGAGCTCATCTCCACAAATGGACTTTTCAGGATCCTTGGGTGGCTCCGTAGTTTGAAACCAATTCTGGTTATCGCTTCTCGGCCTTTTGGCTAAGATCAAGTGTAGTATCTGTTCTTATCAGTTTAATATCTGATACGTCCCCTATCTGGGGACCATATATTAAATGGATTTTTAGAACAGGGAGATGGAAAAAGAGCTTGCTCTGTCCACTCCACGCATTGACCTGGTATTGCAGTATCTCCAGGACCGGTGCACCCCTTCTTTAATGCAGTTTCTAAAATCAGAAAGAATTGAATTCAATGTTTTTTGTTCATTTTGCTTGTTTGTCGGATTTTGGGATGGACTCTTTGGCTTTGCTTTTCTTCTCCTCATTGGATTTTTCATGTTCAAAGTTGCAGAAGCCAGATTACAAGCTCATTTTGGTTCAACTTCAGCAACTGTGCATTGCATTGCCATGTAATGTGATGCAATGCTATCTTTCTAGCTCTCCCTTTTTACTTCCTTTTGGATAAACAGACATATTAGGCAAGCATTTTGGAGCTTTCACCTAAATAACTACAGGTGGTGAGATAAGCTGCACAATATAATTGACCTTTCAGTATATTGTTGCACACACACCATCTATTTAGCAAATGCCCTTGTTATCAACAGCAGCCTTTTAAACTCACCTGAGCTAACAGGTATGTGCGCTGGTTACTCTGATGCGCTTAAAATTTCTTTTTTGGTTTGCTACAATGCCTTTTCTGAAACGTTGTCTCCTTCTGCTGGAACACTGACTTCTTTCATTTAATGCCTGCAGACTATAAAAGAGAACCCAACCCAAAAAGTTTGGTTGATTAGTCTGTGGCATTCTGTTAAACTGTTGCTTATGGCGGTCTCTGTGAGCTTCTCAGCGACATTCAGCCAGCCAGGTATCCTGCCTGCAGTAGATGGAATGTGGCAATGGAACGCTGGCTGCGCGTGTCATAATAGGCTCTGAGCCTTTATATACCTGTGCACAGCAGCAGCCACCTTCAGTCTGCTGCTGGACAGCCAGCAGCAGCAGCAGCAGGAGAGGTATGTAATCAGGAGCCCTCCTGCTAAGGGTAGACAGCTGCTCGTTCCACCCCACCCCCCGCCTTAATTGGTTCTCCTCCCTTCCAACGGTGTTGAGGCGGGTGGGAACAGCAGGGGGTGAAGGTGCTGTGTTTAAAGAGGTGGAGTTATGCAGATCTAAAACGCGTGGATTGCAGCAGCAGCAAGCCGAAAAGTGCAGGCATGTAAGGGATCTAGAGGTTGACAACATGTCTTCTTAACGGGAGTCCAGGAGCTCATCTCCACAAATGGACTTTTCAGGATCCTTGGGTGGCTCCGTAGTTTGAAACCAATTCTGGTTATCGCTTCTCGGCCTTTTGGCTAAGATCAAGTGTAGTATCTGTTCTTATCAGTTTAATATCTGATACGTCCCCTATCTGGGGACCATATATTAAATGGATTTTTAGAACAGGGAGATGGAAAAAGAGCTTGCTCTGTCCACTCCACGCATTGACCTGGTATTGCAGTATCTCCAGGACCGGTGCACCCCTTCTTTAATGCAGTTTCTAAAATCAGAAAGAATTGAATTCAATGTTTTTTGTTCATTTTGCTTGTTTGTCGGATTTTGGGATGGACTCTTTGGCTTTGCTTTTCTTCTCCTCATTGGATTTTTCATGTTCAAAGTTGCAGAAGCCAGATTACAAGCTCATTTTGGTTCAACTTCAGCAACTGTGCATTGCATTGCCATGTAATGTGATGCAATGCTATCTTTCTAGCTCTCCCTTTTTACTTCCTTTTGGATAAACAGACATATTAGGCAAGCATTTTGGAGCTTTCACCTAAATAACTACAGGTGGTGAGATAAGCTGCACAATATAATTGACCTTTCAGTATATTGTTGCACACACACCATCTATTTAGCAAATGCCCTTGTTATCAACAGCAGCCTTTTAAACTCACCTGAGCTAACAGGTATGTGCGCTGGTTACTCTGCTGCGCTTAAAATTTCTTTTTTGGTTTGCTACAATGCCTTTTCTGAAACGTTGTCTCCTTCTGCTGGAACACTGACTTCTTTCATTTAATGCCTGCAGACTATAAAAGAGAACCCAACCCAAAAAGTTTGGTTGATTAGTCTGTGGCATTCTGTTAAACTGTTGCTTATGGCGGTCTCTGTGAGCTTCTCAGCGACATTCAGCCAGCCAGGTATCCTGCCTGCAGTAGATGGAATGTGGCAATGGAACGCTGGCTGCGCGTGTCATAATAGGCTCTGAGCCTTTATATACCTGTGCACAGCAGCAGCCACCTTCAGTCTGCTGCTGGACAGCCAGCAGCAGCAGCAGCAGGAGAGGTATGTAATCAGGAGCCCTCCTGCTAAGGGTAGACAGCTGCTCGTTCCACCCCACCCCCCGCCTTAATTGGTTCTCCTCCCTTCCAACGGTGTTGAGGCGGGTGGGAACAGCAGGGGGTGAAGGTGCTGTGTTTAAAGAGGTGGAGTTATGCAGATCTAAAACGCGTGGATTGCAGCAGCAGCAAGCCGAAAAGTGCAGGCATGTAAGGGATCTAGAGGTTGACAACATGTCTTCTTAACGGGAGTCCAGGAGCTCATCTCCACAAATGGACTTTTCAGGATCCTTGGGTGGCTCCGTAGTTTGAAACCAATTCTGGTTATCGCTTCTCGGCCTTTTGGCTAAGATCAAGTGTAGTATCTGTTCTTATCAGTTTAATATCTGATACGTCCCCTATCTGGGGACCATATATTAAATGGATTTTTAGAACAGGGAGATGGAAAAAGAGCTTGCTCTGTCCACTCCACGCATTGACCTGGTATTGCAGTATCTCCAGGACCGGTGCACCCCTTCTTTAATGCAGTTTCTAAAATCAGAAAGAATTGAATTCAATGTTTTTTGTTCATTTTGCTTGTTTGTCGGATTTTGGGATGGACTCTTTGGCTTTGCTTTTCTTCTCCTCATTGGATTTTTCATGTTCAAAGTTGCAGAAGCCAGATTACAAGCTCATTTTGGTTCAACTTCAGCAACTGTGCATTGCATTGCCATGTAATGTGATGCAATGCTATCTTTCTAGCTCTCCCTTTTTACTTCCTTTTGGATAAACAGACATATTAGGCAAGCATTTTGGAGCTTTCACCTAAATAACTACAGGTGGTGAGATAAGCTGCACAATATAATTGACCTTTCAGTATATTGTTGCACACACACCATCTATTTAGCAAATGCCCTTGTTATCAACAGCAGCCTTTTAAACTCACCTGAGCTAACAGGTATGTGCGCTGGTTACTCTGCTGCGCTTAAAATTTCTTTTTTGGTTTGCTACAATGCCTTTTCTGAAACGTTGTCTCCTTCTGCTGGAACACTGACTTCTTTCATTTAATGCCTGCAGACTATAAAAGAGAACCCAACCCAAAAAGTTTGGTTGATTAGTCTGTGGCATTCTGTTAAACTGTTGCTTATGGCGGTCTCTGTGAGCTTCTCAGCGACATTCAGCCAGCCAGGTATCCTGCCTGCAGTAGATGGAATGTGGCAATGGAACGCTGGCTGCGCGTGTCATAATAGGCTCTGAGCCTTTATATACCTGTGCACAGCAGCAGCCACCTTCAGTCTGCTGCTGGACAGCCAGCAGCAGCAGCAGCAGGAGAGGTATGTAATCAGGAGCCCTCCTGCTAAGGGTAGACAGCTGCTCGTTCCACCCCACCCCCCGCCTTAATTGGTTCTCCTCCCTTCCAACGGTGTTGAGGCGGGTGGGAACAGCAGGGGGTGAAGGTGCTGTGTTTAAAGAGGTGGAGTTATGCAGATCTAAAACGCGTGGATTGCAGCAGCAGCAAGCCGAAAAGTGCAGGCATGTAAGGGATCTAGAGGTTGACAACATGTCTTCTTAACGGGAGTCCAGGAGCTCATCTCCACAAATGGACTTTTCAGGATCCTTGGGTGGCTCCGTAGTTTGAAACCAATTCTGGTTATCGCTTCTCGGCCTTTTGGCTAAGATCAAGTGTAGTATCTGTTCTTATCAGTTTAATATCTGATACGTCCCCTATCTGGGGACCATATATTAAATGGATTTTTAGAACAGGGAGATGGAAAAAGAGCTTGCTCTGTCCACTCCACGCATTGACCTGGTATTGCAGTATCTCCAGGACCGGTGCACCCCTTCTTTAATGCAGTTTCTAAAATCAGAAAGAATTGAATTCAATGTTTTTTGTTCATTTTGCTTGTTTGTCGGATTTTGGGATGGACTCTTTGGCTTTGCTTTTCTTCTCCTCATTGGATTTTTCATGTTCAAAGTTGCAGAAGCCAGATTACAAGCTCATTTTGGTTCAACTTCAGCAACTGTGCATTGCATTGCCATGTAATGTGATGCAATGCTATCTTTCTAGCTCTCCCTTTTTACTTCCTTTTGGATAAACAGACATATTAGGCAAGCATTTTGGAGCTTTCACCTAAATAACTACAGGTGGTGAGATAAGCTGCACAATATAATTGACCTTTCAGTATATTGTTGCACACACACCATCTATTTAGCAAATGCCCTTGTTATCAACAGCAGCCTTTTAAACTCACCTGAGCTAACAGGTATGTGCGCTGGTTACTCTGCTGCGCTTAAAATTTCTTTTTTGGTTTGCTACAATGCCTTTTCTGAAACGTTGTCTCCTTCTGCTGGAACACTGACTTCTTTCATTTAATGCCTGCAGACTATAAAAGAGAACCCAACCCAAAAAGTTTGGTTGATTAGTCTGTGGCATTCTGTTAAACTGTTGCTTATGGCGGTCTCTGTGAGCTTCTCAGCGACATTCAGCCAGCCAGGTATCCTGCCTGCAGTAGATGGAATGTGGCAATGGAACGCTGGCTGCGCGTGTCATAATAGGCTCTGAGCCTTTATATACCTGTGCACAGCAGCAGCCACCTTCAGTCTGCTGCTGGACAGCCAGCAGCAGCAGCAGCAGGAGAGGTATGTAATCAGGAGCCCTCCTGCTAAGGGTAGACAGCTGCTCGTTCCACCCCACCCCCCGCCTTAATTGGTTCTCCTCCCTTCCAACGGTGTTGAGGCGGGTGGGAACAGCAGGGGGTGAAGGTGCTGTGTTTAAAGAGGTGGAGTTATGCAGATCTAAAACGCGTGGATTGCAGCAGCAGCAAGCCGAAAAGTGCAGGCATGTAAGGGATCTAGAGGTTGACAACATGTCTTCTTAACGGGAGTCCAGGAGCTCATCTCCACAAATGGACTTTTCAGGATCCTTGGGTGGCTCCGTAGTTTGAAACCAATTCTGGTTATCGCTTCTCGGCCTTTTGGCTAAGATCAAGTGTAGTATCTGTTCTTATCAGTTTAATATCTGATACGTCCCCTATCTGGGGACCATATATTAAATGGATTTTTAGAACAGGGAGATGGAAAAAGAGCTTGCTCTGTCCACTCCACGCATTGACCTGGTATTGCAGTATCTCCAGGACCGGTGCACCCCTTCTTTAATGCAGTTTCTAAAATCAGAAAGAATTGAATTCAATGTTTTTTGTTCATTTTGCTTGTTTGTCGGATTTTGGGATGGACTCTTTGGCTTTGCTTTTCTTCTCCTCATTGGATTTTTCATGTTCAAAGTTGCAGAAGCCAGATTACAAGCTCATTTTGGTTCAACTTCAGCAACTGTGCATTGCATTGCCATGTAATGTGATGCAATGCTATCTTTCTAGCTCTCCCTTTTTACTTCCTTTTGGATAAACAGACATATTAGGCAAGCATTTTGGAGCTTTCACCTAAATAACTACAGGTGGTGAGATAAGCTGCACAATATAATTGACCTTTCAGTATATTGTTGCACACACACCATCTATTTAGCAAATGCCCTTGTTATCAACAGCAGCCTTTTAAACTCACCTGAGCTAACAGGTATGTGCGCTGGTTACTCTGCTGCGCTTAAAATTTCTTTTTTGGTTTGCTACAATGCCTTTTCTGAAACGTTGTCTCCTTCTGCTGGAACACTGACTTCTTTCATTTAATGCCTGCAGACTATAAAAGAGAACCCAACCCAAAAAGTTTGGTTGATTAGTCTGTGGCATTCTGTTAAACTGTTGCTTATGGCGGTCTCTGTGAGCTTCTCAGCGACATTCAGCCAGCCAGGTATCCTGCCTGCAGTAGATGGAATGTGGCAATGGAACGCTGGCTGCGCGTGTCATAATAGGCTCTGAGCCTTTATATACCTGTGCACAGCAGCAGCCACCTTCAGTCTGCTGCTGGACAGCCAGCAGCAGCAGCAGCAGGAGAGGTATGTAATCAGGAGCCCTCCTGCTAAGGGTAGACAGCTGCTCGTTCCACCCCACCCCCCGCCTTAATTGGTTCTCCTCCCTTCCAACGGTGTTGAGGCGGGTGGGAACAGCAGGGGGTGAAGGTGCTGTGTTTAAAGAGGTGGAGTTATGCAGATCTAAAACGCGTGGATTGCAGCAGCAGCAAGCCGAAAAGTGCAGGCATGTAAGGGATGTAGAGGTTGACAACATGTCTTCTTAACGGGAGTCCAGGAGCTCATCTCCACAAATGGACTTTTCAGGATCCTTGGGTGGCTCCGTAGTTTGAAACCAATTCTGGTTATCGCTTCTCGGCCTTTTGGCTAAGATCAAGTGTAGTATCTGTTCTTATCAGTTTAATATCTGATACGTCCCCTATCTGGGGACCATATATTAAATGGATTTTTAGAACAGGGAGATGGAAAAAGAGCTTGCTCTGTCCACTCCACGCATTGACCTGGTATTGCAGTATCTCCAGGACCGGTGCACCCCTTCTTTAATGCAGTTTCTAAAATCAGAAAGAATTGAATTCAATGTTTTTTGTTCATTTTGCTTGTTTGTCGGATTTTGGGATGGACTCTTTGGCTTTGCTTTTCTTCTCCTCATTGGATTTTTCATGTTCAAAGTTGCAGAAGCCAGATTACAAGCTCATTTTGGTTCAACTTCAGCAACTGTGCACTGCATTGCCATGTAATGTGATGCAATGCTATCTTTCTAGCTCTCCCTTTTTACTTCCTTTTGGATAAACAGACATATTAGGCAAGCATTTTGGAGCTTTCACCTAAATAACTACAGGTGGTGAGATAAGCTGCACAATATAATTGACCTTTCAGTATATTGTTGCACACACACCATCTATTTAGCAAATGCCCTTGTTATCAACAGCAGCCTTTTAAACTCACCTGAGCTAACAGGTATGTGCGCTGGTTACTCTGCTGCGCTTAAAATTTCTTTTTTGGTTTGCTACAATGCCTTTTCTGAAACGTTGTCTCCTTCTGCTGGAACACTGACTTCTTTCATTTAATGCCTGCAGACTATAAAAGAGAACCCAACCCAAAAAGTTTGGTTGATTAGTCTGTGGCATTCTGTTAAACTGTTGCTTATGGCGGTCTCTGTGAGCTTCTCAGTGACATTCAGCCAGCCAGGTATCCTGCCTGCAGTAGATGGAATGTGGCAATGGAACGCTGGCTGCGCGTGTCATAATAGGCTCTGAGCCTTTATATACCTGTGCACAGCAGCAGCCACCTTCAGTCTGCTGCTGGACAGCCAGCAGCAGCAGCAGCAGGAGAGGTATGTAATCAGGAGCCCTCCTGCTAAGGGTAGACAGCTGCTCGTTCCACCCCACCACCCGCCTTAATTGGTTCTCCTCCCTTCCAACGGTGTTGAGGCGGGTGGGAACAGCAGGGGGTGAAGGTGCTGTGTTTAAAGAGGTGGAGTTATGCAGATCTAAAACGCGTGGATTGCAGCAGCAGCAAGCCGAAAAGTGCAGGCATGTAAGGGATCTAGAGGTTGACAACATGTCTTCTTAACGGGAGTCCAGGAGCTCATCTCCACAAATGGACTTTTCAGGATCCTTGGGTGGCTCCGTAGTTTGAAACCAATTCTGGTTATCGCTTCTCGGCCTTTTGGCTAAGATCAAGTGTAGTATCTGTTCTTATCAGTTTAATATCTGATACGTCCCCTATCTGGGGACCATATATTAAATGGATTTTTAGAACAGGGAGATGGAAAAAGAGCTTGCTCTGTCCACTCCACGCATTGACCTGGTATTGCAGTATCTCCAGGACCGGTGCACCCCTTCTTTAATGCAGTTTCTAAAATCAGAAAGAATTGAATTCAATGTTTTTTGTTCATTTTGCTTGTTTGTCGGATTTTGGGATGGACTCTTTGGCTTTGCTTTTCTTCTCCTCATTGGATTTTTCATGTTCAAAGTTGCAGAAGCCAGATTACAAGCTCATTTTGGTTCAACTTCAGCAACTGTGCATTGCATTGCCATGTAATGTGATGCAATGCTATCTTTCTAGCTCTCCCTTTTTACTTCCTTTTGGATAAACAGACATATTAGGCAAGCATTTTGGAGCTTTCACCTAAATAACTACAGGTGGTGAGATAAGCTGCACAATATAATTGACCTTTCAGTATATTGTTGCACACACACCATCTATTTAGCAAATGCCCTTGTTATCAACAGCAGCCTTTTAAACTCACCTGAGCTAACAGGTATGTGCGCTGGTTACTCTGCTGCGCTTAAAATTTCTTTTTTGGTTTGCTACAATGCCTTTTCTGAAACGTTGTCTCCTTCTGCTGGAACACTGACTTCTTTCATTTAATGCCTGCAGACTATAAAAGAGAACCCAACCCAAAAAGTTTGGTTGATTAGTCTGTGGCATTCTGTTAAACTGTTGCTTATGGCGGTCTCTGTGAGCTTCTCAGCGACATTCAGCCAGCCAGGTATCCTGCCTGCAGTAGATGGAATGTGGCAATGGAACGCTGGCTGCGCGTGTCATAATAGGCTCTGAGCCTTTATATACCTGTGCACAGCAGCAGCCACCTTCAGTCTGCTGCTGGACAGCCAGCAGCAGCAGCAGCAGGAGAGGTATGTAATCAGGAGCCCTCCTGCTAAGGGTAGACAGCTGCTCGTTCCACCCCACCCCCCGCCTTAATTGGTTCTCCTCCCTTCCAACGGTGTTGAGGCGGGTGGGAACAGCAGGGGGTGAAGGTGCTGTGTTTAAAGAGGTGGAGTTATGCAGATCTAAAACGCGTGGATTGCAGCAGCAGCAAGCCGAAAAGTGCAGGCATGTAAGGGATCTAGAGGTTGACAACATGTCTTCTTAACGGGAGTCCAGGAGCTCATCTCCACAAATGGACTTTTCAGGATCCTTGGGTGGCTCCGTAGTTTGAAACCAATTCTGGTTATCGCTTCTCGGCCTTTTGGCTAAGATCAAGTGTAGTATCTGTTCTTATCAGTTTAATATCTGATACGTCCCCTATCTGGGGACCATATATTAAATGGATTTTTAGAACAGGGAGATGGAAAAAGAGCTTGCTCTGTCCACTCCACGCATTGACCTGGTATTGCAGTATCTCCAGGACCGGTGCACCCCTTCTTTAATGCAGTTTCTAAAATCAGAAAGAATTGAATTCAATGTTTTTTGTTCATTTTGCTTGTTTGTCGGATTTTGGGATGGACTCTTTGGCTTTGCTTTTCTTCTCCTCATTGGATTTTTCATGTTCAAAGTTGCAGAAGCCAGATTACAAGCTCATTTTGGTTCAACTTCAGCAACTGTGCATTGCATTGCCATGTAATGTGATGCAATGCTATCTTTCTAGCTCTCCCTTTTTACTTCCTTTTGGATAAACAGACATATTAGGCAAGCATTTTGGAGCTTTCACCTAAATAACTACAGGTGGTGAGATAAGCTGCACAATATAATTGACCTTTCAGTATATTGTTGCACACACACCATCTATTTAGCAAATGCCCTTGTTATCAACAGCAGCCTTTTAAACTCACCTGAGCTAACAGGTATGTGCGCTGGTTACTCTGCTGCGCTTAAAATTTCTTTTTTGGTTTGCTACAATGCCTTTTCTGAAACGTTGTCTCCTTCTGCTGGAACACTGACTTCTTTCATTTAATGCCTGCAGACTATAAAAGAGAACCCAACCCAAAAAGTTTGGTTGATTAGTCTGTGGCATTCTGTTAAACTGTTGCTTATGGCGGTCTCTGTGAGCTTCTCAGCGACATTCAGCCAGCCAGGTATCCTGCCTGCAGTAGATGGAATGTGGCAATGGAACGCTGGCTGCGCGTGTCATAATAGGCTCTGAGCCTTTATATACCTGTGCACAGCAGCAGCCACCTTCAGTCTGCTGCTGGACAGCCAGCAGCAGCAGCAGCAGGAGAGGTATGTAATCAGGAGCCCTCCTGCTAAGGGTAGACAGCTGCTCGTTCCACCCCACCCCCCGCCTTAATTGGTTCTCCTCCCTTCCAACGGTGTTGAGGCGGGTGGGAACAGCAGGGGGTGAAGGTGCTGTGTTTAAAGAGGTGGAGTTATGCAGATCTAAAACGCGTGGATTGCAGCAGCAGCAAGCCGAAAAGTGCAGGCATGTAAGGGATCTAGAGGTTGACAACATGTCTTCTTAACGGGAGTCCAGGAGCTCATCTCCACAAATGGACTTTTCAGGATCCTTGGGTGGCTCCGTAGTTTGAAACCAATTCTGGTTATCGCTTCTCGGCCTTTTGGCTAAGATCAAGTGTAGTATCTGTTCTTATCAGTTTAATATCTGATACGTCCCCTATCTGGGGACCATATATTAAATGGATTTTTAGAACAGGGAGATGGAAAAAGAGCTTGCTCTGTCCACTCCACGCATTGACCTGGTATTGCAGTATCTCCAGGACCGGTGCACCCCTTCTTTAATGCAGTTTCTAAAATCAGAAAGAATTGAATTCAATGTTTTTTGTTCATTTTGCTTGTTTGTCGGATTTTGGGATGGACTCTTTGGCTTTGCTTTTCTTCTCCTCATTGGATTTTTCATGTTCAAAGTTGCAGAAGCCAGATTACAAGCTCATTTTGGTTCAACTTCAGCAACTGTGCATTGCATTGCCATGTAATGTGATGCAATGCTATCTTTCTAGCTCTCCCTTTTTACTTCCTTTTGGATAAACAGACATATTAGGCAAGCATTTTGGAGCTTTCACCTAAATAACTACAGGTGGTGAGATAAGCTGCACAATATAATTGACCTTTCAGTATATTGTTGCACACACACCATCTATTTAGCAAATGCCCTTGTTATCAACAGCAGCCTTTTAAACTCACCTGAGCTAACAGGTATGTGCGCTGGTTACTCTGCTGCGCTTAAAATTTCTTTTTTGGTTTGCTACAATGCCTTTTCTGAAACGTTGTCTCCTTCTGCTGGAACACTGACTTCTTTCATTTAATGCCTGCAGACTATAAAAGAGAACCCAACCCAAAAAGTTTGGTTGATTAGTCTGTGGCATTCTGTTAAACTGTTGCTTATGGCGGTCTCTGTGAGCTTCTCAGCGACATTCAGCCAGCCAGGTATCCTGCCTGCAGTAGATGGAATGTGGCAATGGAACGCTGGCTGCGCGTGTCATAATAGGCTCTGAGCCATTATATACCTGTGCACAGCAGCAGCCACCTTCAGTCTGCTGCTGGACAGCCAGCAGCAGCAGCAGGAGAGGTATGTAATCAGGAGCCCTCCTGCTAAGGGTAGACAGCTGCTCGTTCCACCCCACCCCCCGCCTTAATTGGTTCTCCTCCCTTCCAACGGTGTTGAGGCGGGTGGGAACAGCAGGGGGTGAAGGTGCTGTGTTTAAAGAGGTGGAGTTATGCAGATCTAAAACGCGTGGATTGCAGCAGCAGCAAGCCGAAAAGTGCAGGCATGTAAGGGATCTAGAGGTTGACAACATGTCTTCTTAACGGGAGTCCAGGAGCTCATCTCCACAAATGGACTTTTCAGGATCCTTGGGTGGCTCCGTAGTTTGAAACCAATTCTGGTTATCGCTTCTCGGCCTTTTGGCTAAGATCAAGTGTAGTATCTGTTCTTATCAGTTTAATATCTGATACGTCCCCTATCTGGGGACCATATATTAAATGGATTTTTAGAACAGGGAGATGGAAAAAGAGCTTGCTCTGTCCACTCCACGCATTGACCTGGTATTGCAGTATCTCCAGGACCGGTGCACCCCTTCTTTAATGCAGTTTCTAAAATCAGAAAGAATTGAATTCAATGTTTTTTGTTCATTTTGCTTGTTTGTCGGATTTTGGGATGGACTCTTTGGCTTTGCTTTTCTTCTCCTCATTGGATTTTTCATGTTCAAAGTTGCAGAAGCCAGATTACAAGCTCATTTTGGTTCAACTTCAGCAACTGTGCATTGCATTGCCATGTAATGTGATGCAATGCTATCTTTCTAGCTCTCCCTTTTTACTTCCTTTTGGATAAACAGACATATTAGGCAAGCATTTTGGAGCTTTCACCTAAATAACTACAGGTGGTGAGATAAGCTGCACAATATAATTGACCTTTCAGTATATTGTTGCACACACACCATCTATTTAGCAAATGCCCTTGTTATCAACAGCAGCCTTTTAAACTCACCTGAGCTAACAGGTATGTGCGCTGGTTACTCTGCTGCGCTTAAAATTTCTTTTTTGGTTTGCTACAATGCCTTTTCTGAAACGTTGTCTCCTTCTGCTGGAACACTGACTTCTTTCATTTAATGCCTGCAGACTATAAAAGAGAACCCAACCCAAAAAGTTTGGTTGATTAGTCTGTGGCATTCTGTTAAACTGTTGCTTATGGCGGTCTCTGTGAGCTTCTCAGCGACATTCAGCCAGCCAGGTATCCTGCCTGCAGTAGATGGAATGTGGCAATGGAACGCTGGCTGCGCATGTCATAATAGGCTCTGAGCCTTTATATACCTGTGCACAGCAGCAGCCACCTTCAGTCTGCTGCTGGACAGCCAGCAGCAGCAGCAGCAGGAGAGGTATGTAATCAGGAGCCCTCCTGCTAAGGGTAGACAGCTGCTCGTTCCACCCCACCCCCCGCCTTAATTGGTTCTCCTCCCTTCCAACGGTGTTGAGGCGGGTGGGAACAGCAGGGGGTGAAGGTGCTGTGTTTAAAGAGGTGGAGTTATGCAGATCTAAAACGCGTGGATTGCAGCAGCAGCAAGCCGAAAAGTGCAGGCATGTAAGGGATCTAGAGGTTGACAACATGTCTTCTTAACGGGAGTCCAGGAGCTCATCTCCACAAATGGACTTTTCAGGATCCTTGGGTGGCTCCGTAGTTTGAAACCAATTCTGGTTATCGCTTCTCGGCCTTTTGGCTGAGACCAAGTGCTTCACAGCTGGAGGTTTCAGTTGAAGGGCACTCAGGTACCCCTCTCCTTGGCCTGGCAGGATCGTCCACTTCGGTGGGCTTCACCTGCCTGCTGCTATTAGGGAGAGGGATTAGTCCTAGGGTAACGGGCAGCGATCCCCCAGCCTTCAGGTGCTTTATCTCAAAGCTCTGAAGGCGCAGATTGCAGGCGGTTGCAATTTGCATTTTGTTGCGCCATACCATGGAGGTTGACCCCAACCTCGTGCCTCTATATGCGAGGCTTAAGAACACCATAAGGGTCCGCTTTACGGCTGGTGGTTCCGATATGCGGAATCTGGGATATGTAGTCCAGGACGTGCTTGAGAAACTGCTCCACGTCAGAACCAACGAAATCCTTTCTATCCAGGATTATCCTCGACGTGGAGATTATGATGTAACCTTTACTGGCGAAGGTATTTTCAAAGATGTTTTGTCCAGAGTTAAGTCGGTAGAAAATAGCCCTGGTCTAAAAGGGATTCAGATCATCGAGCACGTCCTGGATGAGGTAAAGATGGTGGTTGTGAAAATCTTTTCACCCTTCATAACAGCACCAGAGGTTATTTCCTTTTTGTCAGTTTATTTTAAAAGTGTGAAATTGATTGGGAAAGTGTTGAATGAGTTTAACATCTGGACCTCAAAATGGAAGTTTTTAGTAAAATGTGAAAGAGACCCTAAATTCCCTGGAGGTGTGAGACTTCCTCCAGCTCGATTTAAAATAGGGCAAACTAATGGGGATTTTTTTTTCTCAGGAATGCCACTTTTCTGTAGGTATTGTGGTCTCTATGGGCACTCTAAGGATAGTTGTGGTGCCACTTGTAGAAATTGTGCCAGTACTGAACATGACACAAAGGAGTGCCCAAATGAAAAAAAATGCTCTTTTTGTCGGACACCTGGTCATTTCTATTTTTCTTGCCCTCACAGGTTCAGAGAGGATGAACAAAAACAAAAGGAGAAGTCCAAGACATCCGGGAATGGACGGGCCAATCAGACCACCCCTCAGGAGGAGGAACAGCAACCTGGAGCCTCGGGAGGTGATAAGGGCGCTTCGACTAGTAACAATCCCTCCGAGTCAATGACAGGTAACTCACAGGAGCCCAGGAGCTGGCTGAAAGACCATAAGGAGGCTAAAAGGAAGGCTGAGAAAGATCATAAAGGGGCGGTCGGTAAGGCCAAAAAAGAACGCCAAAAGGCTGACACCGAGCCCAAAATTCCCACTGGGTCTCACGAGAGCGAGGGCGGTACGTGGCATTTGGTGAGGTCTCATAATAAGAAAAAGAATGGTTCCGTGGAGGTGGCTAATAGGGAGGAGATGGATACATCCCCTCACGGGGGTGTAGACTCTGGAATCCCGAGGTCCCGGGGCTCTGCTGCCCCAGGTGGGGCCCCGAACCTGGCTGCCTCCGGGGACTCTGAGGCTCCGCCATGTGCGCAGCCTGCCCCTGTGTTACGACCCTCTGCGGGTCAGCAGGGGAGTGCGGAGCCTCTCGGAGACCCACCTGACGAGGACCTAAATGGTCAGCCTATGGAGACCCAGTGTAACCTTTCTCACAATATCCTTCCGAGCTACACCCCAGTAGCGTCGGGTCTTAATTTAAGTGAATGTTCCTTCTCCGATGATGAAGACTCTTTGATAACGGTGGATTCAGAAGAGGGCGTTGGTGAAAGTCCAAGTGGTCTGATCCGTCCATCGGATAGGTAAAGTCCAGTTTTTGTTTCTTCCTAACCATTTGTTATGATGGCTGACATTAGTGGTGTTTCCCTCAATGTGAGAGGCATAGGATCCAAGACCAGAAGAGCTACTGTTTTACATTTTTTAACCTGTTTTACAGCTTCTGTTTTCTTTTTACAAGAATGTCATATCCCTCATAAGATTTCTTACAAAAAATATAAGGAAGAGTGGAAACATGGTCCATCGGTCTGGTCTGGATCAAATGCAACCGGATCAGCCGGGGTAGCTATACTTTTTAAGGGAAATGTGTCTATTGATTTTATCCAAGATATTTTACCGGGTCGTATTCTTTTAGTTAAGGCTTTTATTGATGGGACAAGATGGCAGTTTTTAAATTTTTATGGGTCACCTGATAAAAATGAAAGGGCTGATATGCTGGAAATTTTACCTTTATTTATTAACATTTCAGAACCTTTTATCCTGGCAGGTGATTTTAATTGTATTTTAAAAGGCGAAAGCCGACGCTCCGGTTCCGTGAGTAGAAATGATGACAAAACGTCTGGAATGTTAAGCAATATTATAAATGATTGTAAATTAACTGATGTGTATAAAGAATGTAACAAGGATAGCCCTATAGACGCTGGTTTCACCTGGAGCAATTCTACATGTAGCTCCAGGATAGATTTTGTTTTAGGTTCAGAAAAAATACTGCCAGTGAAATGTGAAGTTTTAACTAATATTCTCTCAGATCACAAGGTTTTATCTTTTAGAGTGAGGATTAATGGAAAGAAGAAATGTGGTAAGAAATCTTGGAAATTGAATGTGTCCCTTTTAAAAGATCCACAAATTTTATCGGATTTTATTGAGTTTTATGTAAACTGTAGAAAAAGGAAAAACCCCAATATTTCTTTTAGCTCCTGGTGGGATAGAATGAAAATAAGCATTAAAGATTTCTTTATAAAGAAAAGCATACAAAAAGCTAAAGAAAAGTTTGAGATCTATAATTTTCTTAATATCAGGTTACAGACATTGTACAAATTCAAAGACAATGGTCTGGATGTAGGTAATGATATATTGAGTCTTAAAGGAGAAATTTCAAAGTGGTTGGAACAAAAAGGAAAAGAACTGATTTTTCGTTCAAAGGTAAAACACGTAGAAGAGGATGAGACTTGTTCCAGGTATTTTTTTAAGAAAAACAAACAGGCGAAAACAATAATTGATAACATAGATGGAGATAATAATATCAACGTTATATTGGATAAGGTAAATGTCTATTTTAATGATCTTTTTAATGTAAAAACTGTAGACCATGATTTAATACACACTTTCCTGGGGGAGATCAAGTCCACCCTAGATGCTGATGCCCAAAGTTTTTTATCCCAACCTCTATGTGAGGAAGAGATTTTAGAAACCATGAAGAGTTTTAAAAATGGTAAAGTGCCGGGCCCTGATGGTATCCCCATAGAGTTTTATATAAGTTTTTATGATATTTTAAAAGATGATTTGTTTAATTTGTTTTCCGAAGTTTTTAATAATAAGGTTTTACTCAACTCATGGAAGAAAGGTGAGGTATCACTACTATACAAAAAAGGTGACAAAACGGATCTTAAAAACTGGAGGCCGATAACTCTTTTAAATAGTGATTACAAAATTATGGCTAAGATCTGTGCAAATCGGTTGAAAAAGGTGATACATAAAGTAATTCATGCAAATCAGGTATGCGGGGTACCTGGGCGTAGTATCTGGGACAATTTAAACCTGGTGAAAGATTGTATTGAAGATGTAAAAACCAGAAAGACAAAGATGTCAATCCTAGCGGTGGATTTTGAGAAAGTTTTTGACCGCGTGTCTCATTTTTATCTTTTTAAAGTTTTAGAAAAAATGGGCATTCCGGGTGGGTTTTTATTGTCTCTTAAAGCTTTTTATAATGATTGTACGAGTAAGATTTTAGTTAATGGTTTTAAAACAAAAGAGGTAGTTTTAAAATCAGGGGTGAAGCAGGGTTGCCCTTTGTCCCCCCTGCTTTTTATATGTGCTATAGAACCCCTTTTATGTACAATACGCCGGGATAAGCAAATATGTGGAGTACCCTTACCCGGAGGGAACGGTCTACAAGTTAAAGTTGTAAGCTATATGGATGATGTAGCAGTGTTTGGATGTGATGTACCTTCAATACAAAAAACGATAAGCCAAATTCAGTCTTTTTGTACAGTTTCCGGTTTTAAAATTAATCTTACTAAATGTAATATTTTAAATGTCGGGGGGATGAGTTTACATGATGTACCAATTGCAGTTACAGATTCCATTACTATTTTAGGTGTTTCTTTTAATGAATCTAATAATGGTTTTAATAGCTGGGATGCGGCAGCACAGAAAATTAATCAGAAAATCTGCATGTGGAATATGAGAAAGCTGTCAATGGAAGGTAAAGTTCTGATTGTAAAAATGGTGATATTACCTATCCTGTTATATCTTAGTTTGGTGTTCCCCCCTCCTACAAATTTGTTGAAACGAATTACAAAAGTATGTTTTACCTTTTTTTGGGGCTCAAAAATGGAGAAACTCAAAAGAGAAATTGTGACAAAGCCAAAGGTTAAAGGTGGGAAAGATTTCCCTGTTTTAGATAAGTTTCTTTTAATACATTTTTTCTGTTTCTGTTTTAAAACCCTTTTTAAAGATAATTACCTTTCCTATTTTATGCGTTTTAACACTGGTTTTCTCATGAGAAGGTTTGGTTGGTTTGAAACGGTTTTATCCTTTCCTTATGCTTTTAACCTGCCTGCACATTATGAGATTTTAAAGAAAATTATTCTTGATTTTAATTTGAATAAGAAACAGACAGGGGATCTATGTAACAGCAAGACACTACTCAAACAAATTAGTACTGATGTGACGTTGTGTGATATTGAACGTTATGATGATGACAAAACTGTACACATATGGAAAACGATTAACGCCCCTTATCTTTTTAATGTACAGAAAGACATGTCTTGGAGCTGCGCACACCACTGTCTTCCTTGCCGGGCATTCCAGTACAGAAGAGGTTTTGTGAGGTCTGCCATCTGCCCAAGAGAAGGTTGTCAAGAAGAAGAGACAGTGAAGCATCTTTTATGGACTTGTGCTTTTGCTAAAGAGTTCTGGAGAAGATTAATCCCCCTGCTGGAGAAAATGGTGGACCTCAAGGACTTTAATTTTGCATCAGTGTTATATGGTCTTCTGGAATGCCCAACAATGGACCAAAAAATAATGGCGTGGAAGACAGTGAATTGTGCCAAGATAGCGCTCTGGAATGCTAGAAATATTGCTGTTTTTAAACATGAAATGTTACCAGTAGATGATGTTTTAGCCTTTTGTAAAAGTGAAATGTACATATACTATTTATTGGACAGGAAAAAGAATGTAACATTGGCAGGCAAATGGCTTTTTAACCTATGGAATATTTGAAGTCTTGTAAAATTTGCTGTGATGGAATTTTTATTTTTCTTTGAAGTCCCGAAAGTGTAATGTGGATGTAATGGTTTTATTTCTGTAATTTGTTAAATTTTAAATAAACGGTTTTTATCCCCATGTGAGGGATAGCCAAATTAAAAAAAAAATCTGTTCTTATCAGTTTAATATCTGATACGTCCCCTATCTGGGGACCATATATTAAATGGATTTTTAGAACAGGGAGATGGAAAAAGAGCTTGCTCTGTCCACTCCACGCATTGACCTGGTATTGCAGTATCTCCAGGACCGGTGCACCCCTTCTTTAATGCAGTTTCTAAAATCAGAAAGAATTGAATTCAATGTTTTTTGTTCATTTTGCTTGTTTGTCGGATTTTGGGATGGACTCTTTGGCTTTGCTTTTCTTCTCCTCATTGGATTTTTCATGTTCAAAGTTGCAGAAGCCAGATTACAAGCTCATTTTGGTTCAACTTCAGCAACTGTGCATTGCATTGCCATGTAATGTGATGCAATGCTATCTTTCTAGCTCTCCCTTTTTACTTCCTTTTGGATAAACAGACATATTAGGCAAGCATTTTGGAGCTTTCACCTAAATAACTACAGGTGGTGAGATAAGCTGCACAATATAATTGACCTTTCAGTATATTGTTGCACACACACCATCTATTTAGCAAATGCCCTTGTTATCAACAGCAGCCTTTTAAACTCACCTGAGCTAACAGGTATGTGCGCTGGTTACTCTGCTGCGCTTAAAATTTCTTTTTTGGTTTGCTACAATGCCTTTTCTGAAACGTTGTCTCCTTCTGCTGGAACACTGACTTCTTTCATTTAATGCCTGCAGACTATAAAAGAGAACCCAACCCAAAAAGTTTGGTTGATTAGTCTGTGGCATTCTGTTAAACTGTTGCTTATGGCGGTCTCTGTGAGCTTCTCAGCGACATTCAGCCAGCCAGGTATCCTGCCTGCAGTAGATGGAATGTGGCAATGGAACGCTGGCTGCGCGTGTCATAATAGGCTCTGAGCCTTTATATACCTGTGCACAGCAGCAGCCACCTTCAGTCTGCTGCTGGACAGCCAGCAGCAGCAGCAGCAGGAGAGGTATGTAATCAGGAGCCCTCCTGCTAAGGGTAGACAGCTGCTCGTTCCACCCCACCCCCCGCCTTAATTGGTTCTCCTCCCTTCCAACGGTGTTGAGGCGGGTGGGAACAGCAGGGGGTGAAGGTGCTGTGTTTAAAGAGGTGGAGTTATGCAGATCTAAAACGCGTGGATTGCAGCAGCAGCAAGCCGAAAAGTGCAGGCATGTAAGGGATCTAGAGGTTGATAACATGTCTTCTTAACGGGAGTCCAGGAGCTCATCTCCACAAATGGACTTTTCAGGATCCTTGGGTGGCTCCGTAGTTTGAAACCAATTCTGGTTATCGCTTCTCGGCCTTTTGGCTAAGATCAAGTGTAGTATCTGTTCTTTTAAGAACACAAGAGCTACGATCTACACTTGACGAGAGCGATCGAACTCGGAAGGAGAAGAGCTTCGGAGCCCAGCTGACATCGGAGAAGGAAGGCGGATATCGGTGGGAGGAAGAAGCTCTAAAGAATCCAGAAGAAGACGAAGACTCGGAGAAGAATCGGGCTGTCCTGTGGAATCTTCGAGGAAGAAAATCATCGAGACAAAGACCTTTCGGGGAATTTGTCCAGAACACGACGGGAGAAGAATCTGCATAGCTCCACCCATTCCGGGAAGAGTTCCAGATCCAGCTCCAAGAAGTAACTGCAGGAGGAAAGCCATGGCAAGCGCTGCGAGGAAGGCCGAAAAGAAGAGCCTGGAGCAGGGGACAGCCAGGAGGGCCCAGCCAGGAGCCGATTCTGACCCCAAGGACTCTGCCTCCACGACTGGCCAGCAGAAGGGACCCCAGAAGCCCCGCCACGAAGCTCCAGCCCTGGTGCCAAGGATGCGGCAGACGGTGGCCCTGAAGCTGAAGGAAGTGGATGGGAGGGTGCCGGACATGTCCTCGGACGTGTTCTGCCAGAAGATGCTGCTGGATCGAGGCTTCTCCAGGTCGGACACCCTCAGCATCCAGAACTTCTTGACGGGGATCTTCTTCGTCACCTTCGCCACTGTGAACACCTGCAGGAGGTTCTGGGAAATGGTAAGCGCAAAAGGACCGGATAATTCTTTCTCTGCCTTTACAGGTAGCTGCCCTATCCAGAGGGACGAAAGGAGGATCACGGTCTCCATGCGCAACCCGCACACCCCAGGCCAAGACATCTGTACCTTCCTGAGACGCTTCTGTTTGGTTGTGAAGGAACCCTCTCACATCCTGAATGGACTCGGCTTCTGGACAGGTAAGTGGTCGGTGACCGTTAGACTTCACAGGGACCTGGCGTACTCAGACGGACTTCGGCACCTGCCCCCGACATTCTCCCTGGGCAACTCCTACGGCCTCATCTATTACCCGGACATGCCGCGGAACTGCAGGAGATGCGGCAAGAACGGCCACGAGATGAAGGACTGCAAGGAGGATGCCTGCAGGATTTGTCGAGTGACGGGACACAGCTCGAAGGACTGCCCGAAGAAGACGTCCTGCAACCTGTGTGGGCTGGCGGCTCATCTGTACAAGGATTGCCCCAAGCGTGAGAGATCCTGGGCATCGGTGGTTGCGACGACCCCAGCTACGGAGGACAAGGCCCCGACGACCAGGCCTGTGAAGGTCAAGGACGCGACGACCAAGGCCCCAGCGGCCAAGGCCGAGACGACCAAGGCCAATGCGGTCAAGGAGTCGGTGGCCAAAGCCCCAGCGACGGTCCCAGCAGCTCCGAAGCAGAAGAAAAAGTCAAAGGACGGTAAGAGTTCTGTCACCCCTCTCTCGATCCCTCCCCCTGCCACCCCCGTCCAATCCCCCCCCCACCCCGGCCACCCCTGCTGAGGATTCCACTTCCTCTTCCTCCTTCCCCTACTCCTCAGCAGGTGTCCTTTCCCCTGCCCCGGCAGCCACTCTCCCTCCCCAGACCATGGTAGCGGTGGAATTAACCTTTCCTCCACCCGCCGCTATCTATTCCGAGGAGGATTTTCCTCTTCTTGTCTCCCCAGTTCCAACCCGGGGAAAGAGGAAGGTGGAGGACAGCCCTGCTACTGAATCCTCCAAAAAGAAGATTCTGGATTTCGTAGGCGAAAAGGAGGATACCCTCCCTGAGCCAGAAGAGATGGAGCACATGGTTGAGACCCTGGTGGCCGAGCCAGAAGAGGAGGAACTGGTGGTCGCCGAGATCGAGGCCGCGCTGCTTGACCAGATGGAGGAAGAGGGCCTGCTGGTGATCCCGTCACCAGCAGTCAACACCGACGAGGGACCACCCGACCGGAGTGGTAACTAAGGTGTATTGCCTGCGCTAACTTTTTCTTTTTTCCCTACATGATGGCTAATATTAACTTATTTTCTATTAATGTCAGGAGCATCAAGGACAAGTTCAGACGTCAGACTATTTATGCCTTCCTTACTTCCCAGTTGTGTGATGTTTATATGTTGCAGGAATGTTCCCTTCCCTCCTCTAGGTCCTTCAAACATCTGGCCAGGGAGTGGTCCCACGGTCCATCCTACTGGTCCGGTGGGGGTGACTGCAAGTCTGCGGGGGTCGCAATTCTGATCAGGGGGGGCGCATTCACGCTTGAGTCCGTCCAGGAGCTCATCTGCGGCAGGGCTCTTGTTGTAGATGGCAACTGGGCGGGAGAACCTGTCAGGTTCATCAACGTGTATGCGTCCCCACTGAAGAATGAGCGTTTGGAGCTTTTCCAGACCCTGCGGCTTCAGCTTGCCACCACCAGGACCTTAGTGATGGCCGGGGATTTCAACTGCCCCATCGAGGAGGAAGGTCGTAGTTCTGGCACATCTGCCAAGTTGGACATCACGTCCAAGCTGCTCATCGAGATGGTAACCGAGGCCTCTCTTCAGGACGTGGTGGGCTCCATGGGGAGAGGCTCCACGAACTATTCGTGGAGCCGACCCGATGGCTCACTCCGCTCCAGGATTGACTTTGTGTTCACCTCTCGGGCAGTCAGGCAGAGTAGGCACTCGATGGTCTCCTGCTTCTTCACCGACCACAGAGCCATTCACTTACAAGGTGTCCTCGGCGACGGTTTTCCGTCCGGGCCCGGCTCCTGGAAGCTGAATTGTGCTCTGCTGGCTCAGGATGAAGTCGTGGAGGAGCTGAGAGCAGCCTACGCAATGTGGCAGTCCTACAAGGGTAGCTTCCAAACAGTCTCTGATTGGTGGGAATATGTTAAACTTGAGTTTCGCTGTTTCTTTCAGGCCAAGGGTCGACAACAGGCGTGTGAGAAGAGGAGGGACTTCAGAGGGCTGCAGCGCGAGCTGCGGTCGCTGCAGGACCTTCTTCACTGCGGCTGGGACGTGAGGGAGGAGCTGGAGGAGACCAAGAAGAGCCTGAAAAGGCACTTTGAGGAGGAGTCCAAGCGAATCGTCTTCCGTTCCAAAGTGGAGAATCTGGAGAAGGGTGAGAAATGTAACTCATTCTTTTTCAGGAAACTTCATGCCGGTCACACGCCCCTGAACGAGCTGCGAGACGAGAGCGGAAACATGCGACGTGGGAAGGAGGACGTGATGAGGGTCGTCAGCGACTTCTACAGCGAACTCTACTCCCACAAGACTACCGACCCCGACGCTGCTGATAAGTTCCTGTCAGGTATCACTAACCATCTTGATCCTGCAGGCACGGCAGCCTTGGACAAACCTCTGATGGTGGGCGAATTGCTCTCTGCCGCTAAATCCTTTAGGACCGGCAGGACCCCGGGCAGTGATGGTCTTCCAGCGGAGCTCTATGTAGCGCTGGGAGACCTCATCTGTCCGGACCTGTTGGACCTGTACGAGGAGATGGTGGTGGAGGGTAGAATGCCTCCATCTTTGAGGGAAGGAATGGTCACGATCCTGTACAAGCGGAAGGGAGAGAGGTGCGACCTGAGGAATTGGCGTCCCATCACTCTGCTCAACGTGGACTACAAGATCCTGGCCAAGACGATGGCGACACGACTTAAGACGGTGATCGGACGGATCATCCACCCGGACCAGACCTGCGGCATCCCTGGACGTCGCATCGCAGACAGCCTCGCTCTCGTGCGGGACACGGTCGAGTACATCAAGGTCCGCCGCGCACACGCGGCCCTGGTCTCCTTGGATCAGGAGAAGGCCTTCGACCGGGTTTCCCACGAGTTCATGGGCCGAGCTCTGCACCGGTTAGGTTTGGGTAACATGTTTTGTTCGTATGTCCGTCTGATGTATTTTGATATCCACAGCTCGGTGTTGGTGAACGGCTGGAAGACTGACCCCTTCCCTGTCCTCTCTGGGGTCAGACAAGGCTGCCCTCTATCACCTCTTCTTTTTGTTTGTGTTATAGAACTCTTCGCAGAGGCTATCCGGCAGAATGGAGAGATCAGAGGGATCACCGCACCGGGTCCGGGACGACACGAGGTCAAGTGCTCGCTCTACATGGACGACGTCACCGTCTTCTGCGCTGATCGTGGTTCAGTCGACGCCCTCGTCCAGACGTGTGAGAGGTTCGGCCGGGCTTCAGGGGCCAAAGTCAACTGCAGGAAGTCGGAAGCCATGCTCTTCGGGGATTGGCAGCCGGCCTCCTCCGCCCCCTTCCCCTTCAACATTCAACCGGATTTCCTCAAGGTGCTGGGAGTCTGGTTCGGGAAGGAAGGAGCGGCCCTCAAGTCCTGGCAAGAACGTTTGGCCAAGGTGAAGCAACGGATCGGACTCTGGAGCCTCAGACACCTCACTTGTGAGGGTAAGGCACTCGTCCTGCGTAATGAGGTCCTGCCCGTCTTGCAGTACACGGCGCAGGCCTGGCCCCCACACGTCACTGTGTGCAGGGCCATTACCAGGACAGTGTTTCACTTTGTCTGGGGATCCAAGATGGACAGAGTCAGGCGGGCCGTCATGTACAAGGAGCCTCGCAAGGGTGGGAAGGGCGTTCCAGATATCCCCACCCTCCTGCGATCCTCTTTTGTGTGTGATTGTGTCCGCCGGACTTTGCAAGTCAAGAATGGCTCCGCGGGCAGGTCCATGTCTCGCTTCTTCCTGCTTCCTCTTTGGAGGCGACTCGGCTGGGACAAGTGGGACAGCTCCTTCCCCTACAACTGGACGACGCCATGGTTCTACGGAGACGTCGTTCGATTTGTGGGGGAGCATCAACTGGAGGGACTCAAGCCCGACTTGTGGAAGCCCAAAACTATCCACAAGCTAATCAGAGCCAAGGATGACGTGGAGAACATCACAGGACTTCACCAGGACACGCTGGAGACTGCGTGGACAAATGTGTCGTCTGACAGGCTGACCAACGGGCACAATGACTTGTCGTGGATGGCGATTCAGGGCGGACTGCCCGTCCGGTCATTCATGCATGCCCGGAACCTGTGCAAGACCCGGTACTGCCCAAGGTGCCCCTTCGTGGAGGAAACATCTTTGCACACTTTTTGGGACTGCGGATTTGCACAGCGCCTATTGACTGCACTTGAGGACGACCTGAGGAACTCTGTCCCCAGGGCGAGCCTATCGCACCATTCTGTGCTTTATGGACTCTTCCCTGGGGTTCATACCGTCGGAGCCATCCAGGAGGCTTGGCGCCTTATGAACTGCTTCAAGGATGCCCTTTGGGTCGCCAGGAACCGGCTCATCTTGAGGAGGGAGAGGATGTCCATCCAGGACTGCCGCAGGCTGATCCACAGCCTGCTCAGAGACTATTCCATCATGGACGGTCCGGAGGACGAGGATGAGGACTAAACCCCTCCTCCCCCTCTCCCCTTATGTGTCTTGTCTTTCAATAAAGCTTCGGGCCTGTGATTTTCCCCTCCCCATCCCCTTTTTCCCAATCCCTATCCCTTATCACGGTTCGTCGTACTGTATTGATTGATATGCTTTTTCTTTCAGATTGAGTGTTTTGTGTAGCATAGGGGTGTGATGTGTCTAGTTAGTGCGTCGTATCCTCATGCTATGTAAATATGATGTAGAATTCTGTGTGTACTGGGCTGCGGCACTGTACACTGTCTGTTAACTTATTTTTTGTGCTAATAAAAGATATATTCAATCAAAAAAATCTGTTCTTATCAATTTAATATCTGATACGTCCCCTATCTGGGGACCATATATTAAATGGATTTTTAGAACAGGGAGATGGAAAAAGAGCTTGCTCTGTCCACTCCACGCATTGACCTGGTATTGCAGTATCTCCAGGACCGGTGCACCCCTTCTTTAATGCAGTTTCTAAAATCAGAAAGAATTGAATTCAATGTTTTTTGTTCATTTTGCTTGTTTGTCGGATTTTGGGATGGACTCTTTGGCTTTGCTTTTCTTCTCCTCATTGGATTTTTCATGTTCAAAGTTGCAGAAGCCAGATTACAAGCTCATTTTGGTTCAACTTCAGCAACTGTGCATTGCATTGCCATGTAATGTGATGCAATGCTTTCTTTCTAGCTCTCCCTTTTTACTTCCTTTTGGATAAACAGACATATTAGGCAAGCATTTTGGAGCTTTCACCTAAATAACTACAGGTGGTGAGATAAGCTGCACAATATAATTGACCTTTCAGTATATTGTTGCACACACACCATCTATTTAGCAAATGCCCTTGTTATCAACAGCAGCCTTTTAAACTCACCTGAGCTAACAGGTATGTGCGCTGGTTACTCTGCTGCGCTTAAAATTTCTTTTTTGGTTTGCTACAATGCCTTTTCTGAAACGTTGTCTCCTTCTGCTGGAACACTGACTTCTTTCATTTAATGCCTGCAGACTATAAAAGAGAACCCAACCCAAAAAGTTTGGTTGATTAGTCTGTGGCATTCTGTTAAACTGTTGCTTATGGCGGTCTCTGTGAGCTTCTCAGCGACATTCAGCCAGCCAGGTATCCTGCCTGCAGTAGATGGAATGTGGCAATGGAACGCTGGCTGCGCGTGTCATAATAGGCTCTGAGCCTTTATATACCTGTGCACAGCAGCAGCCACCTTCAGTCTGCTGCTGGACAGCCAGCAGCAGCAGCAGCAGCAGGAGAGGTATGTAATCAGGAGCCCTCCTGCTAAGGGTAGACAGCTGCTCGCTCCACCCCACCCCCCGCCTTAATTGGTTCTCCTCCCTTCCAACGGTGTTGAGGCGGGTGGGAACAGCAGGGGGTGAAGGTGCTGTGTTTAAAGAGGTGGAGTTATGCAGATCTAAAACGCGTGGATTGCAGCAGCAGCAAGCCGAAAAGTGCAGGCATGTAAGGGATCTAGAGGTTGACAACATGTCTTCTTAACGGGAGTCCAGGAGCTCATCTCCACAAATGGACTTTTCAGGATCCTTGGGTGGCTCCATAGTTTGAAACCAATTCTGGTTATCGCTTCTCGGCCTTTTGGCTAAGATCAAGTGTAGTATCTGTTCTTATCAGTTTAATATCTGATACGTCCCCTATCTGGGGACCATATATTAAATGGATTTTTAGAACAGGGAGATGGAAAAAGAGCTTGCTCTGTCCACTCCACGCATTGACCTGGTATTGCAGTATCTCCAGGACCGGTGCACCCCTTCTTTAATGCAGTTTCTAAAATCAGAAAGAATTGAATTCAATGTTTTTTGTTCATTTTGCTTGTTTGTCGGATTTTGGGATGGACTCTTTGGCTTTGCTTTTCTTCTCCTCATTGGATTTTTCATGTTCAAAGTTGCAGAAGCCAGATTACAAGCTCATTTTGGTTCAACTTCAGCAACTGTGCATTGCATTGCCATGTAATGTGATGCAATGCTATCTTTCTAGCTCTCCCTTTTTACTTCCTTTTGGATAAACAGACATATTAGGCAAGCATTTTGGAGCTTTCACCTAAATAACTACAGGTGGTGAGATAAGCTGCACAATATAATTGACCTTTCAGTATATTGTTGCACACACACCATCTATTTAGCAAATGCCCTTGTTATCAACAGCAGCCTTTTAAACTCACCTGAGCTAACAGGTATGTGCGCTGGTTACTCTGCTGCGCTTAAAATTTCTTTTTTGGTTTGCTACAATGCCTTTTCTGAAACGTTGTCTCCTTCTGCTGGAACACTGACTTCTTTCATTTAATGCCTGCAGACCATAAAAGAGAACCCAACCCAAAAAGTTTGGTTGATTAGTCTGTGGCATTCTGTTAAACTGTTGCTTATGGCGGTCTCTGTGAGCTTCTCAGCGACATTCAGCCAGCCAGGTATCCTGCCTGCAGTAGATGGAATGTGGCAATGGAACGCTGGCTGCGCGTGTCATAATAGGCTCTGAGCCTTTATATACCTGTGCACAGCAGCAGCCACCTTCAGTCTGCTGCTGGACAGCCAGCAGCAGCAGCAGCAGGAGAGGTATGTAATCAGGAGCCCTCCTGCTAAGGGTAGACAGCTGCTCGTTCCACCCCACCCCCCGCCTTAATTGGTTCTCCTCCCTTCCAACGGTGTTGAGGCGGGTGGGAACAGCAGGGGGTGAAGGTGCTGTGTTTAAAGAGGTGGAGTTATGCAGATCTAAAACGCGTGGATTGCAGCAGCAGCAAGCCGAAAAGTGCAGGCATGTAAGGGATCTAGAGGTTGACAACATGTCTTCTTAACGGGAGTCCAGGAGCTCATCTCCACAAATGGACTTTTCAGGATCCTTGGGTGGCTCCGTAGTTTGAAACCAATTCTGGTTATCGCTTCTCGGCCTTTTGGCTAAGATCAAGTGTAGTATCTGTTCTTATCAGTTTAATATCTGATACGTCCCCTATCTGGGGACCATATATTAAATGGATTTTTAGAACAGGGAGATGGAAAAAGAGCTTGCTCTGTCCACTCCACGCATTGACCTGGTATTGCAGTATCTCCAGGACCGGTGCACCCCTTCTTTAATGCAGTTTCTAAAATCAGAAAGAATTGAATTCAATGTTTTTTGTTCATTTTGCTTGTTTGTCGGATTTTGGGATGGACTCTTTGGCTTTGCTTTTCTTCTCCTCATTGGATTTTTCATGTTCAAAGTTGCAGAAGCCAGATTACAAGCTCATTTTGGTTCAACTTCAGCAACTGTGCATTGCATTGCCATGTAATGTGATGCAATGCTATCTTTCTAGCTCTCCCTTTTTACTTCCTTTTGGATAAACAGACATATTAGGCAAGCATTTTGGAGCTTTCACCTAAATAACTACAGGTGGTGAGATAAGCTGCACAATATAATTGACCTTTCAGTATATTGTTGCACACACACCATCTATTTAGCAAATGCCCTTGTTATCAACAGCAGCCTTTTAAACTCACCTGAGCTAACAGGTATGTGCGCTGGTTACTCTGCTGCGCTTAAAATTTCTTTTTTGGTTTGCTACAATGCCTTTTCTGAAACGTTGTCTCCTTCTGCTGGAACACTGACTTCTTTCATTTAATGCCTGCAGACTATAAAAGAGAACCCAACCCAAAAAGTTTGGTTGATTAGTCTGTGGCATTCTGTTAAACTGTTGCTTATGGCGGTCTCTGTGAGCTTCTCAGCGACATTCAGCCAGCCAGGTATCCTGCCTGCAGTAGATGGAATGTGGCAATGGAACGCTGGCTGCGCGTGTCATAATAGGCTCTGAGCCTTTATATACCTGTGCACAGCAGCAGCCACCTTCAGTCTGCTGCTGGACAGCCAGCAGCAGCAGCAGCAGGAGAGGTATGTAATCAGGAGCCCTCCTGCTAAGGGTAGACAGCTGCTCGTTCCACCCCACCCCCCGCCTTAATTGGTTCTCCTCCCTTCCAACGGTGTTGAGGCGGGTGGGAACAGCAGGGGGTGAAGGTGCTGTGTTTAAAGAGGTGGAGTTATGCAGATCTAAAACGCGTGGATTGCAGCAGCAGCAAGCCGAAAAGTGCAGGCATGTAAGGGATCTAGAGGTTGACAACATGTCTTCTTAACGGGAGTCCAGGAGCTCATCTCCACAAATGGACTTTTCAGGATCCTTGGGTGGCTCCGTAGTTTGAAACCAATTCTGGTTATCGCTTCTCGGCCTTTTGGCTAAGATCAAGTGTAGTATCTGTTCTTATCAGTTTAATATCTGATACGTCCCCTATCTGGGGACCATATATTAAATGGATTTTTAGAACAGGGAGATGGAAAAAGAGCTTGCTCTGTCCACTCCACGCATTGACCTGGTATTGCAGTATCTCCAGGACCGGTGCACCCCTTCTTTAATGCAGTTTCTAAAATCAGAAAGAATTGAATTCAATGTTTTTTGTTCATTTTGCTTGTTTGTCGGATTTTGGGATGGACTCTTTGGCTTTGCTTTTCTTCTCCTCATTGGATTTTTCATGTTCAAAGTTGCAGAAGCCAGATTACAAGCTCATTTTGGTTCAACTTCAGCAACTGTGCATTGCATTGCCATGTAATGTGATGCAATGCTATCTTTCTAGCTCTCCCTTTTTACTTCCTTTTGGATAAACAGACATATTAGGCAAGCATTTTGGAGCTTTCACCTAAATAACTACAGGTGGTGAGATAAGCTGCACAATATAATTGACCTTTCAGTATATTGTTGCACACACACCATCTATTTAGCAAATGCCCTTGTTATCAACAGCAGCCTTTTAAACTCACCTGAGATAACAGGTATGTGCGCTGGTTACTCTGCTGCGCTTAAAATTTCTTTTTTGGTTTGCTACAATGCCTTTTCTGAAACGTTGTCTCCTTCTGCTGGAACACTGACTTCTTTCATTTAATGCCTGCAGACTATAAAAGAGAACCCAACCCAAAAAGTTTGGTTGATTAGTCTGTGGCATTCTGTTAAACTGTTGCTTATGGCGGTCTCTGTGAGCTTCTCAGCGACATTCAGCCAGCCAGGTATCCTGCCTGCAGTAGATGGAATGTGGCAATGGAACGCTGGCTGCGCGTGTCATAATAGGCTCTGAGCCTTTATATACCTGTGCACAGCAGCAGCCACCTTCAGTCTGCTGCTGGACAGCCAGCAGCAGCAGCAGCAGGAGAGGTATGTAATCAGGAGCCCTCCTGCTAAGGGTAGACAGCTGCTCGTTCCACCCCACCCCCCGCCTTAATTGGTTCTCCTCCCTTCCAACGGTGTTGAGGCGGGTGGGAACAGCAGGGGGTGAAGGTGCTGTGTTTAAAGAGGTGGAGTTATGCAGATCTAAAACGCGTGGATTGCAGCAGCAGCAAGCCGAAAAGTGCAGGCATGTAAGGGATCTAGAGGTTGACAACATGTCTTCTTAACGGAAGTCCAGGAGCTCATCTCCACAAATGGACTTTTCAGGATCCTTGGGTGGCTCCGTAGTTTGAAACCAATTCTGGTTATCGCTTCTCGGCCTTTTGGCTAAGATCAAGTGTAGTATCTGTTCTTATCAGTTTAATATCTGATACGTCCCCTATCTGGGGACCATATATTAAATGGATTTTTAGAACAGGGAGATGGAAAAAGAGCTTGCTCTGTCCACTCCACGCATTGACCTGGTATTGCAGTATCTCCAGGACCGGTGCACCCCTTCTTTAATGCAGTTTCTAAAATCAGAAAGAATTGAATTCAATGTTTTTTGTTCATTTTGCTTGTTTGTCGGATTTTGGGATGGACTCTTTGGCTTTGCTTTTCTTCTCCTCATTGGATTTTTCATGTTCAAAGTTGCAGAAGCCAGATTACAAGCTCATTTTGGTTCAACTTCAGCAACTGTGCATTGCATTGCCATGTAATGTGATGCAATGCTATCTTTCTAGCTCTCCCTTTTTACTTCCTTTTGGATAAACAGACATATTAGGCAAGCATTTTGGAGCTTTCACCTAAATAACTACAGGTGGTGAGATAAGCTGCACAATATAATTGACCTTTCAGTATATTGTTGCACACACACCATCTATTTAGCAAATGCCCTTGTTATCAACAGCAGCCTTTTAAACTCACCTGAGCTAACAGGTATGTGCGCTGGTTACTCTGCTGCGCTTAAAATTTCTTTTTTGGTTTGCTACAATGCCTTTTCTGAAACGTTGTCTCCTTCTGCTGGAACACTGACTTCTTTCATTTAATGCCTGCAGACTATAAAAGAGAACCCAACCCAAAAAGTTTGGTTGATTAGTCTGTGGCATTCTGTTAAACTGTTGTTTATGGCGGTCTCTGTGAGCTTCTCAGCGACATTCAGCCAGCCAGGTATCCTGCCTGCAGTAGATGGAATGTGGCAATGGAACGCTGGCTGCGCGTGTCATAATAGGCTCTGAGCCTTTATATACCTGTGCACAGCAGCAGCCACCTTCAGTCTGCTGCTGGACAGCCAGCAGCAGCAGCAGCAGGAGAGGTATGTAATCAGGAGCCCTCCTGCTAAGGGTAGACAGCTGCTCGTTCCACCCCACCCCCCGCCTTAATTGGTTCTCCTCCCTTCCAACGGTGTTGAGACGGGTGGGAACAGCAGGGGGTGAAGGTGCTGTGTTTAAAGAGGTGGAGTTATGCAGATCTAAAACGCGTGGATTGCAGCAGCAGCAAGCCGAAAAGTGCAGGCATGTAAGGGATCTAGAGGTTGACAACATGTCTTCTTAACGGGAGTCCAGGAGCTCATCTCCACAAATGGACTTTTCAGGATCCTTGGGTGGCTCCGTAGTTTGAAACCAATTCTGGTTATCGCTTCTCGGCCTTTTGGCTAAGATCAAGTGTAGTATCTGTTCTTATCAGTTTAATATCTGATACGTCCCCTATCTGGGGACCATATATTAAATGGATTTTTAGAACAGGGAGATGGAAAAAGAGCTTGCTCTGTCCACTCCACGCATTGACCTGGTATTGCAGTATCTCCAGGACCGGTGCACCCCTTCTTTAATGCAGTTTCTAAAATCAGAAAGAATTGAATTCAATGTTTTTTGTTCATTTTGCTTGTTTGTCGGATTTTGGGATGGACTCTTTGGCTTTGCTTTTCTTCTCCTCATTGGATTTTTCATGTTCAAAGTTGCAGAAGCCAGATTACAAGCTCATTTTGGTTCAACTTCAGCAACTGTGCATTGCATTGCCATGTAATGTGATGCAATGCTATCTTTCTAGCTCTCCCTTTTTACTTCCTTTTGGATAAACAGACATATTAGGCAAGCATTTTGGAGCTTTCACCTAAATAACTACAGGTGGTGAGATAAGCTGCACAATATAATTGACCTTTCAGTATATTGTTGCACACACACCATCTATTTAGCAAATGCCCTTGTTATCAACAGCAGCCTTTTAAACTCACCTGAGCTAACAGGTATGTGCGCTGGTTACTCTGCTGCGCTTAAAATTTCTTTTTTGGTTTGCTACAATGCCTTTTCTGAAACGTTGTCTCCTTCTGCTGGAACACTGACTTCTTTCATTTAATGCCTGCAGACTATAAAAGAGAACCCAACCCAAAAAGTTTGGTTGATTAGTCTGTGGCATTCTGTTAAACTGTTGCTTATGGCGGTCTCTGTGAGCTTCTCAGCGACATTCAGCCAGCCAGGTATCCTGCCTGCAGTAGATGGAATGTGGCAATGGAACGCTGGCTGCGCGTGTCATAATAGGCTCTGAGCCTTTATATACCTGTGCACAGCAGCAGCCACCTTCAGTCTGCTGCTGGACAGCCAGCAGCAGCAGCAGCAGGAGAGGTATGTAATCAGGAGCCCTCCTGCTAAGGGTAGACAGCTGCTCAATCCACCCCACCCCCCGCCTTAATTGGTTCTCCTCCCTTCCAACGGTGTTGAGGCGGGTGGGAACAGCAGGGGGTGAAGGTGCTGTGTTTAAAGAGGTGGAGTTATGCAGATCTAAAACGCGTGGATTGCAGCAGCAGCAAGCCGAAAAGTGCAGGCATGTAAGGGATCTAGAGGTTGACAACATGTCTTCTTAACGGGAGTCCAGGAGCTCATCTCCACAAATGGACTTTTCAGGATCCTTGGGTGGCTCCGTAGTTTGAAACCAATTCTGGTTATCGCTTCTCGGCCTTTTGGCTAAGATCAAGTGTAGTATCTGTTCTTATCAGTTTAATATCTGATACGTCCCCTATCTGGGGACCATATATTAAATGGATTTTTAGAACAGGGAGATGGAAAAAGAGCTTGCTCTGTCCACTCCACGCATTGACCTGGTATTGCAGTATCTTCAGGACCGGTGCACCCCTTCTTTAATGCAGTTTCTAAAATCAGAAAGAATTGAATTCAATGTTTTTTGTTCATTTTGCTTGTTTGTCGGATTTTGGGATGGACTCTTTGGCTTTGCTTTTCTTCTCCTCATTGGATTTTTCATGTTCAAAGTTGCAGAAGCCAGATTACAAGCTCATTTTGGTTCAACTTCAGCAACTGTGCATTGCATTGCCATGTAATGTGATGCAATTCTATCTTTCTAGCTCTCCCTTTTTACTTCCTTTTGGATAAACAGACATATTAGGCAAGCATTTTGGAGCTTTCACCTAAATAACTACAGGTGGTGAGATAAGCTGCACAATATAATTGACCTTTCAGTATATTGTTGCACACACACCATCTATTTAGCAAATGCCCTTGTTATCAACAGCAGCCTTTTAAACTCACCTGAGCTAACAGGTATGTGCGCTGGTTACTCTGCTGCGCTTAAAATTTCTTTTTTGGTTTGCTACAATGCCTTTTCTGAAACGTTGTCTCCTTCTGCTGGAACACTGACTTCTTTCATTTAATGCCTGCAGACTATAAAAGAGAACCCAACCCAAAAAGTTTGGTTGATTAGTCTGTGGCATTCTGTTAAACTGTTGCTTATGGCGGTCTCTGTGAGCTTCTCAGCGACATTCAGCCAGCCAGGTATCCTGCCTGCAGTAGATGGAATGTGGCAATGGAACGCTGGCTGCGCGTGTCATAATAGGCTCTGAGCCTTTATATACCTGTGCACAGCAGCAGCCACCTTCAGTCTGCTGCTGGACAGCTAGCAGCAGCAGCAGCAGGAGAGGTATGTAATCAGGAGCCCTCCTGCTAAGGGTAGACAGCTGCTCAATCCACCCCACCCCCCGCCTTAATTGGTTCTCCTCCCTTCCAACGGTGTTGAGGCGGGTGGGAACAGCAGGGGGTGAAGGTGCTGTGTTTAAAGAGGTGGAGTTATGCAGATCTAAAACGCGTGGATTGCAGCAGCAGCAAGCCGAAAAGTGCAGGCATGTAAGGGATCTAGAGGTTGACAACATGTCTTCTTAACGGGAGTCCAGGAGCTCATCTCCACAAATGGACTTTTCAGGATCCTTGGGTGGCTCCGTAGTTTGAAACCAATTCTGGTTATCGCTTCTCGGCCTTTTGGCTAAGATCAAGTGTAGTATCTGTTCTTATCAGTTTAATATCTGATACGTCCCCTATCTGGGGACCATATATTAAATGGATTTTTAGAACAGGGAGATGGAAAAAGAGCTTGCTCTGTCCACTCCACGCATTGACCTGGTATTGCAGTATCTTCAGGACCGGTGCACCCCTTCTTTAATGCAGTTTCTAAAATCAGAAAGAATTGAATTCAATGTTTTTTGTTCATTTTGCTTGTTTGTCGGATTTTGGGATGGACTCTTTGGCTTTGCTTTTCTTCTCCTCATTGGATTTTTCATGTTCAAAGTTGCAGAAGCCAGATTACAAGCTCATTTTGGTTCAACTTCAGCAACTGTGCATTGCATTGCCATGTAATGTGATGCAATTCTATCTTTCTAGCTCTCCCTTTTTACTTCCTTTTGGATAAACAGACATATTAGGCAAGCATTTTGGAGCTTTCACCTAAATAACTACAGGTGGTGAGATAAGCTGCACAATATAATTGACCTTTCAGTATATTGTTGCACACACACCATCTATTTAGCAAATGCCCTTGTTATCAACAGCAGCCTTTTAAACTCACCTGAGCTAACAGGTATGTGCGCTGGTTACTCTGCTGCGCTTAAAATTTCTTTTTTGGTTTGCTACAATGCCTTTTCTGAAACGTTGTCTCCTTCTGCTGGAACACTGACTTCTTTCATTTAATGCCTGCAGACTATAAAAGAGAACCCAACCCAAAAAGTTTGGTTGATTAGTCTGTGGCATTCTGTTAAACTGTTGCTTATGGCGGTCTCTGTGAGCTTCTCAGCGACATTCAGCCAGCCAGGTATCCTGCCTGCAGTAGATGGAATGTGGCAATGGAACGCTGGCTGCGCGTGTCATAATAGGCTCTGAGCCTTTATATACCTGTGCACAGCAGCAGCCACCTTCAGTCTGCTGCTGGACAGCCAGCAGCAGCAGCAGCAGGAGAGGTATGTAATCAGGAGCCCTCCTGCTAAGGGTAGACAGCTGCTCGTTCCACCCCACCCCCCGCCTTAATTGGTTCTCCTCCCTTCCAACGGTGTTGAGGCGGGTGGGAACAGCAGGGGGTGAAGGTGCTGTGTTTAAAGAGGTGGAGTTATGCAGATCTAAAACGCGTGGATTGCAGCAGCAGCAAGCCGAAAAGTGCAGGCATGTAAGGGATCTAGAGGTTGACAACATGTCTTCTTAACGGGAGTCCAGGAGCTCATCTCCACAAATGGACTTTTCAGGATCCTTGGGTGGCTCCGTAGTTTGAAACCAATTCTGGTTATCGCTTCTCGGCCTTTTGGCTAAGATCAAGTGTAGTATCTGTTCTTATCAGTTTAATATCTGATACGTCCCCTATCTGGGGACCATATATTAAATGGATTTTTAGAACAGGGAGATGGAAAAAGAGCTTGCTCTGTCCACTCCACGCATTGACCTGGTATTGCAGTATCTCCAGGACCGGTGCACCCCTTCTTTAATGCAGTTTCTAAAATCAGAAAGAATTGAATTCAATGTTTTTTGTTCATTTTGCTTGTTTGTCGGATTTTGGGATGGACTCTTTGGCTTTGCTTTTCTTCTCCTCATTGGATTTTTCATGTTCAAAGTTGCAGAAGCCAGATTACAAGCTCATTTTGGTTCAACTTCAGCAACTGTGCATTGCATTGCCATGTAATGTGATGCAATGCTATCTTTCTAGCTCTCCCTTTTTACTTCCTTTTGGATAAACAGACATATTAGGCAAGCATTTTGGAGCTTTCACCTAAATAACTACAGGTGGTGAGATAAGCTGCACAATATAATTGACCTTTCAGTATATTGTTGCACACACACCATCTATTTAGCAAATGCCCTTGTTATCAACAGCAGCCTTTTAAACTCACCTGAGCTAACAGGTATGTGCGCTGGTTACTCTGCTGCGCTTAAAATTTCTTTTTTGGTTTGCTACAATGCCTTTTCTGAAACGTTGTCTCCTTCTGCTGGAACACTGACTTCTTTCATTTAATGCCTGCAGACTATAAAAGAGAACCCAACCCAAAAAGTTTGGTTGATTAGTCTGTGGCATTCTGTTAAACTGTTGCTTATGGCGGTCTCTGTGAGCTTCTCAGCGACATTCAGCCAGCCAGGTATCCTGCCTGCAGTAGATGGAATGTGGCAATGGAACGCTGGCTGCGCGTGTCATAATAGGCTCTGAGCCTTTATATACCTGTGCACAGCAGCAGCCACCTTCAGTCTGCTGCTGGACAGCCAGCAGCAGCAGCAGCAGGAGAGGTATGTAATCAGGAGCCCTCCTGCTAAGGGTAGACAGCTGCTCGTTCCACCCCACCCCCCGCCTTAATTGGTTCTCCTCCCTTCCAACGGTGTTGAGGCGGGTGGGAACAGCAGGGGGTGAAGGTGCTGTGTTTAAAGAGGTGGAGTTATGCAGATCTAAAACGCGTGGATTGCAGCAGCAGCAAGCCGAAAAGTGCAGGCATGTAAGGGATCTAGAGGTTGACAACATGTCTTCTTAACGGGAGTCCAGGAGCTCATCTCCACAAATGGACTTTTCAGGATCCTTGGGTGGCTCCGTAGTTTGAAACCAATTCTGGTTATCGCTTCTCGGCCTTTTGGCTAAGATCAAGTGTAGTATCTGTTCTTATCAGTTTAATATCTGATACGTCCCCTATCTGGGGACCATATATTAAATGGATTTTTAGAACAGGGAGATGGAAAAAGAGCTTGCTCTGTCCACTCCACGCATTGACCTGGTATTGCAGTATCTCCAGGACCGGTGCACCCCTTCTTTAATGCAGTTTCTAAAATCAGAAAGAATTGAATTCAATGTTTTTTGTTCATTTTGCTTGTTTGTCGGATTTTGGGATGGACTCTTTGGCTTTGCTTTTCTTCTCCTCATTGGATTTTTCATGTTCAAAGTTGCAGAAGCCAGATTACAAGCTCATTTTGGTTCAACTTCAGCAACTGTGCATTGCATTGCCATGTAATGTGATGCAATGCTATCTTTCTAGCTCTCCCTTTTTACTTCCTTTTGGATAAACAGACATATTAGGCAAGCATTTTGGAGCTTTCACCTAAATAACTACAGGTGGTGAGATAAGCTGCACAATATAATTGACCTTTCAGTATATTGTTGCACACACACCATCTATTTAGCAAATGCCCTTGTTATCAACAGCAGCCTTTTAAACTCACCTGAGCTAACAGGTATGTGCGCTGGTTACTCTGCTGCGCTTAAAATTTCTTTTTTGGTTTGCTACAATGCCTTTTCTGAAACGTTGTCTCCTTCTGCTGGAACACTGACTTCTTTCATTTAATGCCTGCAGACTATAAAAGAGAACCCAACCCAAAAAGTTTGGTTGATTAGTCTGTGGCATTCTGTTAAACTGTTGCTTATGGCGGTCTCTGTGAGCTTCTCAGCGACATTCAGCCAGCCAGGTATCCTGCCTGCAGTAGATGGAATGTGGCAATGGAACGCTGGCTGCGCGTGTCATAATAGGCTCTGAGCCTTTATATACCTGTGCACAGCAGCAGCCACCTTCAGTCTGCTGCTGGACAGCCAGCAGCAGCAGCAGCAGGAGAGGTATGTAATCAGGAGCCCTCCTGCTAAGGGTAGACAGCTGCTCGTTCCACCCCACCCCCCGCCTTAATTGGTTCTCCTCCCTTCCAACGGTGTTGAGGCGGGTGGGAACAGCAGGGGGTGAAGGTGCTGTGTTTAAAGAGGTGGAGTTATGCAGATCTAAAACGCGTGGATTGCAGCAGCAGCAAGCCGAAAAGTGCAGGCATGTAAGGGATCTAGAGGTTGACAACATGTCTTCTTAACGGGAGTCCAGGAGCTCATCTCCACAAATGGACTTTTCAGGATCCTTGGGTGGCTCCGTAGTTTGAAACCAATTCTGGTTATCGCTTCTCGGCCTTTTGGCTAAGATCAAGTGTAGTATCTGTTCTTATCAGTTTAATATCTGATACGTCCCCTATCTGGGGACCATATATTAAATGGATTTTTAGAACAGGGAGATGGAAAAAGAGCTTGCTCTGTCCACTCCACGCATTGACCTGGTATTGCAGTATCTCCAGGACCGGTGCACCCCTTCTTTAATGCAGTTTCTAAAATCAGAAAGAATTGAATTCAATGTTTTTTGTTCATTTTGCTTGTTTGTCGGATTTTGGGATGGACTCTTTGGCTTTGCTTTTCTTCTCCTCATTGGATTTTTCATGTTCAAAGTTGCAGAAGCCAGATTACAAGCTCATTTTGGTTCAACTTCAGCAACTGTGCATTGCATTGCCATGTAATGTGATGCAATGCTATCTTTCTAGCTCTCCCTTTTTACTTCCTTTTGGATAAACAGACATATTAGGCAAGCATTTTGGAGCTTTCACCTAAATAACTACAGGTGGTGAGATAAGCTGCACAATATAATTGACCTTTCAGTATATTGTTGCACACACACCATCTATTTAGCAAATGCCCTTGTTATCAACAGCAGCCTTTTAAACTCACCTGAGCTAACAGGTATGTGCGCTGGTTACTCTGCTGCGCTTAAAATTTCTTTTTTGGTTTGCTACAATGCCTTTTCTGAAACGTTGTCTCCTTCTGCTGGAACACTGACTTCTTTCATTTAATGCCTGCAGACTATAAAAGAGAACCCAACCCAAAAAGTTTGGTTGATTAGTCTGTGGCATTCTGTTAAACTGTTGCTTATGGCGGTCTCTGTGAGCTTCTCAGCGACATTCAGCCAGCCAGGTATCCTGCCTGCAGTAGATGGAATGTGGCAATGGAACGCTGGCTGCGCGTGTCATAATAGGCTCTGAGCCTTTATATACCTGTGCACAGCAGCAGCCACCTTCAGTCTGCTGCTGGACAGCCAGCAGCAGCAGCAGCAGGAGAGGTATGTAATCAGGAGCCCTCCTGCTAAGGGTAGACAGCTGCTCGTTCCACCCCACCCCCCGCCTTAATTGGTTCTCCTCCCTTCCAACGGTGTTGAGGCGGGTGGGAACAGCAGGGGGTGAAGGTGCTGTGTTTAAAGAGGTGGAGTTATGCAGATCTAAAACGCGTGGATTGCAGCAGCAGCAAGCCGAAAAGTGCAGGCATGTAAGGGATCTAGAGGTTGACAACATGTCTTCTTAACGGGAGTCCAGGAGCTCATCTCCACAAATGGACTTTTCAGGATCCTTGGGTGGCTCCGTAGTTTGAAACCAATTCTGGTTATCGCTTCTCGGCCTTTTGGCTAAGATCAAGTGTAGTATCTGTTCTTATCAGTTTAATATCTGATACGTCCCCTATCTGGGGACCATATATTAAATGGATTTTTAGAACAGGGAGATGGAAAAAGAGCTTGCTCTGTCCACTCCACGCATTGACCTGGTATTGCAGTATCTCCAGGACCGGTGCACCCCTTCTTTAATGCAGTTTCTAAAATCAGAAAGAATTGAATTCAATGTTTTTTGTTCATTTTGCTTGTTTGTCGGATTTTGGGATGGACTCTTTGGCTTTGCTTTTCTTCTCCTCATTGGATTTTTCATGTTCAAAGTTGCAGAAGCCAGATTACAAGCTCATTTTGGTTCAACTTCAGCAACTGTGCATTGCATTGCCATGTAATGTGATGCAATGCTATCTTTCTAGCTCTCCCTTTTTACTTCCTTTTGGATAAACAGACATATTAGGCAAGCATTTTGGAGCTTTCACCTAAATAACTACAGGTGGTGAGATAAGCTGCACAATATAATTGACCTTTCAGTATATTGTTGCACACACACCATCTATTTAGCAAATGCCCTTGTTATCAACAGCAGCCTTTTAAACTCACCTGAGCTAACAGGTATGTGCGCTGGTTACTCTGCTGCGCTTAAAATTTCTTTTTTGGTTTGCTACAATGCCTTTTCTGAAACGTTGTCTCCTTCTGCTGGAACACTGACTTCTTTCATTTAATGCCTGCAGACTATAAAAGAGAACCCAACCCAAAAAGTTTGGTTGATTAGTCTGTGGCATTCTGTTAAACTGTTGCTTATGGCGGTCTCTGTGAGCTTCTCAGCGACATTCAGCCAGCCAGGTATCCTGCCTGCAGTAGATGGAATGTGGCAATGGAACGCTGGCTGCGCGTGTCATAATAGGCTCTGAGCCTTTATATACCTGTGCACAGCAGCAGCCACCTTCAGTCTGCTGCTGGACAGCCAGCAGCAGCAGCAGCAGCAGGAGAGGTATGTAATCAGGAGCCCTCCTGCTAAGGGTAGACAGCTGCTCGTTCCACCCCACCCCCCGCCTTAATTGGTTCTCCTCCCTTCCAACGGTGTTGAGGCGGGTGGGAACAGCAGGGGGTGAAGGTGCTGTGTTTAAAGAGGTGGAGTTATGCAGATCTAAAACGCGTGGATTGCAGCAGCAGCAAGCCGAAAAGTGCAGGCATGTAAGGGATCTAGAGGTTGACAACATGTCTTCTTAACGGGAGTCCAGGAGCTCATCTCCACAAATGGACTTTTCAGGATCCTTGGGTGGCTCCGTAGTTTGAAACCAATTCTGGTTATCGCTTCTCGGCCTTTTGGCTAAGATCAAGTGTAGTATCTGTTCTTATCAGTTTAATATCTGATACGTCCCCTATCTGGGGACCATATATTAAATGGATTTTTAGAACAGGGAGATGGAAAAAGAGCTTGCTCTGTCCACTCCACGCATTGACCTGGTATTGCAGTATCTCCAGGACCGGTGCACCCCTTCTTTAATGCAGTTTCTAAAATCAGAAAGAATTGAATTCAATGTTTTTTGTTCATTTTGCTTGTTTGTCGGATTTTGGGATGGACTCTTTGGCTTTGCTTTTCTTCTCCTCATTGGATTTTTCATGTTCAAAGTTGCAGAAGCCAGATTACAAGCTCATTTTGGTTCAACTTCAGCAACTGTGCATTGCATTGCCATGTAATGTGATGCAATGCTATCTTTCTAGCTCTCCCTTTTTACTTCCTTTTGGATAAACAGACATATTAGGCAAGCATTTTGGAGCTTTCACCTAAATAACTACAGGTGGTGAGATAAGCTGCACAATATAATTGACCTTTCAGTATATTGTTGCACACACACCATCTATTTAGCAAATGCCCTTGTTATCAACAGCAGCCTTTTAAACTCACCTGAGCTAACAGGTATGTGCGCTGGTTACTCTGCTGCGCTTAAAATTTCTTTTTTGGTTTGCTACAATGCCTTTTCTGAAACGTTGTCTCCTTCTGCTGGAACACTGACTTCTTTCATTTAATGCCTGCAGACTATAAAAGAGAACCCAACCCAAAAAGTTTGGTTGATTAGTCTGTGGCATTCTGTTAAACTGTTGCTTATGGCGGTCTCTGTGAGCTTCTCAGCGACATTCAGCCAGCCAGGTATCCTGCCTGCAGTAGATGGAATGTGGCAATGGAACGCTGGCTGCGCGTGTCATAATAGGCTCTGAGCCTTTATATACCTGTGCACAGCAGCAGCCACCTTCAGTCTGCTGCTGGACAGCCAGCAGCAGCAGCAGCAGCAGGAGAGGTATGTAATCAGGAGCCCTCCTGCTAAGGGTAGACAGCTGCTCGTTCCACCCCACCCCCCGCCTTAATTGGTTCTCCTCCCTTCCAACGGTGTTGAGGCGGGTGGGAACAGCAGGGGGTGAAGGTGCTGTGTTTAAAGAGGTGGAGTTATGCAGATCTAAAACGCGTGGATTGCAGCAGCAGCAAGCCGAAAAGTGCAGGCATGTAAGGGATCTAGAGGTTGACAACATGTCTTCTTAACGGGAGTCCAGGAGCTCATCTCCACAAATGGACTTTTCAGGATCCTTGGGTGGCTCCGTAGTTTGAAACCAATTCTGGTTATCGCTTCTCGGCCTTTTGGCTAAGATCAAGTGTAGTATCTGTTCTTATCAGTTTAATATCTGATACGTCCCCTATCTGGGGACCATATATTAAATGGATTTTTAGAACAGGGAGATGGAAAAAGAGCTTGCTCTGTCCACTCCACGCATTGACCTGGTATTGCAGTATCTCCAGGACCGGTGCACCCCTTCTTTAATGCAGTTTCTAAAATCAGAAAGAATTGAATTCAATGTTTTTTGTTCATTTTGCTTGTTTGTCGGATTTTGGGATGGACTCTTTGGCTTTGCTTTTCTTCTCCTCATTGGATTTTTCATGTTCAAAGTTGCAGAAGCCAGATTACAAGCTCATTTTGGTTCAACTTCAGCAACTGTGCATTGCATTGCCATGTAATGTGATGCAATGCTATCTTTCTAGCTCTCCCTTTTTACTTCCTTTTGGATAAACAGACATATTAGGCAAGCATTTTGGAGCTTTCACCTAAATAACTACAGGTGGTGAGATAAGCTGCACAATATAATTGACCTTTCAGTATATTGTTGCACACACACCATCTATTTAGCAAATGCCCTTGTTATCAACAGCAGCCTTTTAAACTCACCTGAGCTAACAGGTATGTGCGCTGGTTACTCTGCTGCGCTTAAAATTTCTTTTTTGGTTTGCTACAATGCCTTTTCTGAAACGTTGTCTCCTTCTGCTGGAACACTGACTTCTTTCATTTAATGCCTGCAGACTATAAAAGAGAACCCAACCCAAAAAGTTTGGTTGATTAGTCTGTGGCATTCTGTTAAACTGTTGCTTATGGCGGTCTCTGTGAGCTTCTCAGCGACATTCAGCCAGCCAGGTATCCTGCCTGCAGTAGATGGAATGTGGCAATGGAACGCTGGCTGCGCGTGTCATAATAGGCTCTGAGCCTTTATATACCTGTGCACAGCAGCAGCCACCTTCAGTCTGCTGCTGGACAGCTAGCAGCAGCAGCAGCAGGAGAGGTATGTAATCAGGAGCCCTCCTGCTAAGGGTAGACAGCTGCTCGTTCCACCCCACCCCCCGCCTTAATTGGTTCTCCTCCCTTCCAACGGTGTTGAGGCGGGTGGGAACAGCAGGGGGTGAAGGTGCTGTGTTTAAAGAGGTGGAGTTATGCAGATCTAAAACGCGTGGATTGCAGCAGCAGCAAGCCGAAAAGTGCAGGCATGTAAGGGATCTAGAGGTTGACAACATGTCTTCTTAACGGGAGTCCAGGAGCTCATCTCCACAAATGGACTTTTCAGGATCCTTGGGTGGCTCCGTAGTTTGAAACCAATTCTGGTTATCGCTTCTCGGCCTTTTGGCTAAGATCAAGTGTAGTATCTGTTCTTATCAGTTTAATATCTGATACGTCCCCTATCTGGGGACCATATATTAAATGGATTTTTAGAACAGGGAGATGGAAAAAGAGCTTGCTCTGTCCACTCCACGCATTGACCTGGTATTGCAGTATCTCCAGGACCGGTGCACCCCTTCTTTAATGCAGTTTCTAAAATCAGAAAGAATTTAATCCAATGTTTTTTGTTCATTTTGCTTGTTTGTCGGATTTTGGGATGGACTCTTTGGCTTTGCTTTTCTTCTCCTCATTGGATTTTTCATGTTCAAAGTTGCAGAAGCCAGATTACAAGCTCATTTTGGTTCAACTTCAGCAACTGTGCATTGCATTGCCATGTAATGTGATGCAATGCTTTCTTTCTAGCTCTCCCTTTTTACTTCCTTTTGGATAAACAGACATATTAGGCAAGCATTTTGGAGCTTTCACCTAAATAACTACAGGTGGTGAGATAAGCTGCACAATATAATTGACCTTTCAGTATATTGTTGCACACACACCATCTATTTAGCAAATGCCCTTGTTATCAACAGCAGCCTTTTAAACTCACCTGAGCTAACAGGTATGTGCGCTGGTTACTCTGCTGCGCTTAAAATTTCTTTTTTGGTTTGCTACAATGCCTTTTCTGAAACGTTGTCTCCTTCTGCTGGAACACTGACTTCTTTCATTTAATGCCTGCAGACTATAAAAGAGAACCCAACCCAAAAAGTTTGGTTGATTAGTCTGTGGCATTCTGTTAAACTGTTGCTTATGGCGGTCTCTGTGAGCTTCTCAGCGACATTCAGCCAGCCAGGTATCCTGCCTGCAGTAGATGGAATGTGGCAATGGAACGCTGGCTGCGCGTGTCATAATAGGCTCTGAGCCTTTATATACCTGTGCACAGCAGCAGCCACCTTCAGTCTGCTGCTGGACAGCTAGCAGCAGCAGCAGCAGGAGAGGTATGTAATCAGGAGCCCTCCTGCTAAGGGTAGACAGCTGCTCGTTCCACCCCACCCCCCGCCTTAATTGGTTCTCCTCCCTTCCAACGGTGTTGAGGCGGGTGGGAACAGCAGGGGGTGAAGGTGCTGTGTTTAAAGAGGTGGAGTTATGCAGATCTAAAACGCGTGGATTGCAGCAGCAGCAAGCCGAAAAGTGCAGGCATGTAAGGGATCTAGAGGTTGACAACATGTCTTCTTAACGGGAGTCCAGGAGCTCATCTCCACAAATGGACTTTTCAGGATCCTTGGGTGGCTCCGTAGTTTGAAACCAATTCTGGTTATCGCTTCTCGGCCTTTTGGCTAAGATCAAGTGTAGTATCTGTTCTTATCAGTTTAATATCTGATACGTCCCCTATCTGGGGACCATATATTAAATGGATTTTTAGAACAGGGAGATGGAAAAAGAGCTTGCTCTGTCCACTCCACGCATTGACCTGGTATTGCAGTATCTCCAGGACCGGTGCACCCCTTCTTTAATGCAGTTTCTAAAATCAGAAAGAATTGAATTCAATGTTTTTTGTTCATTTTGCTTGTTTGTCGGATTTTGGGATGGACTCTTTGGCTTTGCTTTTCTTCTCCTCATTGGATTTTTCATGTTCAAAGTTGCAGAAGCCAGATTACAAGCTCATTTTGGTTCAACTTCAGCAACTGTGCATTGCATTGCCATGTAATGTGATGCAATGCTTTCTTTCTAGCTCTCCCTTTTTACTTCCTTTTGGATAAACAGACATATTAGGCAAGCATTTTGGAGCTTTCACCTAAATAACTACAGGTGGTGAGATAAGCTGCACAATATAATTGACCTTTCAGTATATTGTTGCACACACACCATCTATTTAGCAAATGCCCTTGTTATCAACAGCAGCCTTTTAAACTCACCTGAGCTAACAGGTATGTGCGCTGGTTACTCTGCTGCGCTTAAAATTTCTTTTTTGGTTTGCTACAATGCCTTTTCTGAAACGTTGTCTCCTTCTGCTGGAACACTGACTTCTTTCATTTAATGCCTGCAGACTATAAAAGAGAACCCAACCCAAAAAGTTTGGTTGATTAGTCTGTGGCATTCTGTTAAACTGTTGCTTATGGCGGTCTCTGTGAGCTTCTCAGCGACATTCAGCCAGCCAGGTATCCTGCCTGCAGTAGATGGAATGTGGCAATGGAACGCTGGCTGCGCGTGTCATAATAGGCTCTGAGCCTTTATATACCTGTGCACAGCAGCAGCCACCTTCAGTCTGCTGCTGGACAGCCAGCAGCAGCAGCAGCAGGAGAGGTATGTAATCAGGAGCCCTCCTGCTAAGGGTAGACAGCTGCTCGTTCCACCCCACCCCCCGCCTTAATTGGTTCTCCTCCCTTCCAACGGTGTTGAGGCGGGTGGGAACAGCAGGGGGTGAAGGTGCTGTGTTTAAAGAGGTGGAGTTATGCAGATCTAAAACGCGTGGATTGCAGCAGCAGCAAGCCGAAAAGTGCAGGCATGTAAGGGATCTAGAGGTTGACAACATGTCTTCTTAACGGGAGTCCAGGAGCTCATCTCCACAAATGGACTTTTCAGGATCCTTGGGTGGCTCCGTAGTTTGAAACCAATTCTGGTTATCGCTTCTCGGCCTTTTGGCTAAGATCAAGTGTAGTATTTGTTCTTATCAGTTTAATATCTGATACGTCCCCTATCTGGGGACCATATATTAAATGGATTTTTAGAACAGGGAGATGGAAAAAGAGCTTGCTCTGTCCACTCCACGCATTGACCTGGTATTGCAGTATCTCCAGGACCGGTGCACCCCTTCTTTAATGCAGTTTCTAAAATCAGAAAGAATTGAATTCAATGTTTTTTGTTCATTTTGCTTGTTTGTCGGATTTTGGGATGGACTCTTTGGCTTTGCTTTTCTTCTCCTCATTGGATTTTTCATGTTCAAAGTTGCAGAAGCCAGATTACAAGCTCATTTTGGTTCAACTTCAGCAACTGTGCATTGCATTGCCATGTAATGTGATGCAATGCTATCTTTCTAGCTCTCCCTTTTTACTTCCTTTTGGATAAACAGACATATTAGGCAAGCATTTTGGAGCTTTCACCTAAATAACTACAGGTGGTGAGATAAGCTGCACAATATAATTGACCTTTCAGTATATTGTTGCACACACACCATCTATTTAGCAAATGCCCTTGTTATCAACAGCAGCCTTTTAAACTCACCTGAGCTAACAGGTATGTGCGCTGGTTACTCTGCTGCGCTTAAAATTTCTTTTTTGGTTTGCTACAATGCCTTTTCTGAAACGTTGTCTCCTTCTGCTGGAACACTGACTTCTTTCATTTAATGCCTGCAGACTATAAAAGAGAACCCAACCCAAAAAGTTTGGTTGATTAGTCTGTGGCATTCTGTTAAACTGTTGCTTATGGCGGTCTCTGTGAGCTTCTCAGCGACATTCAGCCAGCCAGGTATCCTGCCTGCAGTAGATGGAATGTGGCAATGGAACGCTGGCTGCGCGTGTCATAATAGGCTCTGAGCCTTTATATACCTGTGCACAGCAGCAGCCACCTTCAGTCTGCTGCTGGACAGCTAGCAGCAGCAGCAGCAGGAGAGGTATGTAATCAGGAGCCCTCCTGCTAAGGGTAGACAGCTGCTCGTTCCACCCCACCCCCCGCCTTAATTGGTTCTCCTCCCTTCCAACGGTGTTGAGGCGGGTGGGAACAGCAGGGGGTGAAGGTGCTGTGTTTAAAGAGGTGGAGTTATGCAGATCTAAAACGCGTGGATTGCAGCAGCAGCAAGCCGAAAAGTGCAGGCATGTAAGGGATCTAGAGGTTGACAACATGTCTTCTTAACGGGAGTCCAGGAGCTCATCTCCACAAATGGACTTTTCAGGATCCTTGGGTGGCTCCGTAGTTTGAAACCAATTCTGGTTATCGCTTCTCGGCCTTTTGGCTAAGATCAAGTGTAGTATCTGTTCTTATCAGTTTAATATCTGATACGTCCCCTATCTGGGGACCATATATTAAATGGATTTTTAGAACAGGGAGATGGAAAAAGAGCTTGCTCTGTCCACTCCACGCATTGACCTGGTATTGCAGTATCTCCAGGACCGGTGCACCCCTTCTTTAATGCAGTTTCTAAAATCAGAAAGAATTGAATTCAATGTTTTTTGTTCATTTTGCTTGTTTGTCGGATTTTGGGATGGACTCTTTGGCTTTGCTTTTCTTCTCCTCATTGGATTTTTCATGTTCAAAGTTGCAGAAGCCAGATTACAAGCTCATTTTGGTTCAACTTCAGCAACTGTGCATTGCATTGCCATGTAATGTGATGCAATGCTTTCTTTCTAGCTCTCCCTTTTTACTTCCTTTTGGATAAACAGACATATTAGGCAAGCATTTTGGAGCTTTCACCTAAATAACTACAGGTGGTGAGATAAGCTGCACAATATAATTGACCTTTCAGTATATTGTTGCACACACACCATCTATTTAGCAAATGCCCTTGTTATCAACAGCAGCCTTTTAAACTCACCTGAGCTAACAGGTATGTGCGCTGGTTACTCTGCTGCGCTTAAAATTTCTTTTTTGGTTTGCTACAATGCCTTTTCTGAAACGTTGTCTCCTTCTGCTGGAACACTGACTTCTTTCATTTAATGCCTGCAGACTATAAAAGAGAACCCAACCCAAAAAGTTTGGTTGATTAGTCTGTGGCATTCTGTTAAACTGTTGCTTATGGCGGTCTCTGTGAGCTTCTCAGCGACATTCAGCCAGCCAGGTATCCTGCCTGCAGTAGATGGAATGTGGCAATGGAACGCTGGCTGCGCGTGTCATAATAGGCTCTGAGCCTTTATATACCTGTGCACAGCAGCAGCCACCTTCAGTCTGCTGCTGGACAGCTAGCAGCAGCAGCAGCAGGAGAGGTATGTAATCAGGAGCCCTCCTGCTAAGGGTAGACAGCTGCTCGTTCCACCCCACCCCCCGCCTTAATTGGTTCTCCTCCCTTCCAACGGTGTTGAGGCGGGTGGGAACAGCAGGGGGTGAAGGTGCTGTGTTTAAAGAGGTGGAGTTATGCAGATCTAAAACGCGTGGATTGCAGCAGCAGCAAGCCGAAAAGTGCAGGCATGTAAGGGATCTAGAGGTTGACAACATGTCTTCTTAACGGGAGTCCAGGAGCTCATCTCCACAAATGGACTTTTCAGGATCCTTGGGTGGCTCCGTAGTTTGAAACCAATTCTGGTTATCGCTTCTCGGCCTTTTGGCTAAGATCAAGTGTAGTATCTGTTCTTATCAGTTTAATATCTGATACGTCCCCTATCTGGGGACCATATATTAAATGGATTTTTAGAACAGGGAGATGGAAAAAGAGCTTGCTCTGTCCACTCCACGCATTGACCTGGTATTGCAGTATCTCCAGGACCGGTTCACCCCTTCTTTAATGCAGTTTCTAAAATCAGAAAGAATTGAATTCAATGTTTTTTGTTCATTTTGCTTGTTTGTCGGATTTTGGGATGGACTCTTTGGCTTTGCTTTTCTTCTCCTCATTGGATTTTTCATGTTCAAAGTTGCAGAAGCCAGATTACAAGCTCATTTTGGTTCAACTTCAGCAACTGTGCATTGCATTGCCATGTAATGTGATGCAATGCTTTCTTTCTAGCTCTCCCTTTTTACTTCCTTTTGGATAAACAGACATATTAGGCAAGCATTTTGGAGCTTTCACCTAAATAACTACAGGTGGTGAGATAAGCTGCACAATATAATTGACCTTTCAGTATATTGTTGCACACACACCATCTATTTAGCAAATGCCCTTGTTATCAACAGCAGCCTTTTAAACTCACCTGAGCTAACAGGTATGTGCGCTGGTTACTCTGCTGCGCTTAAAATTTCTTTTTTGGTTTGCTACAATGCCTTTTCTGAAACGTTGTCTCCTTCTGCTGGAACACTGACTTCTTTCATTTAATGCCTGCAGACTATAAAAGAGAACCCAACCCAAAAAGTTTGGTTGATTAGTCTGTGGCATTCTGTTAAACTGTTGCTGATGGCGGTCTCTGTGAGCTTCTCAGCGACATTCAGCCAGCCAGGTATCCTGCCTGCAGTAGATGGAATGTGGCAATGGAACGCTGGCTGCGCGTGTCATAATAGGCTCTGAGCCTTTATATACCTGTGCACAGCAGCAGCCACCTTCAGTCTGCTGCTGGACAGCCAGCAGCAGCAGCAGCAGGAGAGGTATGTAATCAGGAGCCCTCCTGCTAAGGGTAGACAGCTGCTCGTTCCACCCCACCCCCCGCCTTAATTGGTTCTCCTCCCTTCCAACGGTGTTGAGGCGGGTGGGAACAGCAGGGGGTGAAGGTGCTGTGTTTAAAGAGGTGGAGTTATGCAGATCTAAAACGCGTGGATTGCAGCAGCAGCAAGCCGAAAAGTGCAGGCATGTAAGGGATCTAGAGGTTGACAACATGTCTTCTTAACGGGAGTCCAGGAGCTCATCTCCACAAATGGACTTTTCAGGATCCTTGGGTGGCTCCGTAGTTTGAAACCAATTCTGGTTATCGCTTCTCGGCCTTTTGGCTAAGATCAAGTGTAGTATCTGTTCTTATCAGTTTAATATCTGATACGTCCCCTATCTGGGGACCATATATTAAATGGATTTTTAGAACAGGGAGATGGAAAAAGAGCTTGCTCTGTCCACTCCACGCATTGACCTGGTATTGCAGTATCTCCAGGACCGGTTCACCCCTTCTTTAATGCAGTTTCTAAAATCAGAAAGAATTGAATTCAATGTTTTTTGTTCATTTTGCTTGTTTGTCGGATTTTGGGATGGACTCTTTGGCTTTGCTTTTCTTCTCCTCATTGGATTTTTCATGTTCAAAGTTGCAGAAGCCAGATTACAAGCTCATTTTGGTTCAACTTCAGCAACTGTGCATTGCATTGCCATGTAATGTGATGCAATGCTTTCTTTCTAGCTCTCCCTTTTTACTTCCTTTTGGATAAACAGACATATTAGGCAAGCATTTTGGAGCTTTCACCTAAATAACTACAGGTGGTGAGATAAGCTGCACAATATAATTGACCTTTCAGTATATTGTTGCACACACACCATCTATTTAGCAAATGCCCTTGTTATCAACAGCAGCCTTTTAAACTCACCTGAGCTAACAGGTATGTGCGCTGGTTACTCTGCTGCGCTTAAAATTTCTTTTTTGGTTTGCTACAATGCCTTTTCTGAAACGTTGTCTCCTTCTGCTGGAACACTGACTTCTTTCATTTAATGCCTGCAGACTATAAAAGAGAACCCAACCCAAAAAGTTTGGTTGATTAGTCTGTGGCATTCTGTTAAACTGTTGCTTATGGCGGTCTCTGTGAGCTTCTCAGCGACATTCAGCCAGCCAGGTATCCTGCCTGCAGTAGATGGAATGTGGCAATGGAACGCTGGCTGCGCGTGTCATAATAGGCTCTGAGCCTTTATATACCTGTGCACAGCAGCAGCCACCTTCAGTATGCTGCTGGACAGCCAGCAGCAGCAGCAGCAGGAGAGGTATGTAATCAGGAGCCCTCCTGCTAAGGGTAGACAGCTGCTCGTTCCACCCCACCCCCCGCCTTAATTGGTTCTCCTCCCTTCCAACGGTGTTGAGGCGGGTGGGAACAGCAGGGGGTGAAGGTGCTGTGTTTAAAGAGGTGGAGTTATGCAGATCTAAAACGCGTGGATTGCAGCAGCAGCAAGCCGAAAAGTGCAGGCATGTAAGGGATCTAGAGGTTGACAACATGTCTTCTTAACGGGAGTCCAGGAGCTCATCTCCACAAATGGACTTTTCAGGATCCTTGGGTGGCTCCGTAGTTTGAAACCAATTCTGGTTATCGCTTCTCGGCCTTTTGGCTAAGATCAAGTGTAGTATCTGTTCTTATCAGTTTAATATCTGATACGTCCCCTATCTGGGGACCATATATTAAATGGATTTTTAGAACAGGGAGATGGAAAAAGAGCTTGCTCTGTCCACTCCACGCATTGACCTGGTATTGCAGTATCTCCAGGACCGGTGCACCCCTTCTTTAATGCAGTTTCTAAAATCAGAAAGAATTGAATTCAATGTTTTTTGTTCATTTTGCTTGTTTGTCGGATTTTGGGATGGACTCTTTGGCTTTGCTTTTCTTCTCCTCATTGGATTTTTCATGTTCAAAGTTGCAGAAGCCAGATTACAAGCTCATTTTGGTTCAACTTCAGCAACTGTGCATTGCATTGCCATGTAATGTGATGCAATGCTTTCTTTCTAGCTCTCCCTTTTTACTTCCTTTTGGATAAACAGACATATTAGGCAAGCATTTTGGAGCTTTCACCTAAATAACTACAGGTGGTGAGATAAGCTGCACAATATAATTGACCTTTCAGTATATTGTTGCACACACACCATCTATTTAGCAAATGCCCTTGTTATCAACAGCAGCCTTTTAAACTCACCTGAGCTAACAGGTATGTGCGCTGGTTACTCTGCTGCGCTTAAAATTTCTTTTTTGGTTTGCTACAATGCCTTTTCTGAAACGTTGTCTCCTTCTGCTGGAACACTGACTTCTTTCATTTAATGCCTGCAGACTATAAAAGAGAACCCAACCCAAAAAGTTTGGTTGATTAGTCTGTGGCATTCTGTTAAACTGTTGCTTATGGCGGTCTCTGTGAGCTTCTCAGCGACATTCAGCCAGCCAGGTATCCTGCCTGCAGTAGATGGAATGTGGCAATGGAACGCTGGCTGCGCGTGTCATAATAGGCTCTGAGCCTTTATATACCTGTGCACAGCAGCAGCCACCTTCAGTCTGCTGCTGGACAGCCAGCAGCAGCAGCAGCAGGAGAGGTATGTAATCAGGAGCCCTCCTGCTAAGGGTAGACAGCTGCTCGTTCCACCCCACCCCCCGCCTTAATTGGTTCTCCTCCCTTCCAACGGTGTTGAGGCGGGTGGGAACAGCAGGGGGTGAAGGTGCTGTGTTTAAAGAGGTGGAGTTATGCAGATCTAAAACGCGTGAATTGCAGCAGCAGCAAGCCGAAAAGTGCAGGCATGTAAGGGATCTAGAGGTTGACAACATGTCTTCTTAACGGGAGTCCAGGAGCTCATCTCCACAAATGGACTTTTCAGGATCCTTGGGTGGCTCCGTAGTTTGAAACCAATTCTGGTTATCGCTTCTCGGCCTTTTGGCTAAGATCAAGTGTAGTATCTGTTCTTATCAGTTTAATATCTGATACGTCCCCTATCTGGGGACCATATATTAAATGGATTTTTAGAACAGGGAGATGGAAAAAGAGCTTGCTCTGTCCACTCCACGCATTGACCTGGTATTGCAGTATCTCCAGGACCGGTGCACCCCTTCTTTAATGCAGTTTCTAAAATCAGAAAGAATTGAATTCAATGTTTTTTGTTCATTTTGCTTGTTTGTCGGATTTTGGGATGGACTCTTTGGCTTTGCTTTTCTTCTCCTCATTGGATTTTTCATGTTCAAAGTTGCAGAAGCCAGATTACAAGCTCATTTTGGTTCAACTTCAGCAACTGTGCATTGCATTGCCATGTAATGTGATGCAATGCTATCTTTCTAGCTCTCCCTTTTTACTTCCTTTTGGATAAACAGACATATTAGGCAAGCATTTTGGAGCTTTCACCTAAATAACTACAGGTGGTGAGATAAGCTGCACAATATAATTGACCTTTCAGTATATTGTTGCACACACACCATCTATTTAGCAAATGCCCTTGTTATCAACAGCAGCCTTTTAAACTCACCTGAGCTAACAGGTATGTGCGCTGGTTACTCTGCTGCGCTTAAAATTTCTTTTTTGGTTTGCTACAATGCCTTTTCTGAAACGTTGTCTCCTTCTGCTGGAACACTGACTTCTTTCATTTAATGCCTGCAGACTATAAAAGAGAACCCAACCCAAAAAGTTTGGTTGATTAGTCTGTGGCATTCTGTTAAACTGTTGCTTATGGCGGTCTCTGTGAGCTTCTCAGCGACATTCAGCCAGCCAGGTATCCTGCCTGCAGTAGATGGAATGTGGCAATGGAACGCTGGCTGCGCGTGTCATAATAGGCTCTGAGCCTTTATATACCTGTGCACAGCAGCAGCCACCTTCAGTCTGCTGCTGGACAGCCAGCAGCAGCAGCAGCAGGAGAGGTATGTAATCAGGAGCCCTCCTGCTAAGGGTAGACAGCTGCTCGTTCCACCCCACCCCCCGCCTTAATTGGTTCTCCTCCCTTCCAACGGTGTTGAGGCGGGTGGGAACAGCAGGGGGTGAAGGTGCTGTGTTTAAAGAGGTGGAGTTATGCAGATCTAAAACGCGTGGATTGCAGCAGCAGCAAGCCGAAAAGTGCAGGCATGTAAGGGATCTAGAGGTTGACAACATGTCTTCTTAACGGGAGTCCAGGAGCTCATCTCCACAAATGGACTTTTCAGGATCCTTGGGTGGCTCCGTAGTTTGAAACCAATTCTGGTTATCGCTTCTCGGCCTTTTGGCAAGATCAGTGGTGGTTTTCTGCTGCTGGTGTTGTTTGGAGGGCAGTTGTGACTGGGGTTCCCCCTTGTGGGGCCCTAGTGTGCGATTGAGCGGCGATTGTGTTTATCTGCTGTAAAAATGGTGGAGAAAACACGTGGATTAGAGGACTCGGTCCGTCTGAAGGTGGCTGCAGGTCATGAAGGAGAAATCGGTTTGGACCAAGTTTGCGTTGATGTCTTGAAGAACATTAATGGCTTGAAGGTAACGGATGTATTGGCACTGCAGGATTTTCAGAAACAAGGAATTTATGATATCACTTTTGTTTCTTTGAGTATTTGCCAGAGAGTCTACATGGAGTTGGTACGAATGAAGGAAGAAAAGGAATTGAAATGCCTAGAGTTTATTGCACTGGAACCTCTGTTCCAGCAGACATATAAGTATGTGGTTGTGCACATGTATAACCCTAAAGTTCCGGATGAGACTGTTTCCAATTTTTTAGCTCGGTATTGTAGTGAGGTTAAATTTTTGGGAAGAATGAAGAACAAACACAATTATCTAAATGGCAAGAGGAGATATGTTGTGAAACTGAGACCGGATGATAGAGCTATTGGGGGTGCCAAGAGCATTCCTGCACAATTTTCTATCGGAGGAGAAAGGGGATTTTGTTTTTATAATGGACAGATGGAATATTGTAGGAAGTGTCATGAGTTTGGACATGTTCAGAAAGATTGTCCAGTGCAAGGTGATGTTTGTAGAGGTTGTGGGAAATCTGGTCATGTTGCAAGTGGTTGCCCAATGAATAAGGTGTGTGATTTGTGTGGACATGCAGATTACCTTGCAAGGAAATGTAGATTGTGGGCTCAGATTCCTAGGTCACAGGTGGACGCTGAAGAGAGGCAGAAGAAGACTCGGCAGGAAAGTGGGGAGGAGGACGAAGGCTCAGACTCAGAGGGGAAAAGCCAAAAACAAGATGGTGGTAGGGGAAGAGACCATGCGGTGCCCAAGATGGAGGAAAAGGGGCGGAGCCAGAAGAAAGTTGGTTTGAGGGAGGGGCTGGAAGTAATAAACAAAGTAGCTGATGTGCATGGCCCGGGTGATGGGATGGATTTGTCTAATATGGCGGAGTCAGTGAATCCTGTTTTGGGAAGAGATGGGGGTGAGGAAATGGAGGTTTTGGAGGAGGAGGATTCTGATTCGGATGGAACTATAACCCCTCAGCAGCGTGATAGGGTTAACAGTGATTGGAGTGAAAATGAGGAGGAAGATGATGGCAAGGAGGAGAGTTATGCCTCCGTGATTAAAAGAAGTAAGGTGGAGGGGTGTTGGTCTGGGGGGCAGGAAGATCCAGTCTCCCTAAGACCAGGTTATTCTAACAGGGACTCGAGTTCTGAGTCGCCTGATATACGTAGAAAAGTGGGTGGCAGGAGTGGGTTTTCTCCTGGTTCATGATGGATCGGGTATGGTGGAGATTTTTTCCTGTTGTTATGATGGCGTTGTGTGTTGCTTCTCTGAATGTACGAGGGATTGGCTCTGCTTGTAGGAGAGCAGGGATACTGGATTACATTGAGAGTGTGAATGCAGATATTGTCTGTCTGCAGGAATGTGTAATTAAATCTGCCCCGCATGAGAGTGAGTGGAATAAGGGGCAATCCTTTTGGTCCCCATGCTCAGAAAACAGGAATGAAGGGGTGGGCATTTTACTGTGTAATTCTAGTCTAAAGGTTTTAGAGTTTAAAGTAATCATACCTGGGAGATGTTTGTTCTTATTAGTGGATTTTTTAGGTCAGCGGGTACGGGTTTTTAATGTTTATGCCCCTGCTGATAAACAAGCAAGAGTTGGGTTTTTGGAGTCTTTAAAGTTGTTTTTACCAGGCAGAGACTTCACTATAGTGGCTGGAGATTTTAATTGTGTCAGATCCGCAAAAGATCGTAAGAGCTCTACGGAAGGTAGGACTGATGTCACTTCTAATATTTTAAATCAGATTGTGCAGGATTTACGCTACACGGATGCTGGTCTGATGGTTGGGCCAAGTGATAAGTTCACATACATATCAGATAGTGGACGTAGTGTTTCCCGAATTGACTATGTTTTTATGTCTGAGGGGATTAAGGTGGCCAAGTGCAACCACGTGATGACGACTTTTTCTGACCACAAGATGATAGTGGTAGATCTGTGTATAGCTGAGTCCCTGGCTTTTGGAAAGGGACTCTGGAAGCTGAACGTAAGCCTGCTGGAAGAGGAGAGTGTTAAGGTTGGTTTTAATAAAGTGTTTTTGTCTTGTGTGTCTGAACAGCACCTTTTTAAAGACTTGCTAGAGTGGTGGGACTGGGCTAAGGAGAAATTTGCATGTTATTTTAAAGGGGTGTGTTTTAGGAGAGCAAAAGCAAAAAGGGATCATGATGCTGCTGTTATTTCAAAATTGGAAGTACTCCATAAGTTTAAGAGAGCGGGGATGGAGGTGGATAAAGAGATTGCAGATTTGAAGGACGAACTGAAGAAGATACTTATTGAAAAAGGGAAGACTATTATGTTTAAGGCAAAAATAAAGCACATGGAGGAAAATGAGCAATGTTCGAGATACTTTTTTTAAAAAATGTTTTAAACCTAAAGGGGTTTTTAAGTCTGTTTTTTCTCCTGCAGGGGAGGTATCTGGGGATGAGATGATTGGCAGTATTCTTTCCTTTTATGAAACACTCTTCTCTAACGATAGTAGAGCCAGTGATGCGGAAATTAATGATTATTGCAAAGTATTAACTAATAATATTCCTGAGGAGAAAATTGGGTTTTTAAGTGAGGAGGTTGGGAAAGATGAAATTAGACGGGCAGTGGATGGCTGTGATGGTCTTCCTGCTGAATTTTATGTTGCATTTTGGGATATTATAGGTGTGGAGTTTTCCCGGGTGGTGCAATATGGTTTTACTCATGGGATTTTATCGGTTTCTATGCGTAGGGGGATTGTTACGCTGATTCATAAGAAAGGGGACTTGAGGGATATTAAAAATTGGAGGCCCATAACATTGTTAAACAGTGATTACAAAATTATTTCTAAAATTGTGGCTGGTAGACTGGCAGATGTGATAGGTGATATGGTGGGGGAGTATCAGGCATGTGCAGTGCCTGGTAGGAAAATTTCAGATAATTTGCTGCTTCTAAGAGACTTAATTTATCAGGCTAATTTGAATAAGAATGCTCTTTTGTTACAGTCGGTGGACCTGGAGAAAGCCTTTGATAAAATATCACATAGATTTTTGTTCTCTGCTTTAAGTCACCTTGGTGTTCCGGATAAATTATTGATGGTCATTAAGAGTTTTTATTGTGGGGTCAGTAGCCAGATTTTAGTTAATGGGCATGTGAGTTCCAGTTTTAATATTTTATCGGGAGTTAGGCAGGGTTGTCCCCTGTCACCAATTCTTTTTATCTGTGTGGTGGAGGCCCTTTTAAAAAGTGTGCAAGTTGATAAGTGTGTGGCTGGTGTTTTTATTCCTGGGGGATCCGGGGGTCCAGTGAAGTCTTTGAGTTATATGGATGATATTGTTTTTACTTGTGGTTCACAAGCGGATCTCAATAGAGTGAATTTGCACGTCAGGATTTTTTGTTGTGTGGCTGGTATGGCGGTGAATTGGGGGAAGTGCCAGCTTTGTAACTTTGGGAGGCAGGTTGAGGTTAACGTGGCAGGAGTGGAGAGTAGGGAGGAAATTGAGGTTCTTGGTGTCATCTTTGAGAAGGAACTGAAAGGGGAAAGCAGCCTGAAGATTCTAGAAGACAAAATGGATCAGAAGTTGAACTTTTGGAAACTAAGGAACCTGTCGCTGAGAGGGAAAGTGCTGGTAATCAAGTCTGTGATTCTCCCGCTTCTGCTGTACACTGCTTTGATTTTCCCACCTGCTGTGCTTTGGACAAAGAGAGTGACAAGGAAACTGTTTGTGTTTTTTTGGGGATCCAAAATGGAGAAACTAAGAAGAGGAATGGTTATGTGTTCTGTGGAAAATGGGGGTTGTGATTTTCCTAACATTGACTTATTTTTAAGAATGCATTATTTTTTGAACATTTATAAATTATCCCAGTGCAATAACAGGACTGCGGACATGTGCAAATATTTAGCAGGACGGCTTTTCCAGAAATGGAGCTGGAGTGAGAAGGATTTAAGAAAACCAGTTTCGTTTGTGATACCGTTTTTTTATGTGGTGCTTAGGTCCTTCTATGATCAAAATGGGATAAGCTCCATGGTTAGACCGGGAAAAAAACTGATTGTCTCAGGTATTAAGAAGAAGGAGATGTTATGTGATGTGCCGTTTTGTAATAATGCACAGTCTGGACAGGTGTGGAAGCTTTTTTTCATGCGTGGAATCAGCAACAGACAGAAGGATGTAACCTGGATGGCGTTGCATGGATGCTTGCCAACAAGGGCTTTTTTGAATGACCGGGGGATAAAGGTTCAAGAACTATGTCCTAGGGAAGGTTGCAATAAGGTGGAAACAATACAGCATATTTTTTGGGACTGTTTTTTTGCTAAAAAAGTTTTTACCTTGTTGTCACGTATGATGCAGTGTGATGCAGCAGCAAAAAAGGCAAATACAATTCTGGGATGTATTAACAGAAGCATACAGTCTAGATCACGTGAAGTCATTATCGGTCTTTACTCCTCTTTGGTCAGACCTCATCTGGAATACTGTGTACAGTTTTGGGCACCACATTTTAAAAAAGACATAGACAAACTGGAGCAAGTTCAGAGAAGAGCGACCAGAATGGTGACTGGTCTGCAAACCATGTCCTATGAGGAACGTTTGCAGGATTTGGAAATGTTTAGCTTGCAAAAAAGAAGACTGAGAGGAGACTTAATAGCTGTCTACAAATATGTCAAGGGCTGTCACATTGTAGAAGGATCATCTTTATTCTCATTTGCACAAGGAAAGACTAGAAGCAATGGGATGAAACTAAATGGGAGGAGACACAGATTAGATATTAGAAAAAACTTTTTGACAGTTAGGGTGATTAATGAGTGGAACAGGCTGCCACGAGAGGTGGTGAGTTCCCCTTCAATGGACGTCTTCAAACAGAGGCTGGACAGACATCTGTCTGAGATGATCTAGTGAATCCTGCTTTGAGCAGGGAGTTGGACCAGATGACCCAGGAGGTCCCTTCCAACTCTACCATTCTATGATTCTATGATTCTATTGTGACACCCCAGGGGTCTGGTTGTCACAGTGATAGAGATATTACGTCTGAGAGCAGGTGGGAGGTCCTTTGGTCAGGGATCCTGTGCATGCCACACCTCCTGCCCAGCCTTGGGAGGGGAAGAACTTCCCCTGTATAAACCCGGGGCTGAGGCAGGGTTAGTGAGTCCAGGAAGAGTAGAGACAAGAGCAGCATAGGAAGCAGCAGAGTCACAAGGAGTCAGGGGCTGGCAGCTAAAGAGCTCGCCCTGACTAAGAAGATTCTTTACCGGACACGGAGTCCGAGGCTGTGGGGACTAACTTCTACCCAGCAGCAGAATCCGTCAGGCAGGGGATTTCAGGTCCCCTGGCCCAGAAGCCCGAAGGCCCGGTCACACGCGTGGGACCAGCACCGCCATCGTGGAGCGGAAGCCATTAGAAGGCCCCGAGTCACCGGCCATACGGGTGAGCACCACACGGTACACTCAGGGACGTGGGCTACTTACATCAGCTTCTAGCAAGGTAGCCAGAAGAGTACAGTCAGCTTGGGAGGCCTACAACTACGCCTGGCCAGGGGAGATCCCATCTGCTCAAGGACTGACCAGGCCCCGTTCGCTAGCAAGTACTCCGGGAGGGTCTATCGTTGTTACCAGTAAAGACCCTGAACGCTACCATACCGTCTCTGAGTGGTTCCTGCTACCCCCATCATCCACGTCGGCTGCCCTGAGGCCATACCCCTCCCGTTGGGGGTTATACTATCACGCTGCACCATCCTTCCACCGGCCTCAGCGGTCTGCCCTGCAGCAGCAGCCCCCTGGCTGCATTCAACGGGTGGCGTAGTCATCAACCATTTTCTACCGCTAACAGACTGCCGTCCAGTTTGACTCCCTGGGCACGGACCGGGTCACCGCCACGAGACTACAACCCTAAACAGATCCGGCTCCGGGTAAGCTCCCGCGTGCGCAACGCAGCGCGACACAGGCCCAGGGGCGCGTCAACTTTGGCGTAGTCGGCAGGATCACGTGCCCGCAACCACCGGGTACTGCGTGCCTGAAAAGCAAAGACTGTTCAAACTTACCAGTGGTGAAGATTCCCGCCATCGGTGAAGATTCCCGCCATCCGGCGCCATCTTCAGTCTTCTTCCCGCCATCGGTGAAGTTTCCCGCCATCCGGCGCCATCTTCAGCCTTCTTCCCGCCATCCGTGGAGTTTTCCCGCCATTGGACGCCATCTTGAGGACGCCGCGCGGGAAGAGGAGGGGCGTGGACTCCGAAAGCGCGCGAGAACTGAAGCCCCGCCTCACGTCCGGACGTTGCGTAAGGTCCTGGAAGGAGCCCAGCAGACGCCGACGTCACAGGAGCGCGACGGAAGGTCCTCAACCTTGACGATCCACTGCGGAGCCGCGGCCTACGGAACAGGATCATCGCAAGGTAGGCCACGGTCCACTAGGGGGGAGAAAGATGTCGGATACGGAGGAGAGCTCCACTGCCTCAACCCCCGCCAGCGCTACCGCTGTTGCAGTTATGCCCTTCACCATGCCCTATATCCCGGGAGCAGCTTGGCTACCCCAGTACTCAGGGGAGTCACATACCCTGCATGACTTTAGAGAAAAGCTGGATAGCCTCTTCCAGGTGTACCCCCTCACAGAAGAGCAAAAAGTGAGCATCCTGGTGGCCCAACTAACTGGGGCAGCCAAAAGGGAAGTAAAATCCTGGCCACCTGGGAGGAAGACTGTCGCAGGGATACTAACCCGGCTGAAGGACACCTTTGATACCCGCACCTCAGCCGAGATTAAACTTAGATTCTACGGGTGCAAGCAGCGAGCGCATGAGAGTATAAGGGACTATGCACTCAACCTACAAGAGGCCCTGAGGGCCATTAAGCAGACCGACCCTAATGGAGTGGGAAACGAGGACAGGCTGTTGACCGAACAATTTATAGAGGGTTTATATTGCAATGCCCACCGCACCCAGTTGCGGGCAATGGCCTTACAGGACCCTCATCTAGAATTTGCACAGTTCAAGGACAGAGCCATCCGGGTGCTCCGAGAACCGGCACCAGGTGGCGTTGTGACCCACAGACGCCCCACTACCACTTACTACCAGGAGGCGGCGCCCTTGTCAGCAGGGCCTGTGGGAGCTGATGCGCAGGCTTTGGACAATGACCCGGCTCCAGACCTACACCATCAGGTCCAAGAGCTAGCTAAAAGCGTTGCTGCGCTAACCCGAACTGTGCAGTCTTTACAGGTTTCCACTCCAGGGAAGATCCAGCTGGCATCCGGACCGGAGGACATCCCGTGGCGTCGACCAAGGAGGACCCCACCGGCCAGAGGAAGACCCAGTGACCGATACAGCGAGGACGGACGACCCATCTGCCGCCGCTGCAATCAACCCGGACATATGGAAAGGTACTTTTCTTTAAACGGGCACAACCTGGGGTAGAGGGCCAACCCCCAGGAAAAAGATCACCAGGCCCATCGAACTGGCGCGACAGATATGTGGGAGGACGTCCAGTCTTGCCTGTGGTACTGGATGGCATTCCCATGAGTGCCCTACTGGACACCGGGTCACAGGTCACCACCATCCCGTACGTGCTCTTCAAGCAGTACTGGAATGACTCGGATATTACCCGCTACCCTGACGACGACTTGAGTATCATCGCCAGCAATGGTCAGCCCGTGCCACAGATCGGATTTAAAGAGGTGACCATCAAAATTGGTAGAGTCGAACTGGCCGCACAGGGACTGATCATTGTAGATATTGACAAACATGAGAGTCACCCAAAAATAACTCTAGGAACTAATGTAATTGAAAATTGTCTTGCAGAGGTGATTTTCCTTTTACAGCAGGTTGCCAAGAATGCCAGCTCCGGCGAGCAGCGGGTGCTCCAGAAAGAGATCCGGGCACTGATGCAACGGCAACAAGTGGAACTCTCCGGCGGTGAGATTGGTAGCGTAAGAATGTGTGACCCTTTTCCTATTGCCATGCCCCCAAAAAGTGAAATGATGATTTGGTGCCGGGCAGCTATTGGTCTGAGAGGTAGAGATTACCAGGCAATGGTAGAACCAGTTTACTCAGACAGTAGGCCCACCATTTTGACAGCACGGGGGGTGGTCAATGTACGCCATGGGAGGGTGCCCGTTCGCATAATAAATATCGGGGAGAGGGAAGTGTACCTGCCCCGGTATGCCACGCTAGCCAAATTATATACCACTAATCAAAATTCTATACAATCTGTGGAACCCTTGCCTCCATCTCACCCGGAGGAAGGTAACGGCTCTAAGAAAGACATGGAGGACTGGTGTCAGCAACTACATCTGGGTACTGACTCCACTCCCTCACACCAGAAACAAGGAGTCTATCGGGTGGTTCAAGAGTATGAGAGAGTGTTTAGTAAACACCCGTTAGACTTCGGGCGAGTCAAGGGGGTAGAACACCGCATCCCCACGGGAGATCATCCTCCCATAAAAGAGAGGTATCGACCCGTACCCCCTGCACATTACCAACACGCCAAGGGGATGCTTAGAGACATGAAGGAGGCTGGGGTAATCCGGGATAGCTGTAGCCCCTGGGCAGCCCCACTAGTTTTAGTCAAAAAGAAAGACAACACCATGAGGATGTGTGTAGATTACCGGAAAATCAACCGTATCACACACAAGGATGCGTACCCCTTACCAAGGATAGAGGAGTCATTGGCTGCTTTAAGATCTGCTAACTTCTTCTCTACCTTGGATCTCACTAGCGGGTACTGGCAGGTTCCTGTAGCAGAGGCGGACCGGGAGAAGACCGCATTCACCACCCCGATGGGACTTAGCGAGTTCACCTGCATGCCGTTCGGACTCTGCAACGCCCCAGGAACCTTCCAACGATTAATGGAGTGCTGTCTGGGCCACAGAAACTTCGAGACGGTCCTGTTGTACCTGGACGATGTCATCGTATACTCCAAAACTTATGAGGACCACCTGAAACACCTGGCGGAGGTGTTCGAAGCTCTGGCGAGTTACGGCCTAAAGGTGAAACCCTCCAAGTGTCACCTCCTGAAACCAAAGGTGCAATACCTGGGACACGTGGTGAGCGCTGACGGAGTGGCTCCCGACCCCGATAAGATCACCGCAATTAAGGGATGGCCAAGCCCCTCCAGCGTAAAAGAAGTGCGGCAGTTCCTAGGGTTGGTAGGCTACTACCGAAGGTTTATTCCCGGTTTCACCAAAAAGGCAGCACCTATGCAGGACCTCCTGATAGGCAAGTCCCGGAAGGCCAAGAACCAGAAGCCGCCCTTCAAATGGGAAAAGCTAGAAGAAGAGTCCTTCCGCCAGCTGAAGATGGCCCTCACGGGGGATGAAATCTTGGCGTACCCGGACTATAGCCAGCCCTTCATCCTCTACACCGACGCCAGTAACATCGGGCTAGGAGCCGTACTGTCCCAGATTCAGCAGGGGAGAGAACGAGTAATCTCCTATGCCAGCCGAAAACTGCGACCCACCGAAAGGAACCCCGAAAATTACAGCTCATTTAAGCTAGAGTTCCTGGCCGTGGTATGGGCAGTCACCGAGCGCTTTAGGCATTACCTCGCTTCTTCCCGGTTCACCGTATACACGGATAACAACCCGCTGACACACCTGGACACGGCAAGACTCGGTGCCCTGGAGCAGAGGTGGATGGCCCGTCTGTCCAACTACGAGTTCACAATTAAATACCGGGCAGGGCGCTCCAATACCAACGCGGACGCCCTGTCCAGGATGCCCAACCTGCCGGACGGAGGAGAAGATCCGGAGGGACTGGAAGAAGTTGAACTCCCTGCGTTCCACCGTCATGGGACTATCCAGTATTCCCACCGGGTAAGGAGTAAGCAGGCTGCTACGTTGAACCCCTTACCTCACTACAACTGGGCGGAAACGCAAGACAGCGACCCTGCCGTCCGACTGGTGAAGGAGATGCTGACTCGCCCGGAGGCTAGCCTGGAATCAGACGCTCCAGAGGAAGCCAAACAACTATGGGCAGAGAAGAGTCGACTGTTCCTTTACAAGGGGAAGTTGTGCCGCAGAATGGTTAACTCCAGGACGCATGAACTACTCTGGCAAGTAGTGGTGCCACGAAGAGACGCAGCCATGGTGATGGAGGCATACCACGACGGAGCTGGACACTTCGGGTGGAAAAAGCTGGAGTTCCTGCTGCGCGAGCGGTTCCACTGGGTAGGCATGAGGGGAACCATCGAGAAGTGGTGCAGAGACTGTGGCCCGTGCAATCTGAGAAGGAAGGACCGGGCCAGCCAGAAGACTCCCCTGCAGTCCATCGTCACCCGGCAACCGTTGGAACTGGTAGCCTTGGATCATGTAAAACTGACCCCCAGCAGAAGTGGCTACGTCTACGCGTTAACCATCGTGGATCATTACTCCCGGTTTCTGGTTGTCGTCCCCGTCAAGGACTTAACGGCTCGAACAGCAGCTAGAGCCTTCCAGCAGCACTTTTGCCGTCCACACGGGTACCCGGACCAAGTGCTGACGGACCAGGGACCTGCCTTTGAAGCGGAGGTCTTCCAGGAATTCTGCAATCTGTATGGCTGCCGGAAGATAAGGACGACACCCTACCATCCGCAAACTAATGGACTTTGTGAGAAAATTAACCAGGTGGTAATGGATCTTCTAAAAACGTTGCCCCTGGAAGAACGCAGTCTGTGGCCTGAGAAGTTGCCCGATCTGGTGGACCTATACAACCACATCCCGGTAGGTTCCACCAACTGTACCCCGGCTTACCTAATGAGGGCAAGACCTGGTAAGTTACCTGTTGACCTGGAAATGGGAGTCCTGACGCCCGAGGACACTTCACCAGAAACGGACTGGGACACAGAGAGGCAGCAGCAGTACCGGAAAGTACAGGAGAGCGTGGAGCGAAGTCTCTGTCAGGCTAGGGAAAGACAAGAGAAGACTTACAACCAGTATGCTCCCGCTGTTCCCCTGGTACCCGGAGAGCAGGTCTTGAAGAGGAAGAGACGGCTCCACAAGTTGGACGACCAGTGGGAGAAGGACCCGTACACCGTACTGCCCTCAAGCCACGAGAACCCGAAGGTCTGTACCATCAGTAAAGACGGAGGGGAAACCACAGCCATTGTATCCCGGGACCACCTGAAGAAGTGCCCCGAACAACTGAGGAACCCTGAGGAGGAACAGGAAGACCATCGACCCGTGGAAGAAAGGGAAGATATGGTTAGTACCGTGCTCGGGGACTTCCCTCGGTCTTGGACTCAAGTCAATGGTGCAGTTGTGGTACCCGTACTCACCTTCCTCCAACCATCATCCCAAGAACCTACGGAGCAACGGGTAGAGCTGGAAGAGCAGCCGGTCCAGGAGGCAGAAGACTCCACCCAAGCGGAACAGGAGAATCCACCCTCTGCTTATAGTGAGCCTGCCGTACCCCTAGTGAGACAAAGAGCCGGTAGACAGCTGCCCAGTTTACCCTTGACAGCTCCTACACCCTGTAGTTCAGGGCCAGACAGTCAGCTCCGTAGGTCCACTAGGGCCACTAGAGGCCAGTTACCAGCACGTTGGAGGATCTAAATGTTTAAGTTGTTTTACAATGTTTACCTGTTTATTGTTGCTTGTGTGTAATTTTGTGTTTCTAGTTGTTTTTAGGAGTCTTCGGTGGATTTACCGGGAATCCTTTGTATATAGTTGGAGCGTAACCCAGGATGGACTAGAGACTGTTAAGGACTCGGGGTAGGACAGACCCCTACCTGGTTACATCTCCCTGTGTTGGTGAAATGGACACCTTTGCTTTTCTTCAAAGACTGCACCCGGTTGCGGACATCCGTGACCATCTTATTGTGTTTCCTTATTGTATTTTATTGTTCTTTGATATACCTTGTTATATTTTTCTAAAAAGTGTTTAGTCCCGGAGTACTAAATTTCACTAGGGGGGAGTGTGACACCCCAGGGGTCTGGTTGTCACAGTGATAGAGATATTACGTCTGAGAGCAGGTGGGAGGTCCTTTGGTCAGGGATCCTGTGCATGCCACACCTCCTGCCCAGCCTTGGGAGGGGAAGAACTTCCCCTGTATAAACCCGGGGCTGAGGCAGGGTTAGTGAGTCCAGGAAGAGTAGAGACAAGAGCAGCATAGGAAGCAGCAGAGTCACAAGGAGTCAGGGGCTGGCAGCTAAAGAGCTCGCCCTGACTAAGAAGATTCTTTACCGGACCTGGAGTCCGAGGCTGTGGGGACTAACTTCTACCCAGCAGCAGAATCCGTCAGGCAGGGGATTTCAGGTCCCCTGGCCCAGAAGCCCGAAGGCCCGGTCACACGCGTGGGACCAGCACCGCCATCGTGGAGCGGAAGCCATTAGAAGGCCCCGAGTCACCGGCCATACGGGTGAGCACCACACGGTACACTCAGGGACGTGGGCTACTTACATCAGCTTCTAGCAAGGTAGCCAGAAGAGTACAGTCAGCTTGGGAGGCCTACAACTACGCCTGGCCAGGGGAGATCCCATCTGCTCAAGGACTGACCAGGCCCCGTTCGCTAGCAAGTACTCCGGGAGGGTCTATCGTTGTTACCAGTAAAGACCCTGAACGCTACCATACCGTCTCTGAGTGGTTCCTGCTACCCCCATCATCCACGTCGGCTGCCCTGAGGCCATACCCCTCCCGTTGGGGGTTATACTATCACGCTGCACCATCCTTCCACCGGCCTCAGCGGTCTGCCCTGCAGCAGCAGCCCCCTGGCTGCATTCAACGGGTGGCGTAGTCATCAACCATTTTCTACCGCTAACAGACTGCCGTCCAGTTTGACTCCCTGGGCACGGACCGGGTCACCGCCACGAGACTACAACCCTAAACAGATCCGGCTCCGGGTAAGCTCCCGCGTGCGCAACGCAGCGCGACACAGGCCCAGGGGCGCGTCACTATGATTCTATGTTTGTTGCTTTAGTTGGTTTTCACTGTTTCGATTTTGAAAGGATTTTAATAGGTCAAGATTTTAAGTACTCGCAAAGGAAGCGGGCAAGCTGGATTATTTTTGTCATATATAAAGAGGTTTTATGGGACGTTCGGAATTTGGTGATTTTTAAAAAGATTGTTTTTTCCCCCATGGAATGCAGAAAGATTTTTCTTGCTAGACTGTTTTATGCCTATTTATTGGATAAAAAGAAGTATGGTGAGACAGCAGCAGAAGCACTCTGGAACTTTTCACATTGGACTTCTTACAGTAAGTAACAGTTAATTGCAGGGTTGTGTTTTTTGGGATTTTGTTTTTGTTTTTCCGAATGATGATTTGAGAACCCGTTATGTGAATATGCGCTATGATGCATAAATTAATGTGGGTCTTAATCTGAGGAAAAAAAAAAAAAAAAATCTGTTCTTATCAGTTTAATATCTGATACGTCCCCTATCTGGGGACCATATATTAAATGGATTTTTAGAACAGGGAGATGGAAAAAGAGCTTGCTCTGTCCACTCCACGCATTGACCTGGTATTGCAGTATCTCCAGGACCGGTGCACCCCTTCTTTAATGCAGTTTCTAAAATCAGAAAGAATTGAATTCAATGTTTTTTGTTCATTTTGCTTGTTTGTCGGATTTTGGGATGGACTCTTTGGCTTTGCTTTTCTTCTCCTCATTGGATTTTTCATGTTCAAAGTTGCAGAAGCCAGATTACAAGCTCATTTTGGTTCAACTTCAGCAACTGTGCATTGCATTGCCATGTAATGTGATGCAATGCTATCTTTCTAGCTCTCCCTTTTTACTTCCTTTTGGATAAACAGACATATTAGGCAAGCATTTTGGAGCTTTCACCTAAATAACTACAGGTGGTGAGATAAGCTGCACAATATAATTGACCTTTCAGTATATTGTTGCACACACACCATCTATTTAGCAAATGCCCTTGTTATCAACAGCAGCCTTTTAAACTCACCTGAGCTAACAGGTATGTGCGCTGGTTACTCTGCTGCGCTTAAAATTTCTTTTTTGGTTTGCTACAATGCCTTTTCTGAAACGTTGTCTCCTTCTGCTGGAACACTGACTTCTTTCATTTAATGCCTGCAGACTATAAAAGAGAACCCAACCCAAAAAGTTTGGTTGATTAGTCTGTGGCATTCTGTTAAACTGTTGCTTATGGCGGTCTCTGTGAGCTTCTCAGCGACATTCAGCCAGCCAGGTATCCTGCCTGCAGTAGATGGAATGTGGCAATGGAACGCTGGCTGCGCGTGTCATAATAGGCTCTGAGCCTTTATATACCTGTGCACAGCAGCAGCCACCTTCAGTCTGCTGCTGGACAGCCAGCAGCAGCAGCAGCAGGAGAGGTATGTAATCAGGAGCCCTCCTGCTAAGGGTAGACAGCTGCTCGTTCCACCCCACCCCCCGCCTTAATTGGTTCTCCTCCCTTCCAACGGTGTTGAGGCGGGTGGGAACAGCAGGGGGTGAAGGTGCTGTGTTTAAAGAGGTGGAGTTATGCAGATCTAAAACGCGTGGATTGCAGCAGCAGCAAGCCGAAAAGTGCAGGCATGTAAGGGATCTAGAGGTTGACAACATGTCTTCTTAACGGGAGTCCAGGAGCTCATCTCCACAAATGGACTTTTCAGGATCCTTGGGTGGCTCCGTAGTTTGAAACCAATTCTGGTTATCGCTTCTCGGCCTTTTGGCTAAGATCAAGTGTAGTATCTGTTCTTATCAGTTTAATATCTGATACGTCCCCTATCTGGGGACCATATATTAAATGGATTTTTAGAACAGGGAGATGGAAAAAGAGCTTGCTCTGTCCACTCCACGCATTGACCTGGTATTGCAGTATCTCCAGGACCGGTGCACCCCTTCTTTAATGCAGTTTCTAAAATCAGAAAGAATTGAATTCAATGTTTTTTGTTCATTTTGCTTGTTTGTCGGATTTTGGGATGGACTCTTTGGCTTTGCTTTTCTTCTCCTCATTGGATTTTTCATGTTCAAAGTTGCAGAAGCCAGATTACAAGCTCATTTTGGTTCAACTTCAGCAACTGTGCATTGCATTGCCATGTAATGTGATGCAATGCTATCTTTCTAGCTCTCCCTTTTTACTTCCTTTTGGATAAACAGACATATTAGGCAAGCATTTTGGAGCTTTCACCTAAATAACTACAGGTGGTGAGATAAGCTGCACAATATAATTGACCTTTCAGTATATTGTTGCACACACACCATCTATTTAGCAAATGCCCTTGTTATCAACAGCAGCCTTTTAAACTCACCTGAGCTAACAGGTATGTGCGCTGGTTACTCTGCTGCGCTTAAAATTTCTTTTTTGGTTTGCTACAATGCCTTTTCTGAAACGTTGTCTCCTTCTGCTGGAACACTGACTTCTTTCATTTAATGCCTGCAGACTATAAAAGAGAACCCAACCCAAAAAGTTTGGTTGATTAGTCTGTGGCATTCTGTTAAACTGTTGCTTATGGCGGTCTCTGTGAGCTTCTCAGCGACATTCAGCCAGCCAGGTATCCTGCCTGCAGTAGATGGAATGTGGCAATGGAACGCTGGCTGCGCGTGTCATAATAGGCTCTGAGCCTTTATATACCTGTGCACAGCAGCAGCCACCTTCAGTCTGCTGCTGGACAGCCAGCAGCAGCAGCAGCAGGAGAGGTATGTAATCAGGAGCCCTCCTGCTAAGGGTAGACAGCTGCTCGTTCCACCCCACCCCCCGCCTTAATTGGTTCTCCTCCCTTCCAACGGTGTTGAGGCGGGTGGGAACAGCAGGGGGTGAAGGTGCTGTGTTTAAAGAGGTGGAGTTATGCAGATCTAAAACGCGTGGATTGCAGCAGCAGCAAGCCGAAAAGTGCAGGCATGTAAGGGATCTAGAGGTTGACAACATGTCTTCTTAACGGGAGTCCAGGAGCTCATCTCCACAAATGGACTTTTCAGGATCCTTGGGTGGCTCCGTAGTTTGAAACCAATTTTGGTTATCGCTTCTCGGCCTTTTGGCTAAGATCAAGTGTAGTATCTTTCGAAAAGGCGGTTTTGGATGTTGACCGCCCTAGTAGATTGATACATTATGCACACTGGGGTTTAGGCGCTTGTTAGTACGCCAGGTGGCTAATATAGTCATCTGGTGGAAAGCATGGCCCCCCAGGATCGACGCCATTGGGCCGGGGAAGATCGAAAGCCCGAAGTGTGAAGTGCCCCAGGAGTGGTGACCCTGGGGTGCCTTAACTCACTGGGATTGGGAACCCCACTTGAGTTTATGGCACATTTGCACTAGCACTTCAATATTTCTTTCTTCACACACACCCTTATTCCGGGCCTTCTGGCCTTAGGATGGGGAATTTTTCAATTCCCGGTCGAAGGTCCGGGCAGTATTATACTGTGAAACCTTCACTATTTATTTAATTTTTTTTTGTCACTGTGTGTCCACTTTTTCACGTGTGTCCACGTCCTTACTAGGATTTTGTCGGGATGCGGTTCCCTTACGGGTTCCTCTCTTGGCAGGTCTAGGGGGGGAGTGTGTGGCCATCAGGTTCCGCTCCCCCCTGAACCCCACTGGCTCTCCTCTTTCGGGAGGAGAGCGTTGTTGGCTCCCCTCTTCCGGGAGGGGAGCACAGTCTTTGGCTCCCAGTGCCTTGCTCGGGTGAGAACTCGGGCAGGTATTGGGGGTAAGATTGGGTCGCCTCTGGCTCCGGCTGGAGGTGGCTATTTATCCCTGTTCCTCGCTGTGGCCTTCTGGCTCGGAGGGACGGGGAATGGTTTGGGGGACCCTTCTCCTTTTGGAGAGGGTTTCAAGAAGACCAGCATCCTAGTGCACTTTTTTTTGTGGCACTTGTCACTTTTTTAAGCGCACTCGGGTTTTGTACACGAATTCGGGCTTTCGAAAAAAAAAAAAAAAATCTGTTCTTATCAGTTTAATATCTGATACGTCCCCTATCTGGGGACCATATATTAAATGGATTTTTAGAACAGGGAGATGGAAAAAGAGCTTGCTCTGTCCACTCCACGCATTGACCTGGTATTGCAGTATCTCCAGGACCGGTGCACCCCTTCTTTAATGCAGTTTCTAAAATCAGAAAGAATTGAATTCAATGTTTTTTGTTCATTTTGCTTGTTTGTCGGATTTTGGGATGGACTCTTTGGCTTTGCTTTTCTTCTCCTCATTGGATTTTTCATGTTCAAAGTTGCAGAAGCCAGATTACAAGCTCATTTTGGTTCAACTTCAGCAACTGTGCATTGCATTGCCATGTAATGTGATGCAATGCTATCTTTCTAGCTCTCCCTTTTTACTTCCTTTTGGATAAACAGACATATTAGGCAAGCATTTTGGAGCTTTCACCTAAATAACTACAGGTGGTGAGATAAGCTGCACAATATAATTGACCTTTCAGTATATTGTTGCACACACACCATCTATTTAGCAAATGCCCTTGTTATCAACAGCAGCCTTTTAAACTCACCTGAGCTAACAGGTATGTGCGCTGGTTACTCTGCTGCGCTTAAAATTTCTTTTTTGGTTTGCTACAATGCCTTTTCTGAAACGTTGTCTCCTTCTGCTGGAACACTGACTTCTTTCATTTAATGCCTGCAGACTATAAAAGAGAACCCAACCCAAAAAGTTTGGTTGATTAGTCTGTGGCATTCTGTTAAACTGTTGCTTATGGCGGTCTCTGTGAGCTTCTCAGCGACATTCAGCCAGCCAGGTATCCTGCCTGCAGTAGATGGAATGTGGCAATGGAACGCTGGCTGCGCGTGTCATAATAGGCTCTGAGCCTTTATATACCTGTGCACAGCAGCAGCCACCTTCAGTCTGCTGCTGGACAGCCAGCAGCAGCAGCAGCAGGAGAGGTATGTAATCAGGAGCCCTCCTGCTAAGGGTAGACAGCTGCTCGTTCCACCCCACCCCCCGCCTTAATTGGTTCTCCTCCCTTCCAACGGTGTTGAGGCGGGTGGGAACAGCAGGGGGTGAAGGTGCTGTGTTTAAAGAGGTGGAGTTATGCAGATCTAAAATGCGTGGATTGCAGCAGCAGCAAGCCGAAAAGTGCAGGCATGTAAGGGATCTAGAGGTTGACAACATGTCTTCTTAACGGGAGTCCAGGAGCTCATCTCCACAAATGGACTTTTCAGGATCCTTGGGTGGCTCCGTAGTTTGAAACCAATTCTGGTTATCGCTTCTCGGCCTTTTGGCTAAGATCAAGTGTAGTATCTTTTGAAAAGGCAGTTTTGTCCTTGGGCTGCCCTAGTAAATTGATGTATATTACACACTGGTTTGGTGCACTTGTTAGTACGCCAGGTGTCTCATAGAGTTATCTGATGGAAAACATGGCCCTCCAGGATCGAAGTCACTAGGCTGGGTAAGTGTGAGGGCTTTGGAGCAATGTGCCCCAGGAGTAGGCGCCCTGGTGGGAGTCCAAGCTTACTGGGACTGGGAACCCCAGAAAGACTTGGCTTCGTAGCACGCCGCACCTTTGCCAATCATACTTTCTGAGCAACCCCCCCTATTCCTGGCCTCCGGGCTAGGAAGGGCAATTTTTATAAACCCGGTCGGAGGTCCGGTCAGCTTTGGGCTGAGAAACCAACACAGGCTCCAGCTCCACTAGGGTGGCAGCCTAGATGGAAGCTGGGAGCACGAAAACGGCTCTTCTCCGGCTTCGGCTAGGGAGAGCATCGGAGATCCCTGACCCTCGCTGTGGCCTTCTGGCTCGGAGGGATGGGGATGGTTTATTGGGGACCCTCTCCTCCGGGAAGGGTCCACATGAATCCTCGCCTCGTGCGCTGTTTTGGTGTGACTTCGGTCACATTTTTCAGTGCCTTGGATGCAGCTTCAATCAAAAAATCTGTTCTTATCAGTTTAATATCTGATACGTTCCCTATCTGGGGACCATATATTAAATGGATTTTTAGAACAGGGAGATGGAAAAAGAGCTTGCTCTGTCCACTCCACGCATTGACCTGGTATTGCAGTATCTCCAGGACTGGTGCACCCCTTCTTTAATGCAGTTTCTAAAATCAGAAAGAATTAAATTCAATGTTTTTTGTTCATTTTGCTTGTTTGTCGGATTTTGGGATGGACTCTTTGGCTTTGCTTTTCTTCTCCTCATTGGATTTTTCATGTTCAAAGTTGCAGAAGCCAGATTACAAGCTCATTTTGGTTCAACTTCAGCAACTGTGCATTGCATTGCCATGTAATGTGATGCAATGCTATCTTTCTAGCTCTCCCTTTTTACTTCCTTTTGGATAAACAGACATATTAGGCAAGCATTTTGGAGCTTTCACCTAAATAACTACAGGTGGTGAGATAAGCTGCACAATATAATTGACCTTTCAGTATATTGTTGCACACACACCATCTATTTAGCAAATGCCCTTGTTATCAACAGCAGCCTTTTAAACTCACCTGAGCTAACAGGTATGTGCGCTGGTTACTCTGCTGCGCTTAAAATTTCTTTTTTGGTTTGCTACAATGCCTTTTCTGAAACGTTGTCTCCTTCTGCTGGAACACTGACTTCTTTCATTTAATGCCTGCAGACTATAAAAGAGAACCCAACCCAAAAAGTTTGGTTGATTAGTCTGTGGCATTCTGTTAAACTGTTGCTTATGGCGGTCTCTGTGAGCTTCTCAGCGACATTCAGCCAGCCAGGTATCCTGCCTGCAGTAGATGGAATGTGGCAATGGAACGCTGGCTGCGCGTGTCATAATAGGCTCTGAGCCTTTATATACCTGTGCACAGCAGCAGCCACCTTCAGTCTGCTGCTGGACAGCCAGCAGCAGCAGCAGCAGGAGAGGTATGTAATCAGGAGCCCTCCTGCTAAGGGTAGACAGCTGCTCGTTCCACCCCACCCCCCGCCTTAATTGGTTCTCCTCCCTTCCAACGGTGTTGAGGCGGGTGGGAACAGCAGGGGGTGAAGGTGCTGTGTTTAAAGAGGTGGAGTTATGCAGATCTAAAACGCGTGGATTGCAGCAGCAGCAAGCCGAAAAGTGCAGGCATGTAAGGGATCTAGAGGTTGACAACATGTCTTCTTAACGGGAGTCCAGGAGCTCATCTCCACAAATGGACTTTTCAGGATCCTTGGGTGGCTCCGTAGTTTGAAACCAATTCTGGTTATCGCTTCTCGGCCTTTTGGCTAAGATCAAGTGTAGTATCTGTTCTTATCAGTTTAATATCTGATACGTCCCCTATCTGGGGACCATATATTAAATGGATTTTTAGAACAGGGAGATGGAAAAAGAGCTTGCTCTGTCCACTCCACGCATTGACCTGGTATTGCAGTATCTCCAGGACCGGTGCACCCCTTCTTTAATGCAGTTTCTAAAATCAGAAAGAATTGAATTCAATGTTTTTTGTTCATTTTGCTTGTTTGTCGGATTTTGGGATGGACTCTTTGGCTTTGCTTTTCTTCTCCTCATTGGATTTTTCATGTTCAAAGTTGCAGAAGCCAGATTACAAGCTCATTTTGGTTCAACTTCAGCAACTGTGCATTGCATTGCCATGTAATGTGATGCAATGCTATCTTTCTAGCTCTCCCTTTTTACTTCCTTTTGGATAAACAGACATATTAGGCAAGCATTTTGGAGCTTTCACCTAAATAACTACAGGTGGTGAGATAAGCTGCACAATATAATTGACCTTTCAGTATATTGTTGCACACACACCATCTATTTAGCAAATGCCCTTGTTATCAACAGCAGCCTTTTAAACTCACCTGAGCTAACAGGTATGTGCGCTGGTTACTCTGCTGCGCTTAAAATTTCTTTTTTGGTTTGCTACAATGCCTTTTCTGAAACGTTGTCTCCTTCTGCTGGAACACTGACTTCTTTCATTTAATGCCTGCAGACTATAAAAGAGAACCCAACCCAAAAAGTTTGGTTGATTAGTCTGTGGCATTCTGTTAAACTGTTGCTTATGGCGGTCTCTGTGAGCTTCTCAGCGACATTCAGCCAGCCAGGTATCCTGCCTGCAGTAGATGGAATGTGGCAATGGAACGCTGGCTGCGCGTGTCATAATAGGCTCTGAGCCTTTATATACCTGTGCACAGCAGCAGCCACCTTCAGTCTGCTGCTGGACAGCCAGCAGCAGCAGCAGCAGGAGAGGTATGTAATCAGGAGCCCTCCTGCTAAGGGTAGACAGCTGCTCGTTCCACCCCACCCCCCGCCTTAATTGGTTCTCCTCCCTTCCAACGGTGTTGAGGCGGGTGGGAACAGCAGGGGGTGAAGGTGCTGTGTTTAAAGAGGTGGAGTTATGCAGATCTAAAACGCGTGGATTGCAGCAGCAGCAAGCCGAAAAGTGCAGGCATGTAAGGGATCTAGAGGTTGACAACATGTCTTCTTAACGGGAGTCCAGGAGCTCATCTCCACAAATGGACTTTTCAGGATCCTTGGGTGGCTCCGTAGTTTGAAACCAATTCTGGTTATCGCTTCTCGGCCTTTTGGCTAAGATCAAGTGTAGTATCTGTTCTTATCAGTTTAATATCTGATACGTCCCCTATCTGGGGACCATATATTAAATGGATTTTTAGAACAGGGAGATGGAAAAAGAGCTTGCTCTGTCCACTCCACGCATTGACCTGGTATTGCAGTATCTCCAGGACCGGTGCACCCCTTCTTTAATGCAGTTTCTAAAATCAGAAAGAATTGAATTCAATGTTTTTTGTTCATTTTGCTTGTTTGTCGGATTTTGGGATGGACTCTTTGGCTTTGCTTTTCTTCTCCTCATTGGATTTTTCATGTTCAAAGTTGCAGAAGCCAGATTACAAGCTCATTTTGGTTCAACTTCAGCAACTGTGCATTGCATTGCCATGTAATGTGATGCAATGCTATCTTTCTAGCTCTCCCTTTTTACTTCCTTTTGGATAAACAGACATATTAGGCAAGCATTTTGGAGCTTTCACCTAAATAACTACAGGTGGTGAGATAAGCTGCACAATATAATTGACCTTTCAGTATATTGCTGCACACACACCATCTATTTAGCAAATGCCCTTGTTATCAACAGCAGCCTTTTAAACTCACCTGAGCTAACAGGTATGTGCGCTGGTTACTCTGCTGCGCTTAAAATTTCTTTTTTGGTTTGCTACAATGCCTTTTCTGAAACGTTGTCTCCTTCTGCTGGAACACTGACTTCTTTCATTTAATGCCTGCAGACTATAAAAGAGAACCCAACCCAAAAAGTTTGGTTGATTAGTCTGTGGCATTCTGTTAAACTGTTGCTTATGGCGGTCTCTGTGAGCTTCTCAGCGACATTCAGCCAGCCAGGTATCCTGCCTGCAGTAGATGGAATGTGGCAATGGAACGCTGGCTGCGCGTGTCATAATAGGCTCTGAGCCTTTATATACCTGTGCACAGCAGCAGCCACCTTCAGTCTGCTGCTGGACAGCCAGCAGCAGCAGCAGGAGAGGTATGTAATCAGGAGCCCTCCTGCTAAGGGTAGACAGCTGCTCGTTCCACCCCACCCCCCGCCTTAATTGGTTCTCCTCCCTTCCAACGGTGTTGAGGCGGGTGGGAACAGCAGGGGGTGAAGGTGCTGTGTTTAAAGAGGTGGAGTTATGCAGATCTAAAACGCGTGGATTGCAGCAGCAGCAAGCCGAAAAGTGCAGGCATGTAAGGGATCTAGAGGTTGACAACATGTCTTCTTAACGGGAGTCCAGGAGCTCATCTCCACAAATGGACTTTTCAGGATCCTTGGGTGGCTCCGTAGTTTGAAACCAATTCTGGTTATCGCTTCTCGGCCTTTTGGCTAAGATCAAGTGTAGTATCTGTTCTTATCAGTTTAATATCTGATACGTCCCCTATCTGGGGACCATATATTAAATGGATTTTTAGAACAGGGAGATGGAAAAAGAGCTTGCTCTGTCCACTCCACGCATTGACCTGGTATTGCAGTATCTCCAGGACCGGTGCACCCCTTCTTTAATGCAGTTTCTAAAATCAGAAAGAATTGAATTCAATGTTTTTTGTTCATTTTGCTTGTTTGTCGGATTTTGGGATGGACTTTTTGGCTTTGCTTTTCTTCTCCTCATTGGATTTTTCATGTTCAAAGTTGCAGAAGCCAGATTACAAGCTCATTTTGGTTCAACTTCAGCAACTGTGCATTGCATTGCCATGTAATGTGATGCAATGCTATCTTTCTAGCTCTCCCTTTTTACTTCCTTTTGGATAAACAGACATATTAGGCAAGCATTTTGGAGCTTTCACCTAAATAACTACAGGTGGTGAGATAAGCTGCACAATATAATTGACCTTTCAGTATATTGTTGCACACACACCATCTATTTAGCAAATGCCCTTGTTATCAACAGCAGCCTTTTAAACTCACCTGAGCTAACAGGTATGTGCGCTGGTTACTCTGCTGCGCTTAAAATTTCTTTTTTGGTTTGCTACAATGCCTTTTCTGAAACGTTGTCTCCTTCTGCTGGAACACTGACTTCTTTCATTTAATGCCTGCAGACTATAAAAGAGAACCCAACCCAAAAAGTTTGGTTGATTAGTCTGTGGCATTCTGTTAAACTGTTGCTTATGGCGGTCTCTGTGAGCTTCTCAGCGACATTCAGCCAGCCAGGTATCCTGCCTGCAGTAGATGGAATGTGGCAATGGAACGCTGGCTGCGCGTGTCATAATAGGCTCTGAGCCTTTATATACCTGTGCACAGCAGCAGCCACCTTCAGTCTGCTGCTGGACAGCCAGCAGCAGCAGCAGCAGGAGAGGTATGTAATCAGGAGCCCTCCTGCTAAGGGTAGACAGCTGCTCGTTCCTCCCCACCCCCCGCCTTAATTGGTTCTCCTCCCTTCCAACGGTGTTGAGGCGGGTGGGAACAGCAGGGGGTGAAGGTGCTGTGTTTAAAGAGGTGGAGTTATGCAGATCTAAAACGCGTGGATTGCAGCAGCAGCAAGCCGAAAAGTGCAGGCATGTAAGGGATCTAGAGGTTGACAACATGTCTTCTTAACGGGAGTCCAGGAGCTCATCTCCACAAATGGACTTTTCAGGATCCTTGGGTGGCTCCGTAGTTTGAAACCAATTCTGGTTATCGCTTCTCGGCCTTTTGGCTAAGATCAAGTGTAGTATCTGTTCTTATCAGTTTAATATCTGATACGTCCCCTATCTGGGGACCATATATTAAATGGATTTTTAGAACAGGGAGATGGAAAAAGAGCTTGCTCTGTCCACTCCACGCATTGACATGGTATTGCAGTATCTCCAGGACCGGTGCACCCCTTCTTTAATGCAGTTTCTAAAATCAGAAAGAATTGAATTCAATGTTTTTTGTTCATTTTGCTTGTTTGTCGGATTTTGGGATGGACTCTTTGGCTTTGCTTTTCTTCTCCTCATTGGATTTTTCATGTTCAAAGTTGCAGAAGCCAGATTACAAGCTCATTTTGGTTCAACTTCAGCAACTGTGCATTGCATTGCCATGTAATGTGATGCAATGCTATCTTTCTAGCTCTCCCTTTTTACTTCCTTTTGGATAAACAGACATATTAGGCAAGCATTTTGGAGCTTTCACCTAAATAACTACAGGTGGTGAGATAAGCTGCACAATATAATTGACCTTTCAGTATATTGTTGCACACACACCATCTATTTAGCAAATGCCCTTGTTATCAACAGCAGCCTTTTAAACTCACCTGAGCTAACAGGTATGTGCGCTGGTTACTCTGCTGCGCTTAAAATTTCTTTTTTGGTTTGCTACAATGCCTTTTCTGAAACGTTGTCTCCTTCTGCTGGAACACTGACTTCTTTCATTTAATGCCTGCAGACTATAAAAGAGAACCCAACCCAAAAAGTTTGGTTGATTAGTCTGTGGCATTCTGTTAAACTGTTGCTTATGGCGGTCTCTGTGAGCTTCTCAGCGACATTCAGCCAGCCAGGTATCCTGCCTGCAGTAGATGGAATGTGGCAATGGAACGCTGGCTGCGCGTGTCATAATAGGCTCTGAGCCTTTATATACCTGTGCACAGCAGCAGCCACCTTCAGTCTGATGCTGGACAGCCAGCAGCAGCAGCAGCAGGAGAGGTATGTAATCAGGAGCCCTCCTGCTAAGGGTAGACAGCTGCTCGTTCCACCCCACCCCCCGCCTTAATTGGTTCTCCTCCCTTCCAACGGTGTTGAGGCGGGTGGGAACAGCAGGGGGTGAAGGTGCTGTGTTTAAAGAGGTGGAGTTATGCAGATCTAAAACGCGTGGATTGCAGCAGCAGCAAGCCGAAAAGTGCAGGCATGTAAGGGATCTAGAGGTTGACAACATGTCTTCTTAACGGGAGTCCAGGAGCTCATCTCCACAAATGGACTTTTCAGGATCCTTGGGTGGCTCCGTAGTTTGAAACCAATTCTGGTTATCGCTTCTCGGCCTTTTGGCTAAGATCAAGTGTAGTATCTGTTCTTATCAGTTTAATATCTGATACGTCCCCTATCTGGGGACCATATATTAAATGGATTTTTAGAACAGGGAGATGGAAAAAGAGCTTGCTCTGTCCACTCCACGCATTGACCTGGTATTGCAGTATCTCCAGGACCGGTGCACCCCTTCTTTAATGCAGTTTCTAAAATCAGAAAGAATTGAATTCAATGTTTTTTGTTCATTTTGCTTGTTTGTCGGATTTTGGGATGGACTCTTTGGCTTTGCTTTTCTTCTCCTCATTGGATTTTTCATGTTCAAAGTTGCAGAAGCCAGATTACAAGCTCATTTTGGTTCAACTTCAGCAACTGTGCATTGCATTGCCATGTAATGTGATGCAATGCTATCTTTCTAGCTCTCCCTTTTTACTTCCTTTTGGATAAACAGACATATTAGGCAAGCATTTTGGAGCTTTCACCTAAATAACTACAGGTGGTGAGATAAGCTGCACAATATAATTGACCTTTCAGTATATTGTTGCACACACACCATCTATTTAGCAAATGCCCTTGTTATCAACAGCAGCCTTTTAAACTCACCTGAGCTAACAGGTATGTGCGCTGGTTACTCTGCTGCGCTTAAAATTTCTTTTTTGGTTTGCTACAATGCCTTTTCTGAAACGTTGTCTCCTTCTGCTGGAACACTGACTTCTTTCATTTAATGCCTGCAGACTATAAAAGAGAACCCAACCCAAAAAGTTTGGTTGATTAGTCTGTGGCATTCTGTTAAACTGTTGCTTATGGCGGTCTCTGTGAGCTTCTCAGCGACATTCAGCCAGCCAGGTATCCTGCCTGCAGTAGATGGAATGTGGCAATGGAACGCTGGCTGCGCGTGTCATAATAGGCTCTGAGCCTTTATATACCTGTGTACAGCAGCAGCCACCTTCAGTCTGCTGCTGGACAGCCAGCAGCAGCAGCAGCAGGAGAGGTATGTAATCAGGAGCCCTCCTGCTAAGGGTAGACAGCTGCTCGTTCCACCCCACCCCCCGCCTTAATTGGTTCTCCTCCCTTCCAACGGTGTTGAGGCGGGTGGGAACAGCAGGGGGTGAAGGTGCTGTGTTTAAAGAGGTGGAGTTATGCAGATCTAAAACGCGTGGATTGCAGCAGCAGCAAGCCGAAAAGTGCAGGCATGTAAGGGATCTAGAGGTTGACAACATGTCTTCTTAACGGGAGTCCAGGAGCTCATCTCCACAAATGGACTTTTCAGGATCCTTGGGTGGCTCCGTAGTTTGAAACCAATTCTGGTTATCGCTTCTCGGCCTTTTGGCTAAGATCAAGTGTAGTATCTGTTCTTATCAGTTTAATATCTGATACGTCCCCTATCTGGGGACCATATATTAAATGGATTTTTAGAACAGGGAGATGGAAAAAGAGCTTGCTCTGTCCACTCCACGCATTGACCTGGTATTGCAGTATCTCCAGGACCGGTGCACCCCTTCTTTAATGCAGTTTCTAAAATCAGAAAGAATTGAATTCAATGTTTTTTGTTCATTTTGCTTGTTTGTCGGATTTTGGGATGGACTCTTTGGCTTTGCTTTTCTTCTCCTCATTGGATTTTTCATGTTCAAAGTTGCAGAAGCCAGATTACAAGCTCATTTTGGTTCAACTTCAGCAACTGTGCATTGCATTGCCATGTAATGTGATGCAATGCTATCTTTCTAGCTCTCCCTTTTTACTTCCTTTTGGATAAACAGACATATTAGGCAAGCATTTTGGAGCTTTCACCTAAATAACTACAGGTGGTGAGATAAGCTGCACAATATAATTGACCTTTCAGTATATTGTTGCACACACACCATCTATTTAGCAAATGCCCTTGTTATCAACAGCAGCCTTTTAAACTCACCTGAGCTAACAGGTATGTGCGCTGGTTACTCTGCTGCACTTAAAATTTCTTTTTTGGTTTGCTACAATGCCTTTTCTGAAACGTTGTCTCCTTCTGCTGGAACACTGACTTCTTTCATTTAATGCCTGCAGACTATAAAAGAGAACCCAACCCAAAAAGTTTGGTTGATTAGTCTGTGGCATTCTGTTAAACTGTTGCTTATGGCGGTCTCTGTGAGCTTCTCAGCGACATTCAGCCAGCCAGGTATCCTGCCTGCAGTAGATGGAATGTGGCAATGGAACGCTGGCTGCGCGTGTCATAATAGGCTCTGAGCCTTTATATACCTGTGCACAGCAGCAGCCACCTTCAGTCTGCTGCTGGACAGCCAGCAGCAGCAGCAGCAGGAGAGGTATGTAATCAGGAGCCCTCCTGCTAAGGGTAGACAGCTGCTCGTTCCACCCCACCCCCCGCCTTAATTGGTTCTCCTCCCTTCCAACGGTGTTGAGGCGGGTGGGAACAGCAGCGGGTGAAGGTGCTGTGTTTAAAGAGGTGGAGTTATGCAGATCTAAAACGCGTGGATTGCAGCAGCAGCAAGCCGAAAAGTGCAGGCATGTAAGGGATCTAGAGGTTGACAACATGTCTTCTTAACGGGAGTCCAGGAGCTCATCTCCACAAATGGACTTTTCAGGATCCTTGGGTGGCTCCGTAGTTTGAAACCAATTCTGGTTATCGCTTCTCGGCCTTTTGGCTAAGATCAAGTGTAGTATCTGTTCTTATCAGTTTAATATCTGATACGTCCCCTATCTGGGGACCATATATTAAATGGATTTTTAGAACAGGGAGATGGAAAAAGAGCTTGCTCTGTCCACTCCACGCATTGACCTGGTATTGCAGTATCTCCAGGACCGGTGCACCCCTTCTTTAATGCAGTTTCTAAAATCAGAAAGAATTGAATTCAATGTTTTTTGTTCATTTTGCTTGTTTGTCGGATTTTGGGATGGACTCTTTGGCTTTGCTTTTCTTCTCCTCATTGGATTTTTCATGTTCAAAGTTGCAGAAGCCAGATTACAAGCTCATTTTGGTTCAACTTCAGCAACTGTGCATTGCATTGCCATGTAATGTGATGCAATGCTATCTTTCTAGCTCTCCCTTTTTACTTCCTTTTAGATAAACAGACATATTAGGCAAGCATTTTGGAGCTTTCACCTAAATAACTACAGGTGGTGAGATAAGCTGCACAATATAATTGACCTTTCAGTACATTGTTGCACACACACCATCTATTTAGCAAATGCCCTTGTTATCAACAGCAGCCTTTTAAACTCACCTGAGCTAACAGGTATGTGCGCTGGTTACTCTGCTGCGCTTAAAATTTCTTTTTTGGTTTGCTACAATGCCTTTTCTGAAACGTTGTCTCCTTCTGCTGGAACACTGACTTCTTTCATTTAATGCCTGCAGACTATAAAAGAGAACCCAACCCAAAAAGTTTGGTTGATTAGTCTGTGGCATTCTGTTAAACTGTTGCTTATGGCGGTCTCTGTGAGCTTCTCAGCGACATTCAGCCAGCCAGGTATCCTGCCTGCAGTAGATGGAATGTGGCAATGGAACGCTGGCTGCGCGTGTCATAATAGGCTCTGAGCCTTTATATACCTGTGCACAGCAGCAGCCACCTTCAGTCTGCTGCTGGACAGCCAGCAGCAGCAGCAGCAGGAGAGGTATGTAATCAGGAGCCCTCCTGCTAAGGGTAGACAGCTGCTCGTTCCACCCCACCCCCCGCCTTAATTGGTTCTCCTCCCTTCCAACGGTGTTGAGGCGGGTGGGAACAGCAGGGGGTGAAGGTGCTGTGTTTAAAGAGGTGGAGTTATGCAGATCTAAAACGCGTGGATTGCAGCAGCAGCAAGCCGAAAAGTGCAGGCATGTAAGGGATCTAGAGGTTGACAACATGTCTTCTTAACGGGAGTCCAGGAGCTCATCTCCACAAATGGACTTTTCAGGATCCTTGGGTGGCTCCGTAGTTTGAAACCAATTCTGGTTATCGCTTCTCGGCCTTTTGGCTAAGATCAAGTGTAGTATCTGTTCTTATCAGTTTAATATCTGATACGTCCCCTATCTGGGGACCATATATTAAATGGATTTTTAGAACAGGGAGATGGAAAAAGAGCTTGCTCTGTCCACTCCACGCATTGACCTGGTATTGCAGTATCTCCAGGACCGGTGCACCCCTTCTTTAATGCAGTTTCTAAAATCAGAAAGAATTGAATTCAATGTTTTTTGTTCATTTTGCTTGTTTGTCGGATTTTGGGATGGACTCTTTGGCTTTGCTTTTCTTCTCCTCATTGGATTTTTCATGTTCAAAGTTGCAGAAGCCAGATTACAAGCTCATTTTGGTTCAACTTCAGCAACTGTGCATTGCATTGCCATGTAATGTGATGCAATGCTATCTTTCTAGCTCTCCCTTTTTACTTCCTTTTGGATAAACAGACATATTAGGCAAGCATTTTGGAGCTTTCACCTAAATAACTACAGGTGGTGAGATAAGCTGCACAATATAATTGACCTTTCAGTATATTGTTGCACACACACCATCTATTTAGCAAATGCCCTTGTTATCAACAGCAGCCTTTTAAACTCACCTGAGCTAACAGGTATGTGCGCTGGTTACTCTGCTGCGCTTAAAATTTCTTTTTTGGTTTGCTACAATGCCTTTTCTGAAACGTTGTCTCCTTCTGCTGGAACACTGACTTCTTTCATTTAATGCCTGCAGACTATAAAAGAGAACCCAACCCAAAAAGTTTGGTTGATTAGTCTGTGGCATTCTGTTAAACTGTTGCTTATGGCGGTCTCTGTGAGCTTCTCAGCGACATTCAGCCAGCCAGGTATCCTGCCTGCAGTAGATGGAATGTGGCAATGGAACGCTGGCTGCGCGTGTCATAATAGGCTCTGAGCCTTTATATACCTGTGCACAGCAGCAGCCACCTTCAGTCTGCTGCTGGACAGCCAGCAGCAGCAGCAGCAGGAGAGGTATGTAATCAGGAGCCCTCCTGCTAAGGGTAGACAGCTGCTCGTTCCACCCCACCCCCCGCCTTAATTGGTTCTCCTCCCTTCCAACGGTGTTGAGGCGGGTGGGAACAGCAGGGGGTGAAGGTGCTGTGTTTAAAGAGGTGGAGTTATGCAGATCTAAAACGCGTGGATTGCAGCAGCAGCAAGCCGAAAAGTGCAGGCATGTAAGGGATCTAGAGGTTGACAACATGTCTTCTTAACGGGAGTCCAGGAGCTCATCTCCACAAATGGACTTTTCAGGATCCTTGGGTGGCTCCGTAGTTTGAAACCAATTCTGGTTATCGCTTCTCGGCCTTTTGGCTAAGATCAAGTGTAGTATCTGTTCTTATCAGTTTAATATCTGATACGTCCCCTATCTGGGGACCATATATTAAATGGATTTTTAGAACAGGGAGATGGAAAAAGAGCTTGCTCTGTCCACTCCACGCATTGACCTGGTATTGCAGTATCTCCAGGACCGGTGCACCCCTTCTTTAATGCAGTTTCTAAAATCAGAAAGAATTGAATTCAATGTTTTTTGTTCATTTTGCTTGTTTGTCGGATTTTGGGATGGACTCTTTGGCTTTGCTTTTCTTCTCCTCATTGGATTTTTCATGTTCAAAGTTGCAGAAGCCAGATTACAAGCTCATTTTGGTTCAACTTCAGCAACTGTGCATTGCATTGCCATGTAATGTGATGCAATGCTATCTTTCTAGCTCTCCCTTTTTACTTCCTTTTGGATAAACAGACATATTAGGCAAGCATTTTGGAGCTTTCACCTAAATAACTACAGGTGGTGAGATAAGCTGCACAATATAATTGACCTTTCAGTATATTGTTGCACACACACCATCTATTTAGCAAATGCCCTTGTTATCAACAGCAGCCTTTTAAACTCACCTGAGCTAACAGGTATGTGCGCTGGTTACTCTGCTGCACTTAAAATTTCTTTTTTGGTTTGCTACAATGCCTTTTCTGAAACGTTGTCTCCTTCTGCTGGAACACTGACTTCTTTCATTTAATGCCTGCAGACTATAAAAGAGAACCCAACCCAAAAAGTTTGGTTGATTAGTCTGTGGCATTCTGTTAAACTGTTGCTTATGGCGGTCTCTGTGAGCTTCTCAGCGACATTCAGCCAGCCAGGTATCCTGCCTGCAGTAGATGGAATGTGGCAATGGAACGCTGGCTGCGCGTGTCATAATAGGCTCTGAGCCTTTATATACCTGTGCACAGCAGCAGCCACCTTCAGTCTGCTGCTGGACAGCCAGCAGCAGCAGCAGCAGGAGAGGTATGTAATCAGGAGCCCTCCTGCTAAGGGTAGACAGCTGCTCGTTCCACCCCACCCCCCGCCTTAATTGGTTCTCCTCCCTTCCAACGGTGTTGAGGCGGGTGGGAACAGCAGCGGGTGAAGGTGCTGTGTTTAAAGAGGTGGAGTTATGCAGATCTAAAACGCGTGGATTGCAGCAGCAGCAAGCCGAAAAGTGCAGGCATGTAAGGGATCTAGAGGTTGACAACATGTCTTCTTAACGGGAGTCCAGGAGCTCATCTCCACAAATGGACTTTTCAGGATCCTTGGGTGGCTCCGTAGTTTGAAACCAATTCTGGTTATCGCTTCTCGGCCTTTTGGCTAAGATCAAGTGTAGTATCTGTTCTTATCAGTTTAATATCTGATACGTCCCCTATCTGGGGACCATATATTAAATGGATTTTTAGAACAGGGAGATGGAAAAAGAGCTTGCTCTGTCCACTCCACGCATTGACCTGGTATTGCAGTATCTCCAGGACCGGTGCACCCCTTCTTTAATGCAGTTTCTAAAATCAGAAAGAATTGAATTCAATGTTTTTTGTTCATTTTGCTTGTTTGTCGGATTTTGGGATGGACTCTTTGGCTTTGCTTTTCTTCTCCTCATTGGATTTTTCATGTTCAAAGTTGCAGAAGCCAGATTACAAGCTCATTTTGGTTCAACTTCAGCAACTGTGCATTGCATTGCCATGTAATGTGATGCAATGCTATCTTTCTAGCTCTCCCTTTTTACTTCCTTTTAGATAAACAGACATATTAGGCAAGCATTTTGGAGCTTTCACCTAAATAACTACAGGTGGTGAGATAAGCTGCACAATATAATTGACCTTTCAGTACATTGTTGCACACACACCATCTATTTAGCAAATGCCCTTGTTATCAACAGCAGCCTTTTAAACTCACCTGAGCTAACAGGTATGTGCGCTGGTTACTCTGCTGCGCTTAAAATTTCTTTTTTGGTTTGCTACAATGCCTTTTCTGAAACGTTGTCTCCTTCTGCTGGAACACTGACTTCTTTCATTTAATGCCTGCAGACTATAAAAGAGAACCCAACCCAAAAAGTTTGGTTGATTAGTCTGTGGCATTCTGTTAAACTGTTGCTTATGGCGGTCTCTGTGAGCTTCTCAGCGACATTCAGCCAGCCAGGTATCCTGCCTGCAGTAGATGGAATGTGGCAATGGAACGCTGGCTGCGCGTGTCATAATAGGCTCTGAGCCTTTATATACCTGTGCACAGCAGCAGCCACCTTCAGTCTGCTGCTGGACAGCCAGCAGCAGCAGCAGCAGGAGAGGTATGTAATCAGGAGCCCTCCTGCTAAGGGTAGACAGCTGCTCGTTCCACCCCACCCCCCGCCTTAATTGGTTCTCCTCCCTTCCAACGGTGTTGAGGCGGGTGGGAACAGCAGGGGGTGAAGGTGCTGTGTTTAAAGAGGTGGAGTTATGCAGATCTAAAACGCGTGGATTGCAGCAGCAGCAAGCCGAAAAGTGCAGGCATGTAAGGGATCTAGAGGTTGACAACATGTCTTCTTAACGGGAGTCCAGGAGCTCATCTCCACAAATGGACTTTTCAGGATCCTTGGGTGGCTCCGTAGTTTGAAACCAATTCTGGTTATCGCTTCTCGGCCTTTTGGCTAAGATCAAGTGTAGTATCTGTTCTTATCAGTTTAATATCTGATACGTCCCCTATCTGGGGACCATATATTAAATGGATTTTTAGAACAGGGAGATGGAAAAAGAGCTTGCTCTGTCCACTCCACGCATTGACCTGGTATTGCAGTATCTCCAGGACCGGTGCACCCCTTCTTTAATGCAGTTTCTAAAATCAGAAAGAATTGAATTCAATGTTTTTTGTTCATTTTGCTTGTTTGTCGGATTTTGGGATGGACTCTTTGGCTTTGCTTTTCTTCTCCTCATTGGATTTTTCATGTTCAAAGTTGCAGAAGCCAGATTACAAGCTCATTTTGGTTCAACTTCAGCAACTGTGCATTGCATTGCCATGTAATGTGATGCAATGCTATCTTTCTAGCTCTCCCTTTTTACTTCCTTTTGGATAAACAGACATATTAGGCAAGCATTTTGGAGCTTTCACCTAAATAACTACAGGTGGTGAGATAAGCTGCACAATATAATTGACCTTTCAGTATATTGTTGCACACACACCATCTATTTAGCAAATGCCCTTGTTATCAACAGCAGCCTTTTAAACTCACCTGAGCTAACAGGTATGTGCGCTGGTTACTCTGCTGCGCTTAAAATTTCTTTTTTGGTTTGCTACAATGCCTTTTCTGAAACGTTGTCTCCTTCTGCTGGAACACTGACTTCTTTCATTTAATGCCTGCAGACTATAAAAGAGAACCCAACCCAAAAAGTTTGGTTGATTAGTCTGTGGCATTCTGTTAAACTGTTGCTTATGGCGGTCTCTGTGAGCTTCTCAGCGACATTCAGCCAGCCAGGTATCCTGCCTGCAGTAGATGGAATGTGGCAATGGAACGCTGGCTGCGCGTGTCATAATAGGCTCTGAGCCTTTATATACCTGTGCACAGCAGCAGCCACCTTCAGTCTGCTGCTGGACAGCCAGCAGCAGCAGCAGCAGGAGAGGTATGTAATCAGGAGCCCTCCTGCTAAGGGTAGACAGCTGCTCGTTCCACCCCACCCCCCGCCTTAATTGGTTCTCCTCCCTTCCAACGGTGTTGAGGCGGGTGGGAACAGCAGGGGGTGAAGGTGCTGTGTTTAAAGAGGTGGAGTTATGCAGATCTAAAACGCGTGGATTGCAGCAGCAGCAAGCCGAAAAGTGCAGGCATGTAAGGGATCTAGAGGTTGACAACATGTCTTCTTAACGGGAGTCCAGGAGCTCATCTCCACAAATGGACTTTTCAGGATCCTTGGGTGGCTCCGTAGTTTGAAACCAATTCTGGTTATCGCTTCTCGGCCTTTTGGCTAAGATCAAGTGTAGTATCTGTTCTTATCAGTTTAATATCTGATACGTCCCCTATCTGGGGACCATATATTAAATGGATTTTTAGAACAGGGAGATGGAAAAAGAGCTTGCTCTGTCCACTCCACGCATTGACCTGGTATTGCAGTATCTCCAGGACCGGTGCACCCCTTCTTTAATGCAGTTTCTAAAATCAGAAAGAATTGAATTCAATGTTTTTTGTTCATTTTGCTTGTTTGTCGGATTTTGGGATGGACTCTTTGGCTTTGCTTTTCTTCTCCTCATTGGATTTTTCATGTTCAAAGTTGCAGAAGCCAGATTACAAGCTCATTTTGGTTCAACTTCAGCAACTGTGCATTGCATTGCCATGTAATGTGATGCAATGCTATCTTTCTAGCTCTCCCTTTTTACTTCCTTTTGGATAAACAGACATATTAGGCAAGCATTTTGGAGCTTTCACCTAAATAACTACAGGTGGTGAGATAAGCTGCACAATATAATTGACCTTTCAGTATATTGTTGCACACACACCATCTATTTAGCAAATGCCCTTGTTATCAACAGCAGCCTTTTAAACTCACCTGAGCTAACAGGTATGTGCGCTGGTTACTCTGCTGCGCTTAAAATTTCTTTTTTGGTTTGCTACAATGCCTTTTCTGAAACGTTGTCTCCTTCTGCTGGAACACTGACTTCTTTCATTTAATGCCTGCAGACTATAAAAGAGAACCCAACCCAAAAAGTTTGGTTGATTAGTCTGTGGCATTCTGTTAAACTGTTGCTTATGGCGGTCTCTGTGAGCTTCTCAGCGACATTCAGCCAGCCAGGTATCCTGCCTGCAGTAGATGGAATGTGGCAATGGAACGCTGGCTGCGCGTGTCATAATAGGCTCTGAGCCTTTATATACCTGTGCACAGCAGCAGCCACCTTCAGTCTGCTGCTGGACAGCCAGCAGCAGCAGCAGCAGGAGAGGTATGTAATCAGGAGCCCTCCTGCTAAGGGTAGACAGCTGCTCGTTCCACCCCACCCCCCGCCTTAATTGGTTCTCCTCCCTTCCAACGGTGTTGAGGCGGGTGGGAACAGCAGGGGGTGAAGGTGCTGTGTTTAAAGAGGTGGAGTTATGCAGATCTAAAACGCGTGGATTGCAGCAGCAGCAAGCCGAAAAGTGCAGGCATGTAAGGGATCTAGAGGTTGACAACATGTCTTCTTAACGGGAGTCCAGGAGCTCATCTCCACAAATGGACTTTTCAGGATCCTTGGGTGGCTCCGTAGTTTGAAACCAATTCTGGTTATCGCTTCTCGGCCTTTGGCTAAGATCAAGTGTAGTATCTGTTCTTATCAGTTTAATATCTGATACGTCCCCTATCTGGGGACCATATATTAAATGGATTTTTAGAACAGGGAGATGGAAAAAGAGCTTGCTCTGTCCACTCCACGCATTGACCTGGTATTGCAGTATCTCCAGGACCGGTGCACCCCTTCTTTAATGCAGTTTCTAAAATCAGAAAGAATTGAATTCAATGTTTTTTGTTCATTTTGCTTGTTTGTCGGATTTTGGGATGGACTCTTTGGCTTTGCTTTTCTTCTCCTCATTGGATTTTTCATGTTCAAAGTTGCAGAAGCCAGATTACAAGCTCATTTTGGTTCAATTTCAGCAACTGTGCATTGCATTGCCATGTAATGTGATGCAATGCTATCTTTCTAGCTCTCCCTTTTTACTTCCTTTTGGATAAACAGACATATTAGGCAAGCATTTTGGAGCTTTCACCTAAATAACTACAGGTGGTGAGATAAGCTGCACAATATAATTGACCTTTCAGTATATTGTTGCACACACACCATCTATTTAGCAAATGCCCTTGTTATCAACAGCAGCCTTTTAAACTCACCTGAGCTAACAGGTATGTGCGCTGGTTACTCTGCTGCGCTTAAAATTTCTTTTTTGGTTTGCTACAATGCCTTTTCTGAAACGTTGTCTCCTTCTGCTGGAACACTGACTTCTTTCATTTAATGCCTGCAGACTATAAAAGAGAACCCAACCCAAAAAGTTTGGTTGATTAGTCTGTGGCATTCTGTTAAACTGTTGCTTATGGCGGTCTCTGTGAGCTTCTCAGCGACATTCAGCCAGCCAGGTATCCTGCCTGCAGTAGATGGAATGTGGCAATGGAACGCTGGCTGCGCGTGTCATAATAGGCTCTGAGCCTTTATATACCTGTGCACAGCAGCAGCCACCTTCAGTCTGCTGCTGGACAGCCAGCAGCAGCAGCAGCAGGAGAGGTATGTAATCAGGAGCCCTCCTGCTAAGGGTAGACAGCTGCTCGTTCCACCCCACCCCCCGCCTTAATTGGTTCTCCTCCCTTCCAACGGTGTTGAGGCGGGTGGGAACAGCAGGGGGTGAAGGTGCTGTGTTTAAAGAGGTGGAGTTATGCAGATCTAAAACGCGTGGATTGCAGCAGCAGCAAGCCGAAAAGTGCAGGCATGTAAGGGATCTAGAGGTTGACAACATGTCTTCTTAACGGGAGTCCAGGAGCTCATCTCCACAAATGGACTTTTCAGGATCCTTGGGTGGCTCCGTAGTTTGAAACCAATTCTGGTTATCGCTTCTCGGCCTTTTGGCTAAGATCAAGTGTAGTATCTGTTCTTATCAGTTTAATATCTGATACGTCCCCTATCTGGGGACCATATATTAAATGGATTTTTAGAACAGGGAGATGGAAAAAGAGCTTGCTCTGTCCACTCCACGCATTGACCTGGTATTGCAGTATCTCCAGGACCGGTGCACCCCTTCTTTAATGCAGTTTCTAAAATCAGAAAGAATTGAATTCAATGTTTTTTGTTCATTTTGCTTGTTTGTCGGATTTTGGGATGGACTCTTTGGCTTTGCTTTTCTTCTCCTCATTGGATTTTTCATGTTCAAAGTTGCAGAAGCCAGATTACAAGCTCATTTTGGTTCAACTTCAGCAACTGTGCATTGCATTGCCATGTAATGTGATGCAATGCTATCTTTCTAGCTCTCCCTTTTTACTTCCTTTTGGATAAACAGACATATTAGGCAAGCATTTTGGAGCTTTCACCTAAATAACTACAGGTGGTGAGATAAGCTGCACAATATAATTGACCTTTCAGTATATTGTTGCACACACACCATCTATTTAGCAAATGCCCTTGTTATCAACAGCAGCCTTTTAAACTCACCTGAGCTAACAGGTATGTGCGCTGGTTACTCTGCTGCGCTTAAAATTTCTTTTTTGGTTTGCTACAATGCCTTTTCTGAAACGTTGTCTCCTTCTGCTGGAACACTGACTTCTTTCATTTAATGCCTGCAGACTATAAAAGAGAACCCAACCCAAAAAGTTTGGTTGATTAGTCTGTGGCATTCTGTTAAACTGTTGCTTATGGCGGTCTCTGTGAGCTTCTCAGCGACATTCAGCCAGCCAGGTATCCTGCCTGCAGTAGATGGAATGTGGCAATGGAACGCTGGCTGCGCGTGTCATAATAGGCTCTGAGCCTTTATATACCTGTGCACAGCAGCAGCCACCTTCAGTCTGCTGCTGGACAGCCAGCAGCAGCAGCAGCAGGAGAGGTATGTAATCAGGAGCCCTCCTGCTAAGGGTAGACAGCTGCTCGTTCCACCCCACCCCCCGCCTTAATTGGTTCTCCTCCCTTCCAACGGTGTTGAGGCGGGTGGGAACAGCAGGGGGTGAAGGTGCTGTGTTTAAAGAGGTGGAGTTATGCAGATCTAAAACGCGTGGATTGCAGCAGCAGCAAGCCGAAAAGTGCAGGCATGTAAGGGATCTAGAGGTTGACAACATGTCTTCTTAACGGGAGTCCAGGAGCTCATCTCCACAAATGGACTTTTCAGGATCCTTGGGTGGCTCCGTAGTTTGAAACCAATTCTGGTTATCGCTTCTCGGCCTTTGGCTAAGATCAAGTGTAGTATCTGTTCTTATCAGTTTAATATCTGATACGTCCCCTATCTGGGGACCATATATTAAATGGATTTTTAGAACAGGGAGATGGAAAAAGAGCTTGCTCTGTCCACTCCACGCATTGACCTGGTATTGCAGTATCTCCAGGACCGGTGCACCCCTTCTTTAATGCAGTTTCTAAAATCAGAAAGAATTGAATTCAATGTTTTTTGTTCATTTTGCTTGTTTGTCGGATTTTGGGATGGACTCTTTGGCTTTGCTTTTCTTCTCCTCATTGGATTTTTCATGTTCAAAGTTGCAGAAGCCAGATTACAAGCTCATTTTGGTTCAATTTCAGCAACTGTGCATTGCATTGCCATGTAATGTGATGCAATGCTATCTTTCTAGCTCTCCCTTTTTACTTCCTTTTGGATAAACAGACATATTAGGCAAGCATTTTGGAGCTTTCACCTAAATAACTACAGGTGGTGAGATAAGCTGCACAATATAATTGACCTTTCAGTATATTGTTGCACACACACCATCTATTTAGCAAATGCCCTTGTTATCAACAGCAGCCTTTTAAACTCACCTGAGCTAACAGGTATGTGCGCTGGTTACTCTGCTGCGCTTAAAATTTCTTTTTTGGTTTGCTACAATGCCTTTTCTGAAACGTTGTCTCCTTCTGCTGGAACACTGACTTCTTTCATTTAATGCCTGCAGACTATAAAAGAGAACCCAACCCAAAAAGTTTGGTTGATTAGTCTGTGGCATTCTGTTAAACTGTTGCTTATGGCGGTCTCTGTGAGCTTCTCAGCGACATTCAGCCAGCCAGGTATCCTGCCTGCAGTAGATGGAATGTGGCAATGGAACGCTGGCTGCGCGTGTCATAATAGGCTCTGAGCCTTTATATACCTGTGCACAGCAGCAGCCACCTTCAGTCTGCTGCTGGACAGCCAGCAGCAGCAGCAGCAGGAGAGGTATGTAATCAGGAGCCCTCCTGCTAAGGGTAGACAGCTGCTCGTTCCACCCCACCCCCCGCCTTAATTGGTTCTCCTCCCTTCCAACGGTGTTGAGGCGGGTGGGAACAGCAGGGGGTGAAAGTGCTGTGTTTAAAGAGGTGGAGTTATGCAGATCTAAAACGCGTGGATTGCAGCAGCAGCAAGCCGAAAAGTGCAGGCATGTAAGGGATCTAGAGGTTGACAACATGTCTTCTTAACGGGAGTCCAGGAGCTCATCTCCACAAATGGACTTTTCAGGATCCTTGGGTGGCTCCGTAGTTTGAAACCAATTCTGGTTATCGCTTCTCGGCCTTTTGGCTAAGATCAAGTGTAGTATCTGTTCTTATCAGTTTAATATCTGATACGTCCCCTATCTGGGGACCATATATTAAATGGATTTTTAGAACAGGGAGATGGAAAAAGAGCTTGCTCTGTCCACTCCACGCATTGACCTGGTATTGCAGTATCTCCAGGACCGGTGCACCCCTTCTTTAATGCAGTTTCTAAAATCAGAAAGAATTGAATTCAATGTTTTTTGTTCATTTTGCTTGTTTGTCGGATTTTGGGATGGACTCTTTGGCTTTGCTTTTCTTCTCCTCATTGGATTTTTCATGTTCAAAGTTGCAGAAGCCAGATTACAAGCTCATTTTGGTTCAACTTCAGCAACTGTGCATTGCATTGCCATGTAATGTGATGCAATGCTATCTTTCTAGCTCTCCCTTTTTACTTCCTTTTGGATAAACAGACATATTAGGCAAGCATTTTGGAGCTTTCACCTAAATAACTACAGGTGGTGAGATAAGCTGCACAATATAATTGACCTTTCAGTATATTGTTGCACACACACCATCTATTTAGCAAATGCCCTTGTTATCAACAGCAGCCTTTTAAACTCACCTGAGCTAACAGGTATGTGCGCTGGTTACTCTGCTGCGCTTAAAATTTCTTTTTTGGTTTGCTACAATGCCTTTTCTGAAACGTTGTCTCCTTCTGCTGGAACACTGACTTCTTTCATTTAATGCCTGCAGACTATAAAAGAGAACCCAACCCAAAAAGTTTGGTTGATTAGTCTGTGGCATTCTGTTAAACTGTTGCTTATGGCGGTCTCTGTGAGCTTCTCAGCGACATTCAGCCAGCCAGGTATCCTGCCTGCAGTAGATGGAATGTGGCAATGGAACGCTGGCTGCGCGTGTCATAATAGGCTCTGAGCCTTTATATACCTGTGCACAGCAGCAGCCACCTTCAGTCTGCTGCTGGACAGCCAGCAGCAGCAGCAGCAGGAGAGGTATGTAATCAGGAGCCCTCCTGCTAAGGGTAGACAGCTGCTCGTTCCACCCCACCCCCCGCCTTAATTGGTTCTCCTCCCTTCCAACGGTGTTGAGGCGGGTGGGAACAGCAGGGGGTGAAGGTGCTGTGTTTAAAGAGGTGGAGTTATGCAGATCTAAAACGCGTGGATTGCAGCAGCAGCAAGCCGAAAAGTGCAGGCATGTAAGGGATCTAGAGGTTGACAACATGTCTTCTTAACGGGAGTCCAGGAGCTCATCTCCACAAATGGACTTTTCAGGATCCTTGGGTGGCTCCGTAGTTTGAAACCAATTCTGGTTATTGCTTCTCGGCCTTTGGCTAAGATCAAGTGTAGTATCTGTTCTTATCAGTTAATATCTGATACGTCCCCTATCTGGGGACCATATATTAAATGGATTTTTAGAACAGGGAGATGGAAAAAGAGCTTGCTCTGTCCACTCCACGCATTGACCTGGTATTGCAGTATCTCCAGGACCGGTGCACCCCTTCTTTAATGCAGTTTCTAAAATCAGAAAGAATTGAATTCAATGTTTTTTGTTCATTTTGCTTGTTTGTCGGATTTTGGGATGGACTTTTTGGCTTTGCTTTTCTTCTCCTCATTGGATTTTTCATGTTCAAAGTTGCAGAAGCCAGATTACAAGCTCATTTTGGTTCAACTTCAGCAACTGTGCATTGCATTGCCATGTAATGTGATGCAATGCTATCTTTCTAGCTCTCCCTTTTTACTTCCTTTTGGATAAACAGACATATTAGGCAAGCATTTTGGAGCTTTCACCTAAATAACTACAGGTGGTGAGATAAGCTGCACAATATAATTGACCTTTCAGTATATTGTTGCACACACACCATCTATTTAGCAAATGCCCTTGTTATCAACAGCAGCCTTTTAAACTCACCTGAGCTAACAGGTATGTGCGCTGGTTACTCTGCTGCGCTTAAAATTTCTTTTTTGGTTTGCTACAATGCCTTTTCTGAAACGTTGTCTCCTTCTGCTGGAACACTGACTTCTTTCATTTAATGCCTGCAGACTATAAAAGAGAACCCAACCCAAAAAGTTTGGTTGATTAGTCTGTGGCATTCTGTTAAACTGTTGCTTATGGCGGTCTCTGTGAGCTTCTCAGCGACATTCAGCCAGCCAGGTATCCTGCCTGCAGTAGATGGAATGTGGCAATGGAACGCTGGCTGCGCGTGTCATAATAGGCTCTGAGCCTTTATATACCTGTGCACAGCAGCAGCCACCTTCAGTCTGCTGCTGGACAGCCAGCAGCAGCAGCAGCAGGAGAGGTATGTAATCAGGAGCCCTCCTGCTAAGGGTAGACAGCTGCTCGTTCCACCCCACCCCCCGCCTTAATTGGTTCTCCTCCCTTCCAACGGTGTTGAGGCGGGTGGGAACAGCAGGGGGTGAAGGTGCTGTGTTTAAAGAGGTGGAGTTATGCAGATCTAAAACGCGTGGATTGCAGCAGCAGCAAGCCGAAAAGTGCAGGCATGTAAGGGATCTAGAGGTTGACAACATGTCTTCTTAACGGGAGTCCAGGAGCTCATCTCCACAAATGGACTTTTCAGGATCCTTGGGTGGCTCCGTAGTTTGAAACCAATTCTGGTTATCGCTTCTCGGCCTTTGGCTAAGATCAAGTGTAGTATCTGTTCTTATCAGTTTAATATCTGATACGTCCCCTATCTGGGGACCATATATTAAATGGATTTTTAGAACAGGGAGATGGAAAAAGAGCTTGCTCTGTCCACTCCACGCATTGACCTGGTATTGCAGTATCTCCAGGACCGGTGCACCCCTTCTTTAATGCAGTTTCTAAAATCAGAAAGAATTGAATTCAATGTTTTTTGTTCATTTTGCTTGTTTGTCGGATTTTGGGATGGACTCTTTGGCTTTGCTTTTCTTCTCCTCATTGGATTTTTCATGTTCAAAGTTGCAGAAGCCAGATTACAAGCTCATTTTGGTTCAACTTCAGCAACTGTGCATTGCATTGCCATGTAATGTGATGCAATGCTATCTTTCTAGCTCTCCCTTTTTACTTCCTTTTGGATAAACAGACATATTAGGCAAGCATTTTGGAGCTTTCACCTAAATAACTACAGGTGGTGAGATAAGCTGCACAATATAATTGACCTTTCAGTATATTGTTGCACACACACCATCTATTTAGCAAATGCCCTTGTTATCAACAGCAGCCTTTTAAACTCACCTGAGCTAACAGGTATGTGCGCTGGTTACTCTGCTGCGCTTAAAATTTCTTTTTTGGTTTGCTACAATGCCTTTTCTGAAACGTTGTCTCCTTCTGCTGGAACACTGACTTCTTTCATTTAATGCCTGCAGACTATAAAAGAGAACCCAACCCAAAAAGTTTGGTTGATTAGTCTGTGGCATTCTGTTAAACTGTTGCTTATGGCGGTCTCTGTGAGCTTCTCAGCGACATTCAGCCAGCCAGGTATCCTGCCTGCAGTAGATGGAATGTGGCAATGGAACGCTGGCTGCGCGTGTCATAATAGGCTCTGAGCCTTTATATACCTGTGCACAGCAGCAGCCACCTTCAGTCTGCTGCTGGACAGCCAGCAGCAGCAGCAGCAGGAGAGGTATGTAATCAGGAGCCCTCCTGCTAAGGGTAGACAGCTGCTCGTTCCACCCCACCCCCGCCTTAATTGGTTCTCCTCCCTTCCAACGGTGTTGAGGCGGGTGGGAACAGCAGGGGGTGAAGGTGCTGTGTTTAAAGAGGTGGAGTTATGCAGATCTAAAACGCGTGGATTGCAGCAGCAGCAAGCCGAAAAGTGCAGGCATGTAAGGGATCTAGAGGTTGACAACATGTCTTCTTAACGGGAGTCCAGGAGCTCATCTCCACAAATGGACTTTTCAGGATCCTTGGGTGGCTCCGTAGTTTGAAACCAATTCTGGTTATCGCTTCTCGGCCTTTTGGCTAAGATCAAGTGTAGTATCTGTTCTTATCAGTTTAATATCTGATACGTCCCCTATCTGGGGACCATATATTAAATGGATTTTTAGAACAGGGAGATGGAAAAAGAGCTTGCTCTGTCCACTCCACGCATTGACCTGGTATTGCAGTATCTCCAGGACCGGTGCACCCCTTCTTTAATGCAGTTTCTAAAATCAGAAAGAATTGAATTCAATGTTTTTTGTTCATTTTGCTTGTTTGTCGGATTTTGGGATGGACTCTTTGGCTTTGCTTTTCTTCTCCTCATTGGATTTTTCATGTTCAAAGTTGCAGAAGCCAGATTACAAGCTCATTTTGGTTCAACTTCAGCAACTGTGCATTGCATTGCCATGTAATGTGATGCAATGCTATCTTTCTAGCTCTCCCTTTTTACTTCCTTTTGGATAAACAGACATATTAGGCAAGCATTTTGGAGCTTTCACCTAAATAACTACAGGTGGTGAGATAAGCTGCACAATATAATTGACCTTTCAGTATATTGTTGCACACACACCATCTATTTAGCAAATGCCCTTGTTATCAACAGCAGCCTTTTAAACTCACCTGAGCTAACAGGTATGTGCGCTGGTTACTCTGCTGCGCTTAAAATTTCTTTTTTGGTTTGCTACAATGCCTTTTCTGAAACGTTGTCTCCTTCTGCTGGAACACTGACTTCTTTCATTTAATGCCTGCAGACTATAAAAGAGAACCCAACCCAAAAAGTTTGGTTGATTAGTCTGTGGCATTCTGTTAAACTGTTGCTTATGGCGGTCTCTGTGAGCTTCTCAGCGACATTCAGCCAGCCAGGTATCCTGCCTGCAGTAGATGGAATGTGGCAATGGAACGCTGGCTGCGCGTGTCATAATAGGCTCTGAGCCTTTATATACCTGTGCACAGCAGCAGCCACCTTCAGTCTGCTGCTGGACAGCCAGCAGCAGCAGCAGCAGGAGAGGTATGTAATCAGGAGCCCTCCTGCTAAGGGTAGACAGCTGCTCGTTCCACCCCACCCCCCGCCTTAATTGGTTCTCCTCCCTTCCAACGGTGTTGAGGCGGGTGGGAACAGCAGGGGGTGAAGGTGCTGTGTTTAAAGAGGTGGAGTTATGCAGATCTAAAACGCGTGGATTGCAGCAGCAGCAAGCCGAAAAGTGCAGGCATGTAAGGGATCTAGAGGTTGACAACATGTCTTCTTAACGGGAGTCCAGGAGCTCATCTCCACAAATGGACTTTTCAGGATCCTTGGGTGGCTCCGTAGTTTGAAACCAATTCTGGTTATCGCTTCTCGGCCTTTGGCTAAGATCAAGTGTAGTATCTGTTCTTATCAGTTAATATCTGATACGTCCCCTATCTGGGGACCATATATTAAATGGATTTTTAGAACAGGGAGATGGAAAAAGAGCTTGCTCTGTCCACTCCACGCATTGACCTGGTATTGCAGTATCTCCAGGACCGGTGCACCCCTTCTTTAATGCAGTTTCTAAAATCAGAAAGAATTGAATTCAATGTTTTTTGTTCATTTTGCTTGTTTGTCGGATTTTGGGATGGACTTTTTGGCTTTGCTTTTCTTCTCCTCATTGGATTTTTCATGTTCAAAGTTGCAGAAGCCAGATTACAAGCTCATTTTGGTTCAACTTCAGCAACTGTGCATTGCATTGCCATGTAATGTGATGCAATGCTATCTTTCTAGCTCTCCCTTTTTACTTCCTTTTGGATAAACAGACATATTAGGCAAGCATTTTGGAGCTTTCACCTAAATAACTACAGGTGGTGAGATAAGCTGCACAATATAATTGACCTTTCAGTATATTGTTGCACACACACCATCTATTTAGCAAATGCCCTTGTTATCAACAGCAGCCTTTTAAACTCACCTGAGCTAACAGGTATGTGCGCTGGTTACTCTGCTGCGCTTAAAATTTCTTTTTTGGTTTGCTACAATGCCTTTTCTGAAACGTTGTCTCCTTCTGCTGGAACACTGACTTCTTTCATTTAATGCCTGCAGACTATAAAAGAGAACCCAACCCAAAAAGTTTGGTTGATTAGTCTGTGGCATTCTGTTAAACTGTTGCTTATGGCGGTCTCTGTGAGCTTCTCAGCGACATTCAGCCAGCCAGGTATCCTGCCTGCAGTAGATGGAATGTGGCAATGGAACGGTGGCTGCGCGTGTCATAATAGGCTCTGAGCCTTTATATACCTGTGCACAGCAGCAGCCACCTTCAGTCTGCTGCTGGACAGCCAGCAGCAGCAGCAGCAGGAGAGGTATGTAATCAGGAGCCCTCCTGCTAAGGGTAGACAGCTGCTCGTTCCACCCCACCCCCCGCCTTAATTGGTTCTCCTCCCTTCCAACGGTGTTGAGGCGGGTGGGAACAGCAGGGGGTGAAGGTGCTGTGTTTAAAGAGGTGGAGTTATGCAGATCTAAAACGCGTGGATTGCAGCAGCAGCAAGCCGAAAAGTGCAGGCATGTAAGGGATCTAGAGGTTGACAACATGTCTTCTTAACGGGAGTCCAGGAGCTCATCTCCACAAATGGACTTTTCAGGATCCTTGGGTGGCTCCGTAGTTTGAAACCAATTCTGGTTATCGCTTCTCGGCCTTTTGGCTAAGATCAAGTGTAGTATCTGTTCTTATCAGTTTAATATCTGATACGTCCCCTATCTGGGGACCATATATTAAATGGATTTTTAGAACAGGGAGATGGAAAAAGAGCTTGCTCTGTCCACTCCACGCATTGACCTGGTATTGCAGTATCTCCAGGACCGGTGCACCCCTTCTTTAATGCAGTTTCTAAAATCAGAAAGAATTGAATTCAATGTTTTTTGTTCATTTTGCTTGTTTGTTGGATTTTGGGATGGACTCTTTGGCTTTGCTTTTCTTCTCCTCATTGGATTTTTCATGTTCAAAGTTGCAGAAGCCAGATTACAAGCTCATTTTGGTTCAACTTCAGCAACTGTGCATTGCATTGCCATGTAATGTGATGCAATGCTATCTTTCTAGCTCTCCCTTTTTACTTCCTTTTGGATAAACAGACATATTAGGCAAGCATTTTGGAGCTTTCACCTAAATAACTACAGGTGGTGAGATAAGCTGCACAATATAATTGACCTTTCAGTATATTGTTGCACACACACCATCTATTTAGCAAATGCCCTTGTTATCAACAGCAGCCTTTTAAACTCACCTGAGCTAACAGGTATGTGCGCTGGTTACTCTGCTGCGCTTAAAATTTCTTTTTTGGTTTGCTACAATGCCTTTTCTGAAACATTGTCTCCTTCTGCTGGAACACTGACTTCTTTCATTTAATGCCTGCAGACTATAAAAGAGAACCCAACCCAAAAAGTTTGGTTGATTAGTCTGTGGCATTCTGTTAAACTGTTGCTTATGGCGGTCTCTGTGAGCTTCTCAGCGACATTCAGCCAGCCAGGTATCCTGCCTGCAGTAGATGGAATGTGGCAATGGAACGCTGGCTGCGCGTGTCATAATAGGCTCTGAGCCTTTATATACCTGTGCACAGCAGCAGCCACATTCAGTCTGCTGCTGGACAGCCAGCAGCAGCAGCAGCAGCAGGAGAGGTATGTAATCAGGAGCCCTCCTGCTAAGGGTAGACAGCTGCTCGTTCCACCCCACCCCCCGCCTTAATTGGTTCTCCTCCCTTCCAACGGTGTTGAGGCGGGTGGGAACAGCAGGGGGTGAAGGTGCTGTGTTTAAAGAGGTGGAGTTATGCAGATCTAAAACGCGTGGATTGCAGCAGCAGCAAGCCGAAAAGTGCAGGCATGTAAGGGATCTAGAGGTTGACAACATGTCTTCTTAACGGGAGTCCAGGAGCTCATCTCCACAAATGGACTTTTCAGGATCCTTGGGTGGCTCCGTAGTTTGAAACCAATTCTGGTTATCGCTTCTCGGCCTTTTGGCTAAGATCAAGTGTAGTATCTGTTCTTATCAGTTTAATATCTGATACGTCCCCTATCTGGGGACCATATATTAAATGGATTTTTAGAACAGGGAGATGGAAAAAGAGCTTGCTCTGTCCACTCCACGCATTGACCTGGTATTGCAGTATCTCCAGGACCGGTGCACCCCTTCTTTAATGCAGTTTCTAAAATCAGAAAGAATTGAATTCAATGTTTTTTGTTCATTTTGCTTGTTTGTCGGATTTTGGGATGGACTCTTTGGCTTTGCTTTTCTTCTCCTCATTGGATTTTTCATGTTCAAAGTTGCAGAAGCCAGATTACAAGCTCATTTTGGTTCAACTTCAGCAACTGTGCATTGCATTGCCATGTAATGTGATGCAATGCTATCTTTCTAGCTCTCCCTTTTTACTTCCTTTTGGATAAACAGACATATTAGGCAAGCATTTTGGAGCTTTCACCTAAATAACTACAGGTGGTGAGATAAGCTGCACAATATAATTGACCTTTCAGTATATTGTTGCACACACACCATCTATTTAGCAAATGCCCTTGTTATCAACAGCAGCCTTTTAAACTCACCTGAGCTAACAGGTATGTGCGCTGGTTACTCTGCTGCGCTTAAAATTTCTTTTTTGGTTTGCTACAATGCCTTTTCTGAAACGTTGTCTCCTTCTGCTGGAACACTGACTTCTTTCATTTAATGCCTGCAGACTATAAAAGAGAACCCAACCCAAAAAGTTTGGTTGATTAGTCTGTGGCATTCTGTTAAACTGTTGCTTATGGCGGTCTCTGTGAGCTTCTCAGCGACATTCAGCCAGCCAGGTATCCTGCCTGCAGTAGATGGAATGTGGCAATGGAACGCTGGCTGCGCGTGTCATAATAGGCTCTGAGCCTTTATATACCTGTGCACAGCAGCAGCCACCTTCAGTCTGCTGCTGGACAGCCAGCAGCAGCAGCAGCAGGAGAGGTATGTAATCAGGAGCCCTCCTGCTAAGGGTAGACAGCTGCTCGTTCCACCCCACCCCCCGCCTTAATTGGTTCTCCTCCCTTCCAACGGTGTTGAGGCGGGTGGGAACAGCAGGGGGTGAAGGTGCTGTGTTTAAAGAGGTGGAGTTATGCAGATCTAAAACGCGTGGATTGCAGCAGCAGCAAGCCGAAAAGTGCAGGCATGTAAGGGATCTAGAGGTTGACAACATGTCTTCTTAACGGGAGTCCAGGAGCTCATCTCCACAAATGGACTTTTCAGGATCCTTGGGTGGCTCCGTAGTTTGAAACCAATTCTGGTTATCGCTTCTCGGCCTTTTGGCTAAGATCAAGTGTAGTATCTGTTCTTATCAGTTTAATATCTGATACGTCCCCTATCTGGGGACCATATATTAAATGGATTTTTAGAACAGGGAGATGGAAAAAGAGCTTGCTCTGTCCACTCCACGCATTGACCTGGTATTGCAGTATCTCCAGGACCGGTGCACCCCTTCTTTAATGCAGTTTCTAAAATCAGAAAGAATTGAATTCAATGTTTTTTGTTCATTTTGCTTGTTTGTCGGATTTTGGGATGGACTCTTTGGCTTTGCTTTTCTTCTCCTCATTGGATTTTTCATGTTCAAAGTTGCAGAAGCCAGATTACAAGCTCATTTTGGTTCAACTTCAGCAACTGTGCATTGCATTGCCATGTAATGTGATGCAATGCTATCTTTCTAGCTCTCCCTTTTTACTTCCTTTTGGATAAACAGACATATTAGGCAAGCATTTTGGAGCTTTCACCTAAATAACTACAGGTGGTGAGATAAGCTGCACAATATAATTGACCTTTCAGTATATTGTTGCACACACACCATCTATTTAGCAAATGCCCTTGTTATCAACAGCAGCCTTTTAAACTCACCTGAGCTAACAGGTATGTGCGCTGGTTACTCTGCTGCGCTTAAAATTTCTTTTTTGGTTTGCTACAATGCCTTTTCTGAAACGTTGTCTCCTTCTGCTGGAACACTGACTTCTTTCATTTAATGCCTGCAGACTATAAAAGAGAACCCAACCCAAAAAGTTTGGTTGATTAGTCTGTGGCATTCTGTTAAACTGTTGCTTATGGCGGTCTCTGTGAGCTTCTCAGCGACATTCAGCCAGCCAGGTATCCTGCCTGCAGTAGATGGAATGTGGCAATGGAACGCTGGCTGCGCGTGTCATAATAGGCTCTGAGCCTTTATATACCTGTGCACAGCAGCAGCCACCTTCAGTCTGCTGCTGGACAGCCAGCAGCAGCAGGAGAGGTATGTAATCAGGAGCCCTCCTGCTAAGGGTAGACAGCTGCTCGTTCCACCCCACCCCCCGCCTTAATTGGTTCTCCTCCCTTCCAACGGTGTTGAGGCGGGTGGGAACAGCAGGGGGTGAAGGTGCTGTGTTTAAAGAGGTGGAGTTATGCAGATCTAAAACGCGTGGATTGCAGCAGCAGCAAGCCGAAAAGTGCAGGCATGTAAGGGATCTAGAGGTTGACAACATGTCTTCTTAACGGGAGTCCAGGAGCTCATCTCCACAAATGGACTTTTCAGTATCCTTGGGTGGCTCCGTAGTTTGAAACCAATTCTGGTTATCGCTTCTCGGCCTTTTGGCTAAGATCAAGTGTAGTATCTGTTCTTATCAGTTTAATATCTGATACGTCCCCTATCTGGGGACCATATATTAAATGGATTTTTAGAACAGGGAGATGGAAAAAGAGCTTGCTCTGTCCACTCCACGCATTGACCTGGTATTGCAGTATCTCCAGGACCGGTGCACCCCTTCTTTAATGCAGTTTCTAAAATCAGAAAGAATTGAATTCAATGTTTTTTGTTCATTTTGCTTGTTTGTCGGATTTTGGGATGGACTCTTTGGCTTTGCTTTTCTTCTCCTCATTGGATTTTTCATGTTCAAAGTTGCAGAAGCCAGATTACAAGCTCATTTTGGTTCAACTTCAGCAACTGTGCATTGCATTGCCATGTAATGTGATGCAATGCTATCTTTCTAGCTCTCCCTTTTTACTTCCTTTTGGATAAACAGACATATTAGGCAAGCATTTTGGAGCTTTCACCTAAATAACTACAGGTGGTGAGATAAGCTGCACAATATAATTGACCTTTCAGTATATTGTTGCACACACACCATCTATTTAGCAAATGCCCTTGTTATCAACAGCAGCCTTTTAAACTCACCTGAGCTAACAGGTATGTGCGCTGGTTACTCTGCTGCGCTTAAAATTTCTTTTTTGGTTTGCTACAATGCCTTTTCTGAAACGTTGTCTCCTTCTGCTGGAACACTGACTTCTTTCATTTAATGCCTGCAGACTATAAAAGAGAACCCAACCCAAAAAGTTTGGTTGATTAGTCTGTGGCATTCTGTTAAACTGTTGCTTATGGCGGTCTCTGTGAGCTTCTCAGCGACATTCAGCCAGCCAGGTATCCTGCCTGCAGTAGATGGAATGTGGCAATGGAACGCTGGCTGCGCGTGTCATAATAGGCTCTGAGCCTTTATATACCTGTGCACAGCAGGAGCCACCTTCAGTCTGCTGCTGGACAGCCAGCAGCAGCAGCAGCAGGAGAGGTATGTAATCAGGAGCCCTCCTGCTAAGGGTAGACAGCTGCTCGTTCCACCCCACCCCCCGCCTTAATTGGTTCTCCTCCCTTCCAACGGTGTTGAGGCGGGTGGGAACAGCAGGGGGTGAAGGTGCTGTGTTTAAAGAGGTGGAGTTATGCAGATCTAAAACGCGTGGATTGCAGCAGCAGCAAGCCGAAAAGTGCAGGCATGTAAGGGATCTAGAGGTTGACAACATGTCTTCTTAACGGGAGTCCAGGAGCTCATCTCCACAAATGGACTTTTCAGGATCCTTGGGTGGCTCCGTAGTTTGAAACCAATTCTGGTTATCGCTTCTCGGCCTTTTGGCTAAGATCAAGTGTAGTATCTGTTCTTATCAGTTTAATATCTGATACGTCCCCTATCTGGGGACCATATATTAAATGGATTTTTAGAACAGGGAGATGGAAAAAGAGCTTGCTCTGTCCACTCCACGCATTGACCTGGTATTGCAGTATCTCCAGGACCGGTGCACCCCTTCTTTAATGCAGTTTCTAAAATCAGAAAGAATTGAATTCAATGTTTTTTGTTCATTTTGCTTGTTTGTCGGATTTTGGGATGGACTCTTTGGCTTTGCTTTTCTTCTCCTCATTGGATTTTTCATGTTCAAAGTTGCAGAAGCCAGATTACAAGCTCATTTTGGTTCAACTTCAGCAACTGTGCATTGCATTGCCATGTAATGTGATGCAATGCTATCTTTCTAGCTCTCCCTTTTTACTTCCTTTTGGATAAACAGACATATTAGGCAAGCATTTTGGAGCTTTCACCTAAATAACTACAGGTGGTGAGATAAGCTGCACAATATAATTGACCTTTCAGTATATTGTTGCACACACACCATCTATTTAGCAAATGCCCTTGTTATCAACAGCAGCCTTTTAAACTCACCTGAGCTAACAGGTATGTGCGCTGGTTACTCTGCTGCGCTTAAAATTTCTTTTTTGGTTTGCTACAATGCCTTTTCTGAAACGTTGTCTCCTTCTGCTGGAACACTGACTTCTTTCATTTAATGCCTGCAGACTATAAAAGAGAACCCAACCCAAAAAGTTTGGTTGATTAGTCTGTGGCATTCTGTTAAACTGTTGCTTATGGCGGTCTCTGTGAGCTTCTCAGCGACATTCAGCCAGCCAGGTATCCTGCCTGCAGTAGATGGAATGTGGCAATGGAACGCTGGCTGCGAGTGTCATAATAGGCTCTGAGCCTTTATATACCTGTGCACAGCAGCAGCCACCTTCAGTCTGCTGCTGGACAGCCAGCAGCAGCAGCAGCAGGAGAGGTATGTAATCAGGAGCCCTCCTGCTAAGGGTAGACAGCTGCTCGTTCCACCCCACCCCCCGCCTTAATTGGTTCTCCTCCCTTCCAACGGTGTTGAGGCGGCTGGGAACAGCAGGGGGTGAAGGTGCTGTGTTTAAAGAGGTGGAGTTATGCAGATCTAAAACGCGTGGATTGCAGCAGCAGCAAGCCGAAAAGTGCAGGCATGTAAGGGATCTAGAGGTTGACAACATGTCTTCTTAACGGGAGTCCAGGAGCTCATCTCCACAAATGGACTTTTCAGGATCCTTGGGTGGCTCCGTAGTTTGAAACCAATTCTGGTTATCGCTTCTCGGCCTTTTGGCTAAGATCAAGTGTAGTATCTGTTCTTATCAGTTTAATATCTGATACGTCCCCTATCTGGGGACCATATATTAAATGGATTTTTAGAACAGGGAGATGGAAAAAGAGCTTGCTCTGTCCACTCCACGCATTGACCTGGTATTGCAGTATCTCCAGGACCGGTGCACCCCTTCTTTAATGCAGTTTCTAAAATCAGAAAGAATTGAATTCAATGTTTTTTGTTCATTTTGCTTGTTTGTCGGATTTTGGGATGGACTCTTTGGCTTTGCTTTTCTTCTCCTCATTGGATTTTTCATGTTCAAAGTTGCAGAAGCCAGATTACAAGCTCATTTTGGTTCAACTTCAGCAACTGTGCATTGCATTGCCATGTAATGTGATGCAATGCTATCTTTCTAGCTCTCCCTTTTTACTTCCTTTTGGATAAACAGACATATTAGGCAAGCATTTTGGAGCTTTCACCTAAATAACTACAGGTGGTGAGATAAGCTGCACAATATAATTGACCTTTCAGTATATTGTTGCACACACACCATCTATTTAGCAAATGCCCTTGTTATCAACAGCAGCCTTTTAAACTCACCTGAGCTAACAGGTATGTGCGCTGGTTACTCTGCTGCGCTTAAAATTTCTTTTTTGGTTTGCTACAATGCCTTTTCTGAAACGTTGTCTCCTTCTGCTGGAACACTGACTTCTTTCATTTAATGCCTGCAGACTATAAAAGAGAACCCAACCCAAAAAGTTTGGTTGATTAGTCTGTGGCATTCTGTTAAACTGTTGCTTATGGCGGTCTCTGTGAGCTTCTCAGCGACATTCAGCCAGCCAGGTATCCTGCCTGCAGTAGATGGAATGTGGCAATGGAACGCTGGCTGCGAGTGTCATAATAGGCTCTGAGCCTTTATATACCTGTGCACAGCAGCAGCCACCTTCAGTCTGCTGCTGGACAGCCAGCAGCTTCAGCAGCAGGAGAGGTATGTAATCAGGAGCCCTCCTGCTAAGGGTAGACAGCTGCTCGTTCCACCCCACCCCCCGCCTTAATTGGTTCTCCTCCCTTCCAACGGTGTTGAGGCGGGTGGGAACAGCAGGGGGTGAAGGTGCTGTGTTTAAAGAGGTGGAGTTATGCAGATCTAAAACGCGTGGATTGCAGCAGCAGCAAGCCGAAAAGTGCAGGCATGTAAGGGATCTAGAGGTTGACAACATGTCTTCTTAACGGGAGTCCAGGAGCTCATCTCCACAAATGGACTTTTCAGGATCCTTGGGTGGCTCCGTAGTTTGAAACCAATTCTGGTTATCGCTTCTCGGCCTTTTGGCTAAGATCAAGTGTAGTATCTGTTCTTATCAGTTTAATATCTGATACGTCCCCTATCTGGGGACCATATATTAAATGGATTTTTAGAACAGGGAGATGGAAAAAGAGCTTGCTCTGTCCACTCCACGCATTGACCTGGTATTGCAGTATCTCCAGGACCGGTGCACCCCTTCTTTAATGCAGTTTCTAAAATCAGAAAGAATTGAATTCAATGTTTTTTGTTCATTTTGCTTGTTTGTCGGATTTTGGGATGGACTCTTTGGCTTTGCTTTTCTTCTCCTCATTGGATTTTTCATGTTCAAAGTTGCAGAAGCCAGATTACAAGCTCATTTTGGTTCAACTTCAGCAACTGTGCATTGCATTGCCATGTAATGTGATGCAATGCTATCTTTCTAGCTCTCCCTTTTTACTTCCTTTTGGATAAACAGACATATTAGGCAAGCATTTTGGAGCTTTCACCTAAATAACTACAGGTGGTGAGATAAGCTGCACAATATAATTGACCTTTCAGTATATTGTTGCACACACACCATCTATTTAGCAAATGCCCTTGTTATCAACAGCAGCCTTTTAAACTCACCTGAGCTAACAGGTATGTGCGCTGGTTACTCTGCTGCGCTTAAAATTTCTTTTTTGGTTTGCTACAATGCCTTTTCTGAAACGTTGTCTCCTTCTGCTGGAACACTGACTTCTTTCATTTAATGCCTGCAGACTATAAAAGAGAACCCAACCCAAAAAGTTTGGTTGATTAGTCTGTGGCATTCTGTTAAACTGTTGCTTATGGCGGTCTCTGTGAGCTTCTCAGCGACATTCAGCCAGCCAGGTATCCTGCCTGCAGTAGATGGAATGTGGCAATGGAACGCTGGCTGCGCGTGTCATAATAGGCTCTGAGCCTTTATATACCTGTGCACAGCAGCAGCCACCTTCAGTCTGCTGCTGGACAGCCAGCAGCAGCAGCAGCAGCAGGAGAGGTATGTAATCAGGAGCCCTCCTGCTAAGGGTAGACAGCTGCTCGTTCCACCCCACCCCCCGCCTTAATTGGTTCTCCTCCCTTCCAACGGTGTTGAGGCGGGTGGGAACAGCAGGGGGTGAAGGTGCTGTGTTTAAAGAGGTGGAGTTATGCAGATCTAAAACGCGTGGATTGCAGCAGCAGCAAGCCGAAAAGTGCAGGCATGTAAGGGATCTAGTGGTTGACAACATGTCTTCTTAACGGGAGTCCAGGAGCTCATCTCCACAAATGGACTTTTCAGGATCCTTGGGTGGCTCCGTAGTTTGAAACCAATTCTGGTTATCGCTTCTCGGCCTTTTGGCTAAGATCAAGTGTAGTATCTGTTCTTATCAGTTTAATATCTGATACGTCCCCTATCTGGGGACCATATATTAAATGGATTTTTAGAACAGGGAGATGGAAAAAGAGCTTGCTCTGTCCACTCCACGCATTGACCTGGTATTGCAGTATCTCCAGGACCGGTGCACCCCTTCTTTAATGCAGTTTCTAAAATCAGAAAGAATTGAATTCAATGTTTTTTGTTCATTTTGCTTGTTTGTCGGATTTTGGGATGGACTCTTTGGCTTTGCTTTTCTTCTCCTCATTGGATTTTTCATGTTCAAAGTTGCAGAAGCCAGATTACAAGCTCATTTTGGTTCAACTTCAGCAACTGTGCATTGCATTGCCATGTAATGTGATGCAATGCTATCTTTCTAGCTCTCCCTTTTTACTTCCTTTTGGATAAACAGACATATTAGGCAAGCATTTTGGAGCTTTCACCTAAATAACTACAGGTGGTGAGATAAGCTGCACAATATAATTGACCTTTCAGTATATTGTTGCACACACACCATCTATTTAGCAAATGCCCTTGTTATCAACAGCAGCCTTTTAAACTCACCTGAGCTAACAGGTATGTGCGCTGGTTACTCTGCTGCGCTTAAAATTTCTTTTTTGGTTTGCTACAATGCCTTTTCTGAAACGTTGTCTCCTTCTGCTGGAACACTGACTTCTTTCATTTAATGCCTGCAGACTATAAAAGAGAACCCAACCCAAAAAGTTTGGTTGATTAGTCTGTGGCATTCTGTTAAACTGTTGCTTATGGCGGTCTCTGTGAGCTTCTCAGCGACATTCAGCCAGCCAGGTATCCTGCCTGCAGTAGATGGAATGTGGCAATGGAACGCTGGCTGCGCGTGTCATAATAGGCTCTGAGCCTTTATATACCTGTGCACAGCAGCAGCCACCTTCAGTCTGCTGCTGGACAGCCAGCAGCAGCAGGAGAGGTATGTAATCAGGAGCCCTCCTGCTAAGGGTAGACAGCTGCTCGTTCCACCCCACCCCCCGCCTTAATTGGTTCTCCTCCCTTCCAACGGTGTTGAGGCGGGTGGGAACAGCAGGGGGTGAAGGTGCTGTGTTTAAAGAGGTGGAGTTATGCAGATCTAAAACGCGTGGATTGCAGCAGCAGCAAGCCGAAAAGTGCAGGCATGTAAGGGATCTAGAGGTTGACAACATGTCTTCTTAACGGGAGTCCAGGAGCTCATCTCCACAAATGGACTTTTCAGGATCCTTGGGTGGCTCCGTAGTTTGAAACCAATTCTGGTTATCGCTTCTCGGCCTTTTGGCTAAGATCAAGTGTAGTATCTGTTCTTATCAGTTTAATATCTGATACGTCCCCTATCTGGGGACCATATATTAAATGGATTTTTAGAACAGGGAGATGGAAAAAGAGCTTGCTCTGTCCACTCCACGCATTGACCTGGTATTGCAGTATCTCCAGGACCGGTGCACCCCTTCTTTAATGCAGTTTCTAAAATCAGAAAGAATTGAATTCAATGTTTTTTGTTCATTTTGCTTGTTTGTCGGATTTTGGGATGGACTCTTTGGCTTTGCTTTTCTTCTCCTCATTGGATTTTTCATGTTCAAAGTTGCAGAAGCCAGATTACAAGCTCATTTTGGTTCAACTTCAGCAACTGTGCATTGCATTGCCATGTAATGTGATGCAATGCTATCTTTCTAGCTCTCCCTTTTTACTTCCTTTTGGATAAACAGACATATTAGGCAAGCATTTTGGAGCTTTCACCTAAATAACTACAGGTGGTGAGATAAGCTGCACAATATAATTGACCTTTCAGTATATTGTTGCACACACACCATCTATTTAGCAAATGCCCTTGTTATCAACAGCAGCCTTTTAAACTCACCTGAGCTAACAGGTATGTGCGCTGGTTACTCTGCTGCGCTTAAAATTTCTTTTTTGGTTTGCTACAATGCCTTTTCTGAAACGTTGTCTCCTTCTGCTGGAACACTGACTTCTTTCATTTAATGCCTGCAGACTATAAAAGAGAACCCAACCCAAAAAGTTTGGTTGATTAGTCTGTGGCATTCTGTTAAACTGTTGCTTATGGCGGTCTCTGTGAGCTTCTCAGCGACATTCAGCCAGCCAGGTATCCTGCCTGCAGTAGATGGAATGTGGCAATGGAACGCTGGCTGCGCGTGTCATAATAGGCTCTGAGCCTTTATATACCTGTGCACAGCAGCAGCCACCTTCAGTCTGCTGCTGGACAGCCAGCAGCAGCAGCAGCAGCAGGAGAGGTATGTAATCAGGAGCCCTCCTGCTAAGGGTAGACAGCTGCTCGTTCCACCCCACCCCCCGCCTTAATTGGTTCTCCTCCCTTCCAACGGTGTTGAGGCGGGTGGGAACAGCAGGGGGTGAAGGTGCTGTGTTTAAAGAGGTGGAGTTATGCAGATCTAAAACGCGTGGATTGCAGCAGCAGCAAGCCGAAAAGTGCAGGCATGTAAGGGATCTAGAGGTTGACAACATGTCTTCTTAACGGGAGTCCAGGAGCTCATCTCCACAAATGGACTTTTCAGGATCCTTGGGTGGCTCCGTAGTTTGAAACCAATTCTGGTTATCGCTTCTCGGCCTTTTGGCTAAGATCAAGTGTAGTATCTGTTCTTATCAGTTTAATATCTGATACGTCCCCTATCTGGGGACCATATATTAAATGGATTTTTAGAACAGGGAGATGGAAAAAGAGCTTGCTCTGTCCACTCCACGCATTGACCTGGTATTGCAGTATCTCCAGGACCGGTGCACCCCTTCTTTAATGCAGTTTCTAAAATCAGAAAGAATTGAATTCAATGTTTTTTGTTCATTTTGCTTGTTTGTCGGATTTTGGGATGGACTCTTTGGCTTTGCTTTTCTTCTCCTCATTGGATTTTTCATGTTCAAAGTTGCAGAAGCCAGATTACAAGCTCATTTTGGTTCAACTTCAGCAACTGTGCATTGCATTGCCATGTAATGTGATGCAATGCTATCTTTCTAGCTCTCCCTTTTTACTTCCTTTTGGATAAACAGACATATTAGGCAAGCATTTTGGAGCTTTCACCTAAATAACTACAGGTGGTGAGATAAGCTGCACAATATAATTGACCTTTCAGTATATTGTTGCACACACACCATCTATTTAGCAAATGCCCTTGTTATCAACAGCAGCCTTTTAAACTCACCTGAGCTAACAGGTATGTGCGCTGGTTACTCTGCTGCGCTTAAAATTTCTTTTTTGGTTTGCTACAATGCCTTTTCTGAAACTTTGTCTCCTTCTGCTGGAACACTGACTTCTTTCATTTAATGCCTGCAGACTATAAAAGAGAACCCAACCCAAAAAGTTTGGTTGATTAGTCTGTGGCATTCTGTTAAACTGTTGCTTATGGCGGTCTCTGTGAGCTTCTCAGCGACATTCAGCCAGCCAGGTATCCTGCCTGCAGTAGATGGAATGTGGCAATGGAACGCTGGCTGCGCGTGTCATAATAGGCTCTGAGCCTTTATATACCTGTGCACAGCAGCAGCCACCTTCAGTCTGCTGCTGGACAGCCAGCAGCAGCAGCAGCAGGAGAGGTATGTAATCAGGAGCCCTCCTGCTAAGGGTAGACAGCTGCTCGTTCCACCCCACCCCCCGCCTTAATTGGTTCTCCTCCCTTCCAACGGTGTTGAGGCGGGTGGGAACAGCAGGGGGTGAAGGTGCTGTGTTTAAAGAGGTGGAGTTATGCAGATCTAAAACGCGTGGATTGCAGCAGCAGCAAGCCGAAAAGTGCAGGCATGTAAGGGATCTAGAGGTTGACAACATGTCTTCTTAACGGGAGTCCAGGAGCTCATCTCCACAAATGGACTTTTCAGGATCCTTGGGTGGCTCCGTAGTTTGAAACCAATTCTGGTTATCGCTTCTCGGCCTTTTGGCTAAGATCAAGTGTAGTATCTGTTCTTATCAGTTTAATATCTGATACGTCCCCTATCTGGGGACCATATATTAAATGGATTTTTAGAACAGGGAGATGGAAAAAGAGCTTGCTCTGTCCACTCCACGCATTGACCTGGTATTGCAGTATCTCCAGGACCGGTGCACCCCTTCTTTAATGCAGTTTCTAAAATCAGAAAGAATTGAATTCAATGTTTTTTGTTCATTTTGCTTGTTTGTCGGATTTTGGGATGGACTCTTTGGCTTTGCTTTTCTTCTCCTCATTGGATTTTTCATGTTCAAAGTTGCAGAAGCCAGATTACAAGCTCATTTTGGTTCAACTTCAGCAACTGTGCATTGCATTGCCATGTAATGTGATGCAATGCTATCTTTCTAGCTCTCCCTTTTTACTTCCTTTTGGATAAACAGACATATTAGGCAAGCATTTTGGAGCTTTCACCTAAATAACTACAGGTGGTGAGATAAGCTGCACAATATAATTGACCTTTCAGTATATTGTTGCACACACACCATCTATTTAGCAAATGCCCTTGTTATCAACAGCAGCCTTTTAAACTCACCTGAGCTAACAGGTATGTGCGCTGGTTACTCTGCTGCGCTTAAAATTTCTTTTTTGGTTTGCTACAATGCCTTTTCTGAAACGTTGTCTCCTTCTGCTGGAACACTGACTTCTTTCATTTAATGCCTGCAGACTATAAAAGAGAACCCAACCCAAAAAGTTTGGTTGATTAGTCTGTGGCATTCTGTTAAACTGTTGCTTATGGCGGTCTCTGTGAGCTTCTCAGCGACATTCAGCCAGCCAGGTATCCTGCCTGCAGTAGATGGAATGTGGCAATGGAACGCTGGCTGCGCGTGTCATAATAGGCTCTGAGCCTTTATATACCTGTGCACAGCAGCAGCCACCTTCAGTCTGCTGCTGGACAGCCAGCAGCAGCAGCAGCAGGAGAGGTATGTAATCAGGAGCCCTCCTGCTAAGGGTAGACAGCTGCTCGTTCCACCCCACCCCCCGCCTTAATTGGTTCTCCTCCCTTCCAACGGTGTTGAGGCGGGTGGGAACAGCAGGGGGTGAAGGTGCTGTGTTTAAAGAGGTGGAGTTATGCAGATCTAAAACGCGTGGATTGCAGCAGCAGCAAGCCGAAAAGTGCAGGCATGTAAGGGATCTAGAGGTTGACAACATGTCTTCTTAACGGGAGTCCAGGAGCTCATCTCCACAAATGGACTTTTCAGGATCCTTGGGTGGCTCCGTAGTTTGAAACCAATTCTGGTTATCGCTTCTCGGCCTTTTGGCTAAGATCAAGTGCAGTGATCTACCGGTTGCTGCCTTGGTCATGGCTGAGAGGTGCCTTGGGTACCCGACTCCTTGGCCTCGGGGGATCGCTGCATGTAGCAGTGCGGCTTCACCCCCTTGCTGCTTTTGGGGAGCCGGATTAGTCCCGGGGCAACGAGGGGCGATCAGCCTGCCTGCTTTTTTTAAGTAGGCGAGGAGGATTTTTGCCTCCTTTGGTGTGAAGCTATGGACGGGAGAAGCCCAAATATGCTGACCTGTGAAGAGGTCCCAGTTTTTGCAAGATTGAAGAATGCAGTGCGGTTTATTTTTTTGGATCCAGAGAAGAAGAAGTCTGGCTTGTTTTTTTTGGTAGAGAAGATTTTGTTTGGACTATTGGAAGTTCAAATGGAACAAGTTTTGTCTATGTTGGAGTTCCCGAAGAGAGGGATATATGATGTTATTTTTTGTTCAGAAGATATCTTTTCTGACTTTTGGAAGAGAATGGATCTAGTGAAGGAAGATTCGATACTTGAAGGTGTTTTTTTTGTGTCGCATTTTCCTAGGAAGGAAAGGCTAATAGTAATAAGGATGTATAGTCCTTTCATATTGGAAGAAGAGATCATGACCTTTTTATCCCGGTACTGTGAGAAAGTGAGTTCTGCTGGCAAAATGTTTAACCGATATGGTTTTTGGACCACGAGGTGGAGGTTCCTGGTCAAGTTCAAGGAAAGTTCGGATGGTGTTGTGGTACTCCCACCAAGTAGATTCAAAATCGGGACAGTTAATGGAGATATGTTCTTTACAGGTATGCCGAAGTTTTGTAGGCGTTGTAAACAGTATGGCCATGAAAAGGATTCCTGTACATTACAGTGGTGTGCCAAGTGTGAAGAAGTGGGACATAAGGCAGAGAATTGTGAAAAAAGTAAGAAATGTAATCTATGTGGTGGCAGTGGTCATTTATATGATTGCTGTCCTGTCAATAAAAGGGAGGAGAAGTCAGTTGACAAGGAAGATGGAAAAGAAGAAGAGTCTGAAGCTGCCCCCCATGATGAAACGGAAGAGAACATATCTCAAAAGAAGGAGGAACAAATAAGAGATATAAGAAAAGAAGGTGATCATATGGAAGAAGATACTGAGAGTGATATCACAGACGTTGAGATTGAAAATACTAGCTTGGAAGAAGAAGTGGAGGTGGATAGGGAGTCAGAAGATCAGGAGGAAAGTGAGTCCTCCAGTCAGGATGAAAAGGAAGGTGCTGTAAGTAATATGGAAGAGGAGGAGGAGGGTGAAGAAACTAGTGAAGAAGAAAGAGAGGATGTCGCATGTGAAGCCAGAGAAGAAATTGAAGGAGTTTTGTCATCTGGGAAGGACTCTAGTAAAGCAAAGGATGTTTCAGAAAAAAATATGAGGGAGATGGAGGAGAGACAAGAAGTGTTGAAAATGCTAAAGAGTTGTGAAGGGGGGAGTCAGGCTAGTCTAAGGCGCAAAGTGTGGAATAACATTTATAGCGATATGCATCGTTTTTTTTCAACTTACAGAATACCTCAGTCGTTGGCTAAAGAGGTAGAAGAAGCTTGGGATGGTCGGTTTCTGGATGGAAGGCTTTTGAATGCCTTGGCAGCATATGGCCTGAAGAGAGGAATGTTGCCTTAAATCGTAATGGTAAAGATTGTAATGTTGTGATGTAAAGAATATGGAATAACTGTATTGTGATAATATAAACGTATATATATAAAATAAGATTGGAAAAATGGATATATGACCCACAATGATGGATAACAACCTAATACCTTTTGGAAATCATTGCAAAGCATGAAATGGTAAATATGGGACTTGTAACCTGAGTGGAAAAAAAGAAAAAAAAAAAAAAAAAAAAAAATCTGTTCTTATCAGTTTAATATCTGATACGTCCCCTATCTGGGGACCATATATTAAATGGATTTTTAGAACAGGGAGATGGAAAAAGAGCTTGCTCTGTCCACTCCACGCATTGACCTGGTATTGCAGTATCTCCAGGACCGGTGCACCCCTTCTTTAATGCAGTTTCTAAAATCAGAAAGAATTGAATTCAATGTTTTTTGTTCATTTTGCTTGTTTGTCGGATTTTGGGATGGACTCTTTGGCTTTGCTTTTCTTCTCCTCATTGGATTTTTCATGTTCAAAGTTGCAGAAGCCAGATTACAAGCTCATTTTGGTTCAACTTCAGCAACTGTGCATTGCATTGCCATGTAATGTGATGCAATGCTATCTTTCTAGCTCTCCCTTTTTACTTCCTTTTGGATAAACAGACATATTAGGCAAGCATTTTGGAGCTTTCACCTAAATAACTACAGGTGGTGAGATAAGCTGCACAATATAATTGACCTTTCAGTATATTGTTGCACACACACCATCTATTTAGCAAATGCCCTTGTTATCAACAGCAGCCTTTTAAACTCACCTGAGCTAACAGGTATGTGCGCTGGTTACTCTGCTGCGCTTAAAATTTCTTTTTTGGTTTGCTACAATGCCTTTTCTGAAACGTTGTCTCCTTCTGCTGGAACACTGACTTCTTTCATTTAATGGCTGCAGACTATAAAAGAGAACCCAACCCAAAAAGTTTGGTTGATTAGTCTGTGGCATTCTGTTAAACTGTTGCTTATGGCGGTCACTGTGAGCTTCTCAGCGACATTCAGCCAGCCAGGTATCCTGCCTGCAGTAGATGGAATGTGGCAATGGAACGCTGGCTGCGCGTGTCATAATAGGCTCTGAGCCTTTATATACCTGTGCACAGCAGCAGCCACCTTCAGTCTGCTGCTGGACAGCCAGCAGCAGCAGCAGCAGGAGAGGTATGTAATCAGGAGCCCTCCTGCTAAGGGTAGACAGCTGCTCGTTCCACCCCACCCCCCGCCTTAATTGGTTCTCCTCCCTTCCAACGGTGTTGAGGCGGGTGGGAACAGCAGGGGGTGAAGGTGCTGTGTTTAAAGAGGTGGAGTTATGCAGATCTAAAACGCGTGGATTGCAGCAGCAGCAAGCCGAAAAGTGCAGGCATGTAAGGGATCTAGAGGTTGACAACATGTCTTCTTAACGGGAGTCCAGGAGCTCATCTCCACAAATGGACTTTTCAGGATCCTTGGGTGGCTCCGTAGTTTGAAACCAATTCTGGTTATCGCTTCTCGGCCTTTTGGCTAAGATCAAGTGTAGTATCTGTTCTTATCAGTTTAATATCTGATACGTCCCCTATCTGGGGACCATATATTAAATGGATTTTTAGAACAGGGAGATGGAAAAAGAGCTTGCTCTGTCCACTCCACGCATTGACCTGGTATTGCAGTATCTCCAGGACCGGTGCACCCCTTCTTTAATGCAGTTTCTAAAATCAGAAAGAATTGAATTCAATGTTTTTTGTTCATTTTGCTTGTTTGTCGGATTTTGGGATGGACTCTTTGGCTTTGCTTTTCTTCTCCTCATTGGATTTTTCATGTTCAAAGTTGCAGAAGCCAGATTACAAGCTCATTTTGGTTCAACTTCAGCAACTGTGCATTGCATTGCCATGTAATGTGATGCAATGCTATCTTTCTAGCTCTCCCTTTTTACTTCCTTTTGGATAAACAGACATATTAGGCAAGCATTTTGGAGCTTTCACCTAAATAACTACAGGTGGTGAGATAAGCTGCACAATATAATTGACCTTTCAGTATATTGTTGCACACACACCATCTATTTAGCAAATGCCCTTGTTATCAACAGCAGCCTTTTAAACTCACCTGAGCTAACAGGTATGTGCGCTGGTTACTCTGCTGCGCTTAAAATTTCTTTTTTGGTTTGCTACAATGCCTTTTCTGAAACGTTGTCTCCTTCTGCTGGAACACTGACTTCTTTCATTTAATGCCTGCAGACTATAAAAGAGAACCCAACCCAAAAAGTTTGGTTGATTAGTCTGTGGCATTCTGTTAAACTGTTGCTTATGGCGGTCTCTGTGAGCTTCTCAGCGACATTCAGCCAGCCAGGTATCCTGCCTGCAGTAGATGGAATGTGGCAATGGAACGCTGGCTGCGCGTGTCATAATAGGCTCTGAGCCTTTATATACCTGTGCACAGCAGCAGCCACCTTCAGTCTGCTGCTGGACAGCCAGCAGCAGCAGCAGCAGGAGAGGTATGTAATCAGGAGCCCTCCTGCTAAGGGTAGACAGCTGCTCGTTCCACCCCACCCCCCACCTTAATTGGTTCTCCTCCCTTCCAACGGTGTTGAGGCGGGTGGGAACAGCAGGGGGTGAAGGTGCTGTGTTTAAAGAGGTGGAGTTATGCAGATCTAAAACGCGTGGATTGCAGCAGCAGCAAGCCGAAAAGTGCAGGCATGTAAGGGATCTAGAGGTTGACAACATGTCTTCTTAACGGGAGTCCAGGAGCTCATCTCCACAAATGGACTTTTCAGGATCCTTGGGTGGCTCCGTAGTTTGAAACCAATTCTGGTTATCGCTTCTCGGCCTTTTGGCTAAGATCAAGTGTAGTATCTGTTCTTATCAGTTTAATATCTGATACGTCCCCTATCTGGGGACCATATATTAAATGGATTTTTAGAACAGGGAGATGGAAAAAGAGCTTGCTCTGTCCACTCCACGCATTGACCTGGTATTGCAGTATCTCCAGGACCGGTGCACCCCTTCTTTAATGCAGTTTCTAAAATCAGAAAGAATTGAATTCAATGTTTTTTGTTCATTTTGCTTGTTTGTCGGATTTTGGGATGGACTCTTTGGCTTTGCTTTTCTTCTCCTCATTGGATTTTTCATGTTCAAAGTTGCAGAAGCCAGATTACAAGCTCATTTTGGTTCAACTTCAGCAACTGTGCATTGCATTGCCATGTAATGTGATGCAATGCTATCTTTCTAGCTCTCCCTTTTTACTTCCTTTTGGATAAACAGACATATTAGGCAAGCATTTTGGAGCTTTCACCTAAATAACTACAGGTGGTGAGATAAGCTGCACAATATAATTGACCTTTCAGTATATTGTTGCACACACACCATCTATTTAGCAAATGCCCTTGTTATCAACAGCAGCCTTTTAAACTCACCTGAGCTAACAGGTATGTGCGCTGGTTACTCTGCTGCGCTTAAAATTTCTTTTTTGGTTTGCTACAATGCCTTTTCTGAAACTTTGTCTCCTTCTGCTGGAACACTGACTTCTTTCATTTAATGCCTGCAGACTATAAAAGAGAACCCAACCCAAAAAGTTTGGTTGATTAGTCTGTGGCATTCTGTTAAACTGTTGCTTATGGCGGTCTCTGTGAGCTTCTCAGCGACATTCAGCCAGCCAGGAATCCTGCCTGCAGTAGATGGAATGTGGCAATGGAACGCTGGCTGCGCGTGTCATAATAGGCTCTGAGCCTTTATATACCTGTGCACAGCAGCAGCCACCTTCAGTCTGCTGCTGGACAGCCAGCAGCAACAGCAGCAGGAGAGGTATGTAATCAGGAGCCCTCCTGCTAAGGGTAGACAGCTGCTCGTTCCACCCCACCCCCCGCCTTAATTGGTTCTCCTCCCTTCCAACGGTGTTGTGGCGGGTGGGAACAGCAGGGGGTGAAGGTGCTGTGTTTAAAGAGGTGGAGTTATGCAGATCTAAAACGCGTGGATTGCAGCAGCAGCAAGCCGAAAAGTGCAGGCATGTAAGGGATCTAGAGGTTGACAACATGTCTTCTTAACGGGAGTCCAGGAGCTCATCTCCACAAATGGACTTTTCAGGATCCTTGGGTGGCTCCGTAGTTTGAAACCAATTCTGGTTATCGCTTCTCGGCCTTTTGGCTAAGATCAAGTGTAGTATCTGTTCTTATCAGTTTAATATCTGATACGTCCCCTATCTGGGGACCATATATTAAATGGATTTTTAGAACAGGGAGATGGAAAAAGAGCTTGCTCTGTCCACTCCACGCATTGACCTGGTATTGCAGTATCTCCAGGACCGGTGCACCCCTTCTTTAATGCAGTTTCTAAAATCAGAAAGAATTGAATTCAATGTTTTTTGTTCATTTTGCTTGTTTGTCGGATTTTGGGATGGACTCTTTGGCTTTGCTTTTCTTCTCCTCATTGGATTTTTCATGTTCAAAGTTGCAGAAGCCAGATTACAAGCTCATTTTGGTTCAACTTCAGCAACTGTGCATTGCATTGCCATGTAATGTGATGCAATGCTATCTTTCTAGCTCTCCCTTTTTACTTCCTTTTGGATAAACAGACATATTAGGCAAGCATTTTGGAGCTTTCACCTAAATAACTACAGGTGGTGAGATAAGCTGCACAATATAATTGACCTTTCAGTATATTGTTGCACACACACCATTTATTTAGCAAATGCCCTTGTTATCAACAGCAGCCTTTTAAACTCACCTGAGCTAACAGGTATGTGCGCTGGTTACTCTGCTGCGCTTAAAATTTCTTTTTTGGTTTGCTACAATGCCTTTTCTGAAACGTTGTCTCCTTCTGCTGGAACACTGACTTCTTTCATTTAATGCCTGCAGACTATAAAAGAGAACCCAACCCAAAAAGTTTGGTTGATTAGTCTGTGGCATTCTGTTAAACTGTTGCTTATGGCGGTCTCTGTGAGCTTCTCAGCGACATTCAGCCAGCCAGGTATCCTGCCTGCAGTAGATGGAATGTGGCAATGGAACGCTGGCTGCGCGTGTCATAATAGGCTCTGAGCCTTTATATACCTGTGCACAGCAGCAGCCACCTTCAGTCTGCTGCTGGACAGCCAGCAGCAGCAGCAGCAGGAGAGGTATGTAATCAGGAGCCCTCCTGCTAAGGGTAGACAGCTGCTCGTTCCACCCCACCCCCCGCCTTAATTGGTTCTCCTCCCTTCCAACGGTGTTGAGGCGGGTGGGAACAGCAGGGGGTGAAGGTGCTGTGTTTAAAGAGGTGGAGTTATGCAGATCTAAAACGCGTGGATTGCAGCAGCAGCAAGCCGAAAAGTGCAGGCATGTAAGGGATCTAGAGGTTGACAACATGTCTTCTTAACGGGAGTCCAGGAGCTCATCTCCACAAATGGACTTTTCAGGATCCTTGGGTGGCTCCGTAGTTTGAAACCAATTCTGGTTATCGCTTCTCGGCCTTTTGGCTAAGATCAAGTGTAGTATCTGTTCTTATCAGTTTAATATCTGATACGTCCCCTATCTGGGGACCATATATTAAATGGATTTTTAGAACAGGGAGATGGAAAAAGAGCTTGCTCTGTCCACTCCACGCATTGACCTGGTATTGCAGTATCTCCAGGACCGGTGCACCCCTTCTTTAATGCAGTTTCTAAAATCAGAAAGAATTGAATTCAATGTTTTTTGTTCATTTTGCTTGTTTGTCGGATTTTGGGATGGACTCTTTGGCTTTGCTTTTCTTCTCCTCATTGGATTTTTCATGTTCAAAGTTGCAGAAGCCAGATTACAAGCTCATTTTGGTTCAACTTCAGCAACTGTGCATTGCATTGCCATGTAATGTGATGCAATGCTATCTTTCTAGCTCTCCCTTTTTACTTCCTTTTGGATAAACAGACATATTAGGCAAGCATTTTGGAGCTTTCACCTAAATAACTACAGGTGGTGAGATAAGCTGCACAATATAATTGACCTTTCAGTATATTGTTGCACACACACCATCTATTTAGCAAATGCCCTTGTTATCAACAGCAGCCTTTTAAACTCACCTGAGCTAACAGGTATGTGCGCTGGTTACTCTGCTGCGCTTAAAATTTCTTTTTTGGTTTGCTACAATGCCTTTTCTGAAACGTTGTCTCCTTCTGCTGGAACACTGACTTCTTTCATTTAATGCCTGCAGACTATAAAAGAGAACCCAACCCAAAAAGTTTGGTTGATTAGTCTGTGGCATTCTGTTAAACTGTTGCTTATGGCGGTCTCTGTGAGCTTCTCAGCGACATTCAGCCAGCCAGGTATCCTGCCTGCAGTAGATGGAATGTGGCAATGGAACGCTGGCTGCGCGTGTCATAATAGGCTCTGAGCCTTTATATACCTGTGCACAGCAGCAGCCACCTTCAGTCTGCTGCTGGACAGCCAGCAGCAGCAGCAGCAGGAGAGGTATGTAATCAGGAGCCCTCCTGCTAAGGGTAGACAGCTGCTCGTTCCACCCCACCCCCCGCCTTAATTGGTTCTCCTCCCTTCCAACGGTGTTGAGGCGGGTGGGAACAGCAGGGGGTGAAGGTGCTGTGTTTAAAGAGATGGAGTTATGCAGATCTAAAACGCGTGGATTGCAGCAGCAGCAAGCCGAAAAGTGCAGGCATGTAAGGGATCTAGAGGTTGACAACATGTCTTCTTAACGGGAGTCCAGGAGCTCATCTCCACAAATGGACTTTTCAGGATCCTTGGGTGGCTCCGTAGTTTGAAACCAATTCTGGTTATCGCTTCTCGGCCTTTTGGCTAAGATCAAGTGTAGTATCTGTTCTTATCAGTTTAATATCTGATACGTCCCCTATCTGGGGACCATATATTAAATGGATTTTTAGAACAGGGAGATGGAAAAAGAGCTTGCTCTGTCCACTCCACGCATTGACCTGGTATTGCAGTATCTCCAGGACCGGTGCACCCCTTCTTTAATGCAGTTTCTAAAATCAGAAAGAATTGAATTCAATGTTTTTTGTTCATTTTGCTTGTTTGTCGGATTTTGGGATGGACTCTTTGGCTTTGCTTTTCTTCTCCTCATTGGATTTTTCATGTTCAAAGTTGCAGAAGCCAGATTACAAGCTCATTTTGGTTCAACTTCAGCAACTGTGCATTGCATTGCCATGTAATGTGATGCAATGCTATCTTTCTAGCTCTCCCTTTTTACTTCCTTTTGGATAAACAGACATATTAGGCAAGCATTTTGGAGCTTTCACCTAAATAACTACAGGTGGTGAGATAAGCTGCACAATATAATTGACCTTTCAGTATATTGTTGCACACACACCATCTATTTAGCAAATGCCCTTGTTATCAACAGCAGCCTTTTAAACTCACCTGAGCTAACAGGTATGTGCGCTGGTTACTCTGCTGCGCTTAAAATTTCATTTTTGGTTTGCTACAATGCCTTTTCTGAAACGTTGTCTCCTTCTGCTGGAACACTGACTTCTTTCATTTAATGCCTGCAGACTATAAAAGAGAACCCAACCCAAAAAGTTTGGTTGATTAGTCTGTGGCATTCTGTTAAACTGTTGCTTATGGCGGTCTCTGTGAGCTTCTCAGCGACATTCAGCCAGCCAGGTATCCTGCCTGCAGTAGATGGAATGTGGCAATGGAACGCTGGCTGCGCGTGTCATAATAGGCTCTGAGCCTTTATATACCTGTGCACAGCAGCAGCCACCTTCAGTCTGCTGCTGGACAGCCAGCAGCAGCAGCAGCAGGACAGGTATGTAATCAGGAGCCCTCCTGCTAAGGGTAGACAGCTGCTCGTTCCACCCCACCCCCCGCCTTAATTGGTTCTCCTCCCTTCCAACGGTGTTGAGGCGGGTGGGAACAGCAGGGGGTGAAGGTGCTGTGTTTAAAGAGGTGGAGTTATGCAGATCTAAAACGCGTGGATTGCAGCAGCAGCAAGCCGAAAAGTGCAGGCATGTAAGGGATCTAGAGGTTGACAACATGTCTTCTTAACGGGAGTCCAGGAGCTCATCTCCACAAATGGACTTTTCAGGATCCTTGGGTGGCTCCGTAGTTTGAAACCAATTCTGGTTATCGCTTCTCGGCCTTTTGGCTAAGATCAAGTGTAGTATCTGTTCTTATCAGTTTAATATCTGATACGTCCCCTATCTGGGGACCATATATTAAATGGATTTTTAGAACAGGGAGATGGAAAAAGAGCTTGCTCTGTCCACTCCACGCATTGACCTGTTATTGCAGTATCTCCAGGACCGGTGCACCCCTTCTTTAATGCAGTTTCTAAAATCAGAAAGAATTGAATTCAATGTTTTTTGTTCATTTTGCTTGTTTGTCGGATTTTGGGATGGACTCTTTGGCTTTGCTTTTCTTCTCCTCATTGGATTTTTCATGTTCAAAGTTGCAGAAGCCAGATTACAAGCTCATTTTGGTTCAACTTCAGCAACTGTGCATTGCATTGCCATGTAATGTGATGCAATGCTATCTTTCTAGCTCTCCCTTTTTACTTCCTTTTGGATAAACAGACATATTAGGCAAGCATTTTGGAGCTTTCACCTAAATAACTACAGGTGGTGAGATAAGCTGCACAATATAATTGACCTTTCAGTATATTGTTGCACACACACCATCTATTTAGCAAATGCCCTTGTTATCAACAGCAGCCTTTTAAACTCACCTGAGCTAACAGGTATGTGCGCTGGTTACTCTGCTGCGCTTAAAATTTCTTTTTGGCTTGCTACAATGCCTTTTCTGAAACGTTGTCTCCTTCTGCTGGAACACTGACTTCTTTCATTTAATGCCTGCAGACTATAAAAGAGAACCCAACCCAAAAAGTTTGGTTGATTAGCCTGTGGCATTCTGTTAAACTGTTGCTTATGGCGGTCTCTGTGAGCTTCTCAGCGACATTCAGCCAGCCAGGTATCCTGCCTGCAGTAGATGGAATGTGGCAATGGAACGCTGGCTGCGCGTGTCATAATAGGCTCTGAGCCTTTATATACCTGTGCACAGCAGCAGCCACCTTCAGTCTGCTGCTGGACAGCCAGCAGCAGCAGCAGCAGGAGAGGTATGTAATCAGGAGCCCTCCTGCTAAGGGTAGACAGCTGCTCGTTCCACCCCACCCCCCGCCTTAATTGGTTCTCCTCCCTTCCAACGGTGTTGAGGCGGGTGGGAACAGCAGGGGGTGAAGGTGCTGTGTTTAAAGAGGTGGAGTTATGCAGATCTAAAACGCGTGGATTGCAGCAGCAGCAAGCCGAAAAGTGCAGGCATGTAAGGGATCTAGAGGTTGACAACATGTCTTCTTAACGGGAGTCCAGGAGCTCATCTCCACAAATGGACTTTTCAGGATCCTTGGGTGGCTCCGTAGTTTGAAACCAATTCTGGTTATCGCTTCTCGGCCTTTTGGCTAAGATCAAGTGTAGTATCTGTTCTTATCAGTTTAATATCTGATACGTCCCCTATCTGGGGACCATATATTAAATGGATTTTTAGAACAGGGAGATGGAAAAAGAGCTTGCTCTGTCCACTCCACGCATTGACCTGGTATTGCAGTATCTCCAGGACCGGTGCACCCCTTCTTTAATGCAGTTTCTAAAATCAGAAAGAATTGAATTCAATGTTTTTTGTTCATTTTGCTTGTTTGTCGGATTTTGGGATGGACTCTTTGGCTTTGCTTTTCTTCTCCTCATTGGATTTTTCATGTTCAAAGTTGCAGAAGCCAGATTACAAGCTCATTTTGGTTCAACTTCAGCAACTGTGCATTGCATTGCCATGTAATGTGATGCAATGCTATCTTTCTAGCTCTCCCTTTTTACTTCCTTTTGGATAAACAGACATATTAGGCAAGCATTTTGGAGCTTTCACCTAAATAACTACAGGTGGTGAGATAAGCTGCACAATATAATTGACCTTTCAGTATATTGTTGCACACACACCATCTATTTAGCAAATGCCCTTGTTATCAACAGCAGCCTTTTAAACTCACCTGAGCTAACAGGTATGTGCGCTGGTTACTCTGCTGCGCTTAAAATTTCTTTTTTGGTTTGCTACAATGCCTTTTCTGAAACGTTGTCTCCTTCTGCTGGAACACTGACTTCTTTCATTTAATGCCTGCAGACTATAAAAGAGAACCCAACCCAAAAAGTTTGGTTGATTAGTCTGTGGCATTCTGTTAAACTGTTGCTTATGGCGGTCTCTGTGAGCTTCTCAGCGACATTCAGCCAGCCAGGTATCCTGCCTGCAGTAGATGGAATGTGGCAATGGAACGCTGGCTGCGCGTGTCATAATAGGCTCTGAGCCTTTATATACCTGTGCACAGCAGCACCCACCTTCAGTCTGCTGCTGGACAGCCAGCAGCAGCAGCAGCAGGAGAGGTATGTAATCAGGAGCCCTCCTGCTAAGGGTAGACAGCTGCTCGTTCCACCCCACCCCCCGTCTTAATTGGTTCTCCTCCCTTCCAACGGTGTTGAGGCGGGTGGGAACAGCAGGGGGTGAAGGTGCTGTGTTTAAAGAGGTGGAGTTATGCAGATCTAAAACGCGTGGATTGCAGCAGCAGCAAGCCGAAAAGTGCAGGCATGTAAGGGATCTAGAGGTTGACAACATGTCTTCTTAACGGGAGTCCAGGAGCTCATCTCCACAAATGGACTTTTCAGGATCCTTGGGTGGCTCCGTAGTTTGAAACCAATTCTGGTTATCGCTTCTCGGCCTTTTGGCTAAGATCAAGTGTAGTATCTGTTCTTATCAGTTTAATATCTGATACGTCCCCTATCTGGGGACCATATATTAAATGGATTTTTAGAACAGGGAGATGGAAAAAGAGCTTGCTCTGTCCACTCCACGCATTGACCTGGTATTGCAGTATCTCCAGGACCGGTGCACCCCTTCTTTAATGCAGTTTCTAAAATCAGAAAGAATTGAATTCAATGTTTTTAGTTCATTTTGCTTGTTTGTCGGATTTTGGGATGGACTCTTTGGCTTTGCTTTTCTTCTCCTCATTGGATTTTTCGTGTTCAAAGTTGCAGAAGCCAGATTACAAGCTCATTTTGGTTCAACTTCAGCAACTGTGCATTGCATTGCCATGTAATGTGATGCAATGCTATCTTTCTAGCTCTCCCTTTTTACTTCCTTTTGGATAAACAGACATATTAGGCAAGCATTTTGGAGCTTTCACCTAAATAACTACAGGTGGTGAGATAAGCTGCACAATATAATTGACCTTTCAGTATATTGTTGCACACACACCATCTATTTAGCAAATGCCCTTGTTATCAACAGCAGCCTTTTAAACTCACCTGAGCTAACAGGTATGTGCGCTGGTTACTCTGCTGCGCTTAAAATTTCTTTATTGGTTTGCTACAATGCCTTTTCTGAAACGTTGTCTCCTTCTGCTGGAACACTGACTTCTTTCATTTAATGCCTGCAGACTATAAAAGAGAACCCAACCCAAAAAGTTTGGTTGATTAGTCTGTGGCATTCTGTTAAACTGTTGCTTATGGCGGTCTCTGTGAGCTTCTCAGCGACATTCAGCCAGCCAGGTATCCTGCCTGCAGTAGATGGAATGTGGCAATGGAACGCTGGCTGCGCGTGTCATAATAGGCTCTGAGCCTTTATATACCTGTGCACAGCAGCAGCCACCTTCAGTCTGCTGCTGGACAGCCAGCAGCAGCAGCAGCAGGAGAGGTATGTAATCAGGAGCCCTCCTGCTAAGGGTAGACAGCTGCTCGTTCCACCCCACCCCCCGCCTTAATTGGTTCTCCTCCCTTCCAACGGTGTTGAGGCGGGTGGGAACAGCAGGGGGTGAAGGTGCTGTGTTTAAAGAGGTGGAGTTATGCAGATCTAAAACGCGTGGATTGCAGCAGCAGCAAGCCGAAAAGTGCAGGCATGTAAGGGATCTAGAGGTTGACAACATGTCTTCTTAACGGGAGTCCAGGAGCTCATCTCCACAAATGGACTTTTCAGGATCCTTGGGTGGCTCCGTAGTTTGAAACCAATTCTGGTTATCGCTTCTCGGCCTTTTGGCTAAGATCAAGTGTAGTATCTGTTCTTATCAGTTTAATATCTGATACGTCCCCTATCTGGTGACCATATATTAAATGGATTTTTAGAACAGGGAGATGGAAAAAGAGCTTGCTCTGTCCACTCCACGCATTGACCTGGTATTGCAGTATCTCCAGGACCGGTGCACCCCTTCTTTAATGCAGTTTCTAAAATCAGAAAGAATTGAATTCAATGTTTTTTGTTCATTTTGCTTGTTTGTCGGATTTTGGGATGGACTCTTTGGCTTTGCTTTTCTTCTCCTCATTGGATTTTTCATGTTCAAAGTTGCAGAAGCCAGATTACAAGCTCATTTTGGTTCAACTTCAGCAACTGTGCATTGCATTGCCATGTAATGTGATGCAATGCTATCTTTCTAGCTCTCCCTTTTTACTTCCTTTTGGATAAACAGACATATTAGGCAAGCATTTTGGAGCTTTCACCTAAATAACTACAGGTGGTGAGATAAGCTGCACAATATAATTGACCTTTCAGTATATTGTTGCACACACACCATCTATTTAGCAAATGCCCTTGTTATCAACAGCAGCCTTTTAAACTCACCTGAGCTAACAGGTATGTGCGCTGGTTACTCTGCTGCGCTTAAAATTTCTTTTTTGGTTTGCTACAATGCCTTTTCTGAAACGTTGTCTCCTTCTGCTGGAACACTGACTTCTTTCATTTAATGCCTGCAGACTATAAAAGAGAACCCAACCCAAAAAGTTTGGTTGATTAGTCTGTGGCATTCTGTTAAACTGTTGCTTATGGCGGTCTCTGTGAGCTTCTCAGCGACATTCAGCCAGCCAGGTATCCTGCCTGCAGTAGATGGAATGTGGCAATGGAACGCTGGCTGCGCGTGTCATAATAGGCTCTGAGCCTTTATATACCTGTGCACAGCAGCAGCCACCTTCAGTCTGCTGCTGGACAGCCAGCAGCAGCAGCAGCAGGAGAGGTATGTAATCAGGAGCCCTCCTGCTAAGGGTAGACAGCTGCTCGTTCCACCCCACCCCCCGCCTTAATTGGTTCTCCTCCCTTCCAACGGTGTTGAGGCGGGTGGGAACAGCAGGGGGTGAAGGTGCTGTGTTTAAAGAGGTGGAGTTATGCAGATCTAAAACGCGTGGATTGCAGCAGCAGCAAGCCGAAAAGTGCAGGCATGTAAGGGATCTAGAGGTTGACAACATGTCTTCTTAACGGGAGTCCAGGAGCTCATCTCCACAAATGGACTTTTCAGGATCCTTGGGTGGCTCCGTAGTTTGAAACCAATTCTGGTTATCGCTTCTCGGCCTTTTGGCTAAGATCAAGTGTAGTATCTGTTCTTATCAGTTTAATATCTGATACGTCCCCTATCTGGTGACCATATATTAAATGGATTTTTAGAACAGGGAGATGGAAAAAGAGCTTGCTCTGTCCACTCCACGCATTGACCTGGTATTGCAGTATCTCCAGGACCGGTGCACCCCTTCTTTAATGCAGTTTCTAAAATCAGAAAGAATTGAATTCAATGTTTTTTGTTCATTTTGCTTGTTTGTCGGATTTTGGGATGGACTCTTTGGCTTTGCTTTTCTTCTCCTCATTGGATTTTTCATGTTCAAAGTTGCAGAAGCCAGATTACAAGCTCATTTTGGTTCAACTTCAGCAACTGTGCATTGCATTGCCATGTAATGTGATGCAATGCTATCTTTCTAGCTCTCCCTTTTTACTTCCTTTTGGATAAACAGACATATTAGGCAAGCATTTTGGAGCTTTCACCTAAATAACTACAGGTGGTGAGATAAGCTGCACAATATAATTGACCTTTCAGTATATTGTTGCACACACACCATCTATTTAGCAAATGCCCTTGTTATCAACAGCAGCCTTTTAAACTCACCTGAGCTAACAGGTATGTGCGCTGGTTACTCTGCTGCGCTTAAAATTTCTTTTTTGGTTTGCTACAATGCCTTTTCTGAAACGTTGTCTCCTTCTGCTGGAACACTGACTTCTTTCATTTAATGCCTGCAGACTATAAAAGAGAACCCAACCCAAAAAGTTTGGTTGATTAGTCTGTGGCATTCTGTTAAACTGTTGCTTATGGCGGTCTCTGTGAGCTTCTCAGCGACATTCAGCCAGCCAGGTATCCTGCCTGCAGTAGATGGAATGTGGCAATGGAACGCTGGCTGCGCGTGTCATAATAGGCTCTGAGCCTTTATATACCTGTGCACAGCAGCAGCCACCTTCAGTCTGCTGCTGGACAGCCAGCAGCAGCAGCAGCAGCAGGAGAGGTATGTAATCAGGAGCCCTCCTGCTAAGGGTAGACAGCTGCTCGTTCCACCCCACCCCCCGCCTTAATTGGTTCTCCTCCCTTCCAACGGTGTTGAGGCGGGTGGGAACAGCAGGGGGTGAAGGTGCTGTGTTTAAAGAGGTGGAGTTATGCAGATCTAAAACGCGTGGATTGCAGCAGCAGCAAGCCGAAAAGTGCAGGCATGTAAGGGATCTAGAGGTTGACAACATGTCTTCTTAACGGGAGTCCAGGAGCTCATCTCCACAAATGGACTTTTCAGGATCCTTGGGTGGCTCCGTAGTTTGAAACCAATTCTGGTTATCGCTTCTCGGCCTTTTGGCTAAGATCAAGTGTAGTATCTGTTCTTATCAGTTTAATATCTGATACGTCCCCTATCTGGGGACCATATATTAAATGGATTTTTAGAACAGGGAGATGGAAAAAGAGCTTGCTCTGTCCACTCCACGCATTGACCTGGTATTGCAGTATCTCCAGGACCGGTGCACCCCTTCTTTAATGCAGTTTCTAAAATCAGAAAGAATTGAATTCAATGTTTTTTGTTCATTTTGCTTGTTTGTCGGATTTTGGGATGGACTCTTTGGCTTTGCTTTTCTTCTCCTCATTGGATTTTTCATGTTCAAAGTTGCAGAAGCCAGATTACAAGCTCATTTTGGTTCAACTTCAGCAACTGTGCATTGCATTGCCATGTAATGTGATGCAATGCTATCTTTCTAGCTCTCCCTTTTTACTTCCTTTTGGATAAACAGACATATTAGGCAAGCATTTTGGAGCTTTCACCTAAATAACTACAGGTGGTGAGATAAGCTGCACAATATAATTGACCTTTCAGTATATTGTTGCACACACACCATCTATTTAGCAAATGCCCTTGTTATCAACAGCAGCCTTTTAAACTCACCTGAGCTAACAGGTATGTGCGCTGGTTACTCTGCTGCGCTTAAAATTTCTTTTTTGGTTTGCTACAATGCCTTTTCTGAAACGTTGTCTCCTTCTGCTGGAACACTGACTTCTTTCATTTAATGCCTGCAGACTATAAAAGAGAACCCAACCCAAAAAGTTTGGTTGATTAGTCTGTGGCATTCTGTTAAACTGTTGCTTATGGCGGTCTCTGTGAGCTTCTCAGCGACATTCAGCCAGCCAGGTATCCTGCCTGCAGTAGATGGAATGTGGCAATGGAACGCTGGCTGCGCGTGTCATAATAGGCTCTGAGCCTTTATATACCTGTGCACAGCAGCAGCCACCTTCAGTCTGCTGCTGGACAGCCAGCAGCAGCAGCAGCAGGAGAGGTATGTAATCAGGAGCCCTCCTGCTAAGGGTAGACAGCTGCTCGTTCCACCCCACCCCCCGCCTTAATTGGTTCTCCTCCCTTCCAACGGTGTTGAGGCGGGTGGGAACAGCAGGGGGTGAAGGTGCTGTGTTTAAAGAGGTGGAGTTATGCAGATCTAAAACGCGTGGATTGCAGCAGCAGCAAGCCGAAAAGTGCAGGCATGTAAGGGATCTAGAGGTTGACAACATGTCTTCTTAACGGGAGTCCAGGAGCTCATCTCCACAAATGGACTTTTCAGGATCCTTGGGTGGCTCCGTAGTTTGAAACCAATTCTGGTTATCGCTTCTCGGCCTTTTGGCTAAGATCAAGTGTAGTATCTGTTCTTATCAGTTTAATATCTGATACGTCCCCTATCTGGGGACCATATATTAAATGGATTTTTAGAACAGGGAGATGGAAAAAGAGCTTGCTCTGTCCACTCCACGCATTGACCTGGTATTGCAGTATCTCCAGGACCGGTGCACCCCTTCTTTAATGCAGTTTCTAAAATCAGAAAGAATTGAATTCAATGTTTTTTGTTCATTTTGCTTGTTTGTCGGATTTTGGGATGGACTCTTTGGCTTTGCTTTTCTTCTCCTCATTGGATTTTTCATGTTCAAAGTTGCAGAAGCCAGATTACAAGCTCATTTTGGTTCAACTTCAGCAACTGTGCATTGCATTGCCATGTAATGTGATGCAATGCTATCTTTCTAGCTCTCCCTTTTTACTTCCTTTTGGATAAACAGACATATTAGGCAAGCATTTTGGAGCTTTCACCTAAATAACTACAGGTGGTGAGATAAGCTGCACAATATAATTGACCTTTCAGTATATTGTTGCACACACACCATCTATTTAGCAAATGCCCTTGTTATCAACAGCAGCCTTTTAAACTCACCTGAGCTAACAGGTATGTGCGCTGGTTACTCTGCTGCGCTTAAAATTTCTTTTTTGGTTTGCTACAATGCCTTTTCTGAAACGTTGTCTCCTTCTGCTGGAACACTGACTTCTTTCATTTAATGCCTGCAGACTATAAAAGAGAACCCAACCCAAAAAGTTTGGTTGATTAGTCTGTGGCATTCTGTTAAACTGTTGCTTATGGCGGTCTCTGTGAGCTTCTCAGCGACATTCAGCCAGCCAGGTATCCTGCCTGCAGTAGATGGAATGTGGCAATGGAACGCTGGCTGCGCGTGTCATAATAGGCTCTGAGCCTTTATATACCTGTGCACAGCAGCAGCCACCTTCAGTCTGCTGCTGGACAGCCAGCAGCAGCAGCAGCAGGAGAGGTATGTAATCAGGAGCCCTCCTGCTAAGGGTAGACAGCTGCTCGTTCCACCCCACCCCCCGCCTTAATTGGTTCTCCTCCCTTCCAACGGTGTTGAGGCGGGTGGGAACAGCAGGGGGTGAAGGTGCTGTGTTTAAAGAGGTGGAGTTATGCAGATCTAAAACGCGTGGATTGCAGCAGCAGCAAGCCGAAAAGTGCAGGCATGTAAGGGATCTAGAGGTTGACAACATGTCTTCTTAACGGGAGTCCAGGAGCTCATCTCCACAAATGGACTTTTCAGGATCCTTGGGTGGCTCCGTAGTTTGAAACCAATTCTGGTTATCGCTTCTCGGCCTTTTGGCTAAGATCAAGTGTAGTATCTGTTCTTATCAGTTTAATATCTGATACGTCCCCTATCTGGGGACCATATATTAAATGGATTTTTAGAACAGGGAGATGGAAAAAGAGCTTGCTCTGTCCACTCCACGCATTGACCTGGTATTGCAGTATCTCCAGGACCGGTGCACCCCTTCTTTAATGCAGTTTCTAAAATCAGAAAGAATTGAATTCAATGTTTTTTGTTCATTTTGCTTGTTTGTCGGATTTTGGGATGGACTCTTTGGCTTTGCTTTTCTTCTCCTCATTGGATTTTTCATGTTCAAAGTTGCAGAAGCCAGATTACAAGCTCATTTTGGTTCAACTTCAGCAACTGTGCATTGCATTGCCATGTAATGTGATGCAATGCTATCTTTCTAGCTCTCCCTTTTTACTTCCTTTTGGATAAACAGACATATTAGGCAAGCATTTTGGAGCTTTCACCTAAATAACTACAGGTGGTGAGATAAGCTGCACAATATAATTGACCTTTCAGTATATTGTTGCACACACACCATCTATTTAGCAAATGCCCTTGTTATCAACAGCAGCCTTTTAAACTCACCTGAGCTAACAGGTATGTGCGCTGGTTACTCTGCTGCGCTTAAAATTTCTTTTTTGGTTTGCTACAATGCCTTTTCTGAAACGTTGTCTCCTTCTGCTGGAACACTGACTTCTTTCATTTAATGCCTGCAGACTATAAAAGAGAACCCAACCCAAAAAGTTTGGTTGATTAGTCTGTGGCATTCTGTTAAACTGTTGCTTATGGCGGTCTCTGTGAGCTTCTCAGCGACATTCAGCCAGCCAGGTATCCTGCCTGCAGTAGATGGAATGTGGCAATGGAACGCTGGCTGCGCGTGTCATAATAGGCTCTGAGCCTTTATATACCTGTGCACAGCAGCAGCCACCTTCAGTCTGCTGCTGGACAGCCAGCAGCAGCAGCAGCAGGAGAGGTATGTAATCAGGAGCCCTCCTGCTAAGGGTAGACAGCTGCTCGTTCCACCCCACCCCCCGCCTTAATTGGTTCTCCTCCCTTCCAACGGTGTTGAGGCGGGTGGGAACAGCAGGGGGTGAAGGTGCTGTGTTTAAAGAGGTGGAGTTATGCAGATCTAAAACGCGTGGATTGCAGCAGCAGCAAGCCGAAAAGTGCAGGCATGTAAGGGATCTAGAGGTTGACAACATGTCTTCTTAACGGGAGTCCAGGAGCTCATCTCCACAAATGGACTTTTCAGGATCCTTGGGTGGCTCCGTAGTTTGAAACCAATTCTGGTTATCGCTTCTCGGCCTTTTGGCTAAGATCAAGTGTAGTATCTGTTCTTATCAGTTTAATATCTGATACGTCCCCTATCTGGGGACCATATATTAAATGGATTTTTAGAACAGGGAGATGGAAAAAGAGCTTGCTCTGTCCACTCCACGCATTGACCTGGTATTGCAGTATCTCCAGGACCGGTGCACCCCTTCTTTAATGCAGTTTCTAAAATCAGAAAGAATTGAATTCAATGTTTTTTGTTCATTTTGCTTGTTTGTCGGATTTTGGGATGGACTCTTTGGCTTTGCTTTTCTTCTCCTCATTGGATTTTTCATGTTCAAAGTTGCAGAAGCCAGATTACAAGCTCATTTTGGTTCAACTTCAGCAACTGTGCATTGCATTGCCATGTAATGTGATGCAATGCTATCTTTCTAGCTCTCCCTTTTTACTTCCTTTTGGATAAACAGACATATTAGGCAAGCATTTTGGAGCTTTCACCTAAATAACTACAGGTGGTGAGATAAGCTGCACAATATAATTGACCTTTCAGTATATTGTTGCACACACACCATCTATTTAGCAAATGCCCTTGTTATCAACAGCAGCCTTTTAAACTCACCTGAGCTAACAGGTATGTGCGCTGGTTACTCTGCTGCGCTTAAAATTTCTTTTTTGGTTTGCTACAATGCCTTTTCTGAAACGTTGTCTCCTTCTGCTGGAACACTGACTTCTTTCATTTAATGCCTGCAGACTATAAAAGAGAACCCAACCCAAAAAGTTTGGTTGATTAGTCTGTGGCATTCTGTTAAACTGTTGCTTATGGCGGTCTCTGTGAGCTTCTCAGCGACATTCAGCCAGCCAGGTATCCTGCCTGCAGTAGATGGAATGTGGCAATGGAACGCTGGCTGCGCGTGTCATAATAGGCTCTGAGCCTTTATATACCTGTGCACAGCAGCAGCCACCTTCAGTCTGCTGCTGGACAGCCAGCAGCAGCAGCAGCAGGAGAGGTATGTAATCAGGAGCCCTCCTGCTAAGGGTAGACAGCTGCTCGTTCCACCCCACCCCCCGCCTTAATTGGTTCTCCTCCCTTCCAACGGTGTTGAGGCGGGTGGGAACAGCAGGGGGTGAAGGTGCTGTGTTTAAAGAGGTGGAGTTATGCAGATCTAAAACGCGTGGATTGCAGCAGCAGCAAGCCGAAAAGTGCAGGCATGTAAGGGATCTAGAGGTTGACAACATGTCTTCTTAACGGGAGTCCAGGAGCTCATCTCCACAAATGGACTTTTCAGGATCCTTGGGTGGCTCCGTAGTTTGAAACCAATTCTGGTTATCGCTTCTCGGCCTTTTGGCTAAGATCAAGTGTAGTATCTGTTCTTATCAGTTTAATATCTGATACGTCCCCTATCTGGGGACCATATATTAAATGGATTTTTAGAACAGGGAGATGGAAAAAGAGCTTGCTCTGTCCACTCCACGCATTGACCTGGTATTGCAGTATCTCCAGGACCGGTGCACCCCTTCTTTAATGCAGTTTCTAAAATCAGAAAGAATTGAATTCAATGTTTTTTGTTCATTTTGCTTGTTTGTCGGATTTTGGGATGGACTCTTTGGCTTTGCTTTTCTTCTCCTCATTGGATTTTTCATGTTCAAAGTTGCAGAAGCCAGATTACAAGCTCATTTTGGTTCAACTTCAGCAACTGTGCATTGCATTGCCATGTAATGTGATGCAATGCTATCTTTCTAGCTCTCCCTTTTTACTTCCTTTTGGATAAACAGACATATTAGGCAAGCATTTTGGAGCTTTCACCTAAATAACTACAGGTGGTGAGATAAGCTGCACAATATAATTGACCTTTCAGTATATTGTTGCACACACACCATCTATTTAGCAAATGCCCTTGTTATCAACAGCAGCCTTTTAAACTCACCTGAGCTAACAGGTATGTGCGCTGGTTACTCTGCTGCGCTTAAAATTTCTTTTTTGGTTTGCTACAATGCCTTTTCTGAAACGTTGTCTCCTTCTGCTGGAACACTGACTTCTTTCATTTAATGCCTGCAGACTATAAAAGAGAACCCAACCCAAAAAGTTTGGTTGATTAGTCTGTGGCATTCTGTTAAACTGTTGCTTATGGCGGTCTCTGTGAGCTTCTCAGCGACATTCAGCCAGCCAGGTATCCTGCCTGCAGTAGATGGAATGTGGCAATGGAACGCTGGCTGCGCGTGTCATAATAGGCTCTGAGCCTTTATATACCTGTGCACAGCAGCAGCCACCTTCAGTCTGCTGCTGGACAGCCAGCAGCAGCAGCAGCAGGAGAGGTATGTAATCAGGAGCCCTCCTGCTAAGGGTAGACAGCTGCTCGTTCCACCCCACCCCCCGCCTTAATTGGTTCTCCTCCCTTCCAACGGTGTTGAGGCGGGTGGGAACAGCAGGGGGTGAAGGTGCTGTGTTTAAAGAGGTGGAGTTATGCAGATCTAAAACGCGTGGATTGCAGCAGCAGCAAGCCGAAAAGTGCAGGCATGTAAGGGATCTAGAGGTTGACAACATGTCTTCTTAACGGGAGTCCAGGAGCTCATCTCCACAAATGGACTTTTCAGGATCCTTGGGTGGCTCCGTAGTTTGAAACCAATTCTGGTTATCGCTTCTCGGCCTTTTGGCTAAGATCAAGTGTAGTATCTTTTGAAAAGGCGGTTTTGGATGTTGGCCGCCCTAGTAGATTGATACATTATGCACACTGGGGTTTAGGCGCTTGTTAGTACGCCAGGTGGCTAATATAGTCATCTGGTGGAAAGCATGGCCCCCCAGGATCGACGCCATTGGGCCGGGGAAGATCGAAAGCCCGAAGTGTGAAGTGCCCCAGGAGTGGTGACCCTGGGGTGCCTTAACTCACTGGGATTGGGAACCCCACTTGAGTTTATGGCACATTTGCACAAGCACTTCAAATTTTCTTTCTTCGCACACACCCTTATTCCGGGCCTTCTGGCCTTAGGATGGGGAATTTTTCAATTCCCGGTCGAAGGTCCGGGCAGTATTATACTGTGAAACCTTCACTATTAATTTAATTTCTTTGTCACTGTGTGTCCACTTATTCACGTGTGTCACGTCCTACTAGGATTTTGTCGGGATGCGGTTCCCTTACGGGTTCCTCTCTTGGCAGGTCTAGGGGGGGAGTGTGTGGCCATCAGGTTCCGCTCCCCCCTGAACCCCCCTGGCTCTCCTCTTTCGGGAGGAGAGCGTTGTTGGCTCCCCTCTTCCGGGAGGAGAGCACAGTCTTTGGCTCCCAGTGCCTTGCTCGGGTGAGAACTCGGGCAGGTGCTGGGGGTAAGATTGGGTCGCCTCTGGCTTCGGCTGGAGGTGGCTTTTTGTCCCTGTTCCTCGCTGTGGCCTTTTGGCTCGGAGGGACGGGGAATGGTTTGGGGGACCCTTCTCCTTTTGGAGAGGGTTTCAAGAAGACCAGCATCCTAGTGCACTTTTTTTGTGGCACTTGTCACTTTTTTAAGCGCACTCGGGTTTTGTACACGAATTCGGGCTTTCGAAAAAAAAAAAAAAAATCTGTTCTTATCAGTTTAATATCTGATACGTCCCCTATCTGGGGACCATATATTAAATGGATTTTTAGAACAGGGAGATGGAAAAAGAGCTTGCTCTGTCCACTCCACGCATTGACCTGGTATTGCAGTATCTCCAGGACCGGTGCACCCCTTCTTTAATGCAGTTTCTAAAATCAGAAAGAATTGAATTCAATGTTTTTTGTTCATTTTGCTTGTTTGTCGGATTTTGGGATGGACTCTTTGGCTTTGCTTTTCTTCTCCTCATTGGATTTTTCATGTTCAAAGTTGCAGAAGCCAGATTACAAGCTCATTTTGGTTCAACTTCAGCAACTGTGCATTGCATTGCCATGTAATGTGATGCAATGCTATCTTTCTAGCTCTCCCTTTTTACTTCCTTTTGGATAAACAGACATATTAGGCAAGCATTTTGGAGCTTTCACCTAAATAACTACAGGTGGTGAGATAAGCTGCACAATATAATTGACCTTTCAGTATATTGTTGCACACACACCATCTATTTAGCAAATGCCCTTGTTATCAACAGCAGCCTTTTAAACTCACCTGAGCTAACAGGTATGTGCGCTGGTTACTCTGCTGCGCTTAAAATTTCTTTTTTGGTTTGCTACAATGCCTTTTCTGAAACGTTGTCTCCTTCTGCTGGAACACTGACTTCTTTCATTTAATGCCTGCAGACTATAAAAGAGAACCCAACCCAAAAAGTTTGGTTGATTAGTCTGTGGCATTCTGTTAAACTGTTGCTTATGGCGGTCTCTGTGAGCTTCTCAGCGACATTCAGCCAGCCAGGTATCCTGCCTGCAGTAGATGGAATGTGGCAATGGAACGCTGGCTGCGCGTGTCATAATAGGCTCTGAGCCTTTATATACCTGTGCACAGCAGCAGCCACCTTCAGTCTGCTGCTGGACAGCCAGCAGCAGCAGCAGCAGGAGAGGTATGTAATCAGGAGCCCTCCTGCTAAGGGTAGACAGCTGCTCGTTCCACCCCACCCCCCGCCTTAATTGGTTCTCCTCCCTTCCAACGGTGTTGAGGCGGGTGGGAACAGCAGGGGGTGAAGGTGCTGTGTTTAAAGAGGTGGAGTTATGCAGATCTAAAACGCGTGGATTGCAGCAGCAGCAAGCCGAAAAGTGCAGGCATGTAAGGGATCTAGAGGTTGACAACATGTCTTCTTAACGGGAGTCCAGGAGCTCATCTCCACAAATGGACTTTTCAGGATCCTTGGGTGGCTCCGTAGTTTGAAACCAATTCTGGTTATCGCTTCTCGGCCTTTTGGCTAAGATCAAGTGTAGTATCTGTTCTTATCAGTTTAATATCTGATACGTCCCCTATCTGGGGACCATATATTAAATGGATTTTTAGAACAGGGAGATGGAAAAAGAGCTTGCTCTGTCCACTCCACGCATTGACCTGGTATTGCAGTATCTCCAGGACCGGTGCACCCCTTCTTTAATGCAGTTTCTAAAATCAGAAAGAATTGAATTCAATGTTTTTTGTTCATTTTGCTTGTTTGTCGGATTTTGGGATGGACTCTTTGGCTTTGCTTTTCTTCTCCTCATTGGATTTTTCATGTTCAAAGTTGCAGAAGCCAGATTACAAGCTCATTTTGGTTCAACTTCAGCAACTGTGCATTGCATTGCCATGTAATGTGATGCAATGCTATCTTTCTAGCTCTCCCTTTTTACTTCCTTTTGGATAAACAGACATATTAGGCAAGCATTTTGGAGCTTTCACCTAAATAACTACAGGTGGTGAGATAAGCTGCACAATATAATTGACCTTTCAGTATATTGTTGCACACACACCATCTATTTAGCAAATGCCCTTGTTATCAACAGCAGCCTTTTAAACTCACCTGAGCTAACAGGTATGTGCGCTGGTTACTCTGCTGCGCTTAAAATTTCTTTTTTGGTTTGCTACAATGCCTTTTCTGAAACGTTGTCTCCTTCTGCTGGAACACTGACTTCTTTCATTTAATGCCTGCAGACTATAAAAGAGAACCCAACCCAAAAAGTTTGGTTGATTAGTCTGTGGCATTCTGTTAAACTGTTGCTTATGGCGGTCTCTGTGAGCTTCTCAGCGACATTCAGCCAGCCAGGTATCCTGCCTGCAGTAGATGGAATGTGGCAATGGAACGCTGGCTGCGCGTGTCATAATAGGCTCTGAGCCTTTATATACCTGTGCACAGCAGCAGCCACCTTCAGTCTGCTGCTGGACAGCCAGCAGCAGCAGCAGCAGGAGAGGTATGTAATCAGGAGCCCTCCTGCTAAGGGTAGACAGCTGCTCGTTCCACCCCACCCCCCGCCTTAATTGGTTCTCCTCCCTTCCAACGGTGTTGAGGCGGGTGGGAACAGCAGGGGGTGAAGGTGCTGTGTTTAAAGAGGTGGAGTTATGCAGATCTAAAACGCGTGGATTGCAGCAGCAGCAAGCCGAAAAGTGCAGGCATGTAAGGGATCTAGAGGTTGACAACATGTCTTCTTAACGGGAGTCCAGGAGCTCATCGCCACAAATGGACTTTTCAGGATCCTTCGGTGGCTCCGTAGTTTGAAACCAATTCTGGTTATCGCTTCTCGGCCTTTTGGCTAAGATCAAGTGTAGTATCTGTTCTTATCAGTTTAATATCTGATACGTCCCCTATCTGGGGACCATATATTAAATGGATTTTTAGAACAGGGAGATGGAAAAAGAGCTTGCTCTGTCCACTCCACGCATTGACCTGGTATTGCAGTATCTCCAGGACCGGTGCACCCCTTCTTTAATGCAGTTTCTAAAATCAGAAAGAATTGAATTCAATGTTTTTTGTTCATTTTGCTTGTTTGTCGGATTTTGGGATGGACTCTTTGGCTTTGCTTTTCTTCTCCTCATTGGATTTTTCATGTTCAAAGTTGCAGAAGCCAGATTACAAGCTCATTTTGGTTCAACTTCAGCAACTGTGCATTGCATTGCCATGTAATGTGATGCAATGCTATCTTTCTAGCTCTCCCTTTTTACTTCCTTTTGGATAAACAGTAGTGTTGAGCGATACCTTCCGATATCATGAAATATCGTATCGGATTGGATCGGGCCGATACCCAAAAAGTATCGGATATCGCCGATTCCGATACCGGAAACCAATGCAAGTCAATGGGACACAAATATCGGAATGAAAATAAACCCTTTCTTTCCTTGTAGGTTAATTCTACATGAAGTAAAACAACTAAGAATAATGTAGAATGACATGAAAAGCCGGCAATTCATCAGCGGCATACACCGGTACCCGACAATTTACAACAGAAAGAATAGAGCATCACACATAGATTAGATAGATAGAAACATGTCAGTCACATATATATGAAGCACAGTGACAGTGTTGCTTACTGTACTTGTCATTTAGTGTAAAGGATTTATTAAAAAAAATATTAGTGTTTTCGTGCACCGTCTCTTTAAAAAAGCCGGCCGGCAATTCAGCAGCGGTACCCGACAATTTATAACAGAAAGAATAGAGCTTCACACATAGATTAGATAGATAGAAACATGTCAGTCACATATATATGAAGTACAGTGACAGTGTTGCTTACTGTACTTGTCATTTAGTGTAAAGGATTTATTTAAAAAAATAATAGTGTTTTCATGCACCGTCTCTTTAAGAAAGCCGGCCGGCAATTCAGCATCTGTACCCGACAATTTAGAACAGAAAGAATAGAGAATCACACATAGATTAGATAGATAGAAACATGTCAGTCACATATATATGAAGTACAGTGACAGTGTTGATTACTGTACTTGTCATTTAGTGTTAAAATAAAGGATTTATTTAAAAAAAAAATTGGCGTGGGGTTCCCCTTAATTTTAGTCTCTAGCGGAGGTTAAGCAGACAGCTGGGGCAAATGTTTGAAGCCTGGGAAGGGGGTAATACCCACGGAGCTTCCCAGGCTACTAATATCAGCCCCCAGCTGAATACCTAGCCTTTACTAGCTATTAAAATGGGGGAACCCCCCCAAAAAAATAACGTGGGGTCCCCCCTAATTTAATAGCTAGCACAGGCTAGGCAGACAGCTGGGGGCTGATATTAATAGCCCAGGAAGGGTGCCATGAATATTGGCCCCCTCCCAGGCTAGAAACACCAGCCGTCAGCCGCCCCAGAAATGGCGCATCCATAGGATGCGCCAATTCTGGCACTTAGCCTCGCTCTTCCACGCTGCCCTGGTGCGGTGGCAGGGGGTAATAGGGTTGGGGTTGATGTCAGCTTATAATGCCAGCTGACATCAAGCCCAGGTTAGTAATGGAGAGGCGTCTATAAGACACCCCCATTACTAACCCCATAGTCAAAGTTAAAAGAAAACACAAACACCCAGAGTAAAGTCCTTTAATTGAAATAAAGACACAATTCTTTATTGTTCTAAATTAAACCATACTTACCATCACGCCCATTCCAGCTGAAGCCAACGATCTCCTGCAATAAAAGAAAAATAATAAAGCAACCTCATCCTTACCTTTCGATGGTTCCCAGGACAGCTCCAGCTCTGCTACATCGAGATGACAGGATGGACCGCAGCAGAAAGCTGCCATCCAGCCTGTCATCCCGCAGACACTGAGAAGGCAGGCATGCTTGCGCTCCTCAGTGTCTCTCTGTGACGTCATCCAGATGAGCCGAGTTCATGTCCAATGAACTCAGCTCACCTCATGCACGTCACTGACAGCGTGGGAAAGTTCTCCTGCACTCAGCGCTTCAGCGTGAGAATTCTCCCACGCTGTCAGTGACATACATGAGGTGAGGTCATGTCCAATGAACTCAGCTCACCTCATGCACGTCACTGACAGTGTGGGAAAATTCTCACGCTGAAGTGCTGAGTGCAGGAGAATTTTCCCACGCTGTCAGTGACGTACATGAGGTGAGCTGAGTTCATTGGACATGACCTCGGCTCATCTTTATGCCGTCACAGCCAGACATTGAGGAGCACAAGCATGCCTGTGCTTCTCAGTGTCTGCGGGATGACAGGATGGATGGCAGCGTTCTGCTGCGGTCCAGCCTGTCATCTCGATGTAGCAGAGCTGAAGCTGTCGTGGGAGTCATGGAAAGGTAAGGATGAGGTTGCTTTATTATTTTACTTTTATTGCAGGAGATCGTTGGCTTCAGCTGGAATGGGCGTGATGGTAAGTATGGTTTAATTTAGAACAATAAAGAATTGTGTGTTTATTTCAATTAAAGGACTTTTTTCTGGGTGTTGTGTTTTTTTAAATACTTTACTAGAAATTCATGGTGGTCATGTCTAATATTGGCGTGACCCCATGAATTTTGGGCTTAGGGCCAGCTGATAATACCAAGCTGGCTTAACCCCTTTATTACCCAGTGAGCCACCGCACCAGGGCCCTGGATGAGTTGGGTACAGCGCCAGAAGATGGCGCTTCAATGAACGCGCCATTTTCTGGGGCGGCTGCGGACTGCAATTTGCAGCGGGGGTGGCCCAGAAAGCTTGGGTCTCCCTGCGCTGCGGATTCCAGCCCCCAGCTGCATAGTTGTATCTGGCTGGACACAAAAATAGGGCGAAGCTCCACGTATTTTTTTTTTTTAATTATTTCATGAAATTCATGAAATAATTAAGAAAAAAAGGGCTTCCCTATATTGTTGTGTCCAACCAGGTACAAATAGGCAGCTGGTGGTTGGGGGCAGCCCGTTCCTGCCTGCTGTACCTGGCTGGACACAAATATAGTGCGAAGCCCCACGTCAATTTTTTTTAAATCATTTCAGGAAATTCATGAAATAATTAAAAAAAATTGATGTGGGGCTTCGCCCTATATTTGTGTCCAGTCAGGTACAGCAGGCAGGAACGGGCTGCCCCCAACCACCAGCTGCCTATTTGTACCTAGCCGGACACAACAATATAGGGAAGCCCTTTTTTTCTTAATTATTCCATGAATTTCATGAATTAAAAAAAAAAAAACGTGGAGCTTCGCCCTATTTTTGTGTCCAGCCAGGTACAACTAGGCAGCTGGGGGCTGGAATCTGCAGCGCAGGGAGGCCCAAGCTTTCTGGGCCCCACCCGCTGCAAATTGCAGTCCGCAGCCGCCCCGGAAAATGGCGCGTTCATAGAAGCGCCATCTTCTGGCGCTGTACCCAACTCATCCAGGGCCCTGGTGCGGTGGCTCACTGGGTAATAAAGGGGTTAAGGCCAGCTTGGCATTATCAGCTGGCCCTAAGCCCGAAATTCATGGGGTCACGCCAATATTAGACATGACCACCATGAATTTCTAGTAAAGTATTTAAAAAAAACACAAACACCCAGAAAAAAGTCCTTTAATTGAAATAAACACACAATTCTTTATTGTTCTAAATTAAACCATACTTACCATCACGCCCATTCCAGCTGAAGCCAACGATCTCCTGCAATAAAAGAAAAATAATAAAGCAACCTCATCCTTACCTTTCCATGGCTCCCACGACGGCTCCAGCTCTGCTACATCGAGATGACAGGCTGGACCGCAGCAGAACGCTGCCATCCAGCCTGTCATCCCGCAGACACTGAGAAGCGCAGGCATACTTCCACTCCTCAGTGTCTGGCTGTGACGGCATCCAGATGAGCCGACAATGAACTCGGCTCACCTCATGTACGTCACTGACAGCGTGGGAGAATTCTACTGCACTCAGCGCTTCAGCGTGAGAATTTTCCCACGCTGTCAGTGACGTGCATGAGGTGAGGTCATGTCCAATGAACTCGGCGCACCTCATGCACGTCACTGACAGTGTGGGAGAATTCTCACGCTGAAGCGCTGAGTGCAGGAGAATTTTCCCACGCTGTCAGTGACGTGCATGAGGTGAGCTGAGTTCATTGGACATGACCTCGGCTCATCTGGATGCCGTCACAGCGAGACACTGAGGAGCGCAAGCATGTCTGCGCTTCTCAGTGTCTGCGGGATGACAGGCTGGATGGCAGCGTTCTGCTGCGGTCCAGCCTGTCATCTCGATGTAGCAGAGCTGAAGCTGTCCTGGGAACCATGGAAAGGTAAGGATGAGGTTGCTTTATTATTTTACTTTTATTGCAGGAGATCGTTGGCTTCAGCTGGAATGGGCGTGACTGTAAGTATGGTTTAATTTAGAACAATAAAGAATTGTGTCTTTATTTCAATTAAAGGACTTTTTTCTGGGTGTTTGTGTTTTTTTTAAATACTTTACTAGAAATTCATGGCGGTCATGTCTAATATTGGCGTGACCCCATGAATTTCGGGCTTAGGGCCAGCTGATAATGCCAAGCTGGCCTTAACCCCTTTATTACCCAATGAGCCACCGCACCAGGGCCCTGGATGAGTTGGGTACAGCGCCAGAAGATGGCGCTTCTATGAACGCGCCATTTTCCGGGGCGGCTGCGGACTGCAATTTGCAGCGGGTGGGGCCCAGAAAGCTTGGGTCTCCCTGCGCTGCAGATTCCAGCCCCCAGCTGCCTAGTTGTACCTGGCTGGACACAAAAATAGGGCGAAGCGCCACACATTTTTTTTTTTAATTATTTCATGAAATTCATGGAATAATTAAGAAAAAAAGGGCTTCCCTATATTGTTGTGTCCGGCTAGGTACAAATAGGCAGCTGGTGGTTGGGGGCAGCCCGTTCCTGCCTGCTGTACCTGGCTGGACACAAATATAGTGCGAAGCCCCACGTCAATTTTTTTTTTATTATTTCATGAAATTCATGGAATAATTAAGAAAAAAAGGGCTTCCCTATATTGTTGTGTCCGGCCAGGTACAAATAGGCAGCTGGTGGTTGGGGGCAGCCCGTTCCTGCCTGCTGTACCTGACTGGACACAAATATAGGGCGAAGCCCCACATAATTTTTTTTTAATTATTTCATGAATTTCCTGAAATAATTAAAAAAAAATTGACGTGGGGCTTCACACTATATTTGTGTCCAGCCAGGTACAGCAGGCAGGAACGGGCTGCCCCCAACCACCAGCTGCCTATTTGTACCTGGCCAGACACAACAATATAGGGAAGCCCTTTTTTTCTTAATTATTCCATGAATTTCATGAAATAATTAAAAAAAAAAAAACGTGGGGCTTCTCCCTATTTTTGTGTCCAGCCAGGTACAACTAGGCAGCTGGGGGATGGAATCTGCAGCGCAGGGAGGCCCAAGCTTTCTGCCCCCCCCCCCCCCCGCTGAAAATTGCAGTCCGCGGCCGCCCCGGAAAATGGCGCGTTCATAGAAGCTGGATGCTGTACCTGGCTGGCATACAAAAATATGGCGAAGCCCACGTCAAAAGTTTTGGGAAAAATTTATTAAAAAATAAATAATAATTTAGGGACTGCATCTTTATTAAGTCCTCAAATGTCATTTAGTGTTAAAATAAAGGATTTATTTTAAAAAAAAATGGCGTGGGATCCCCCATAATTTTAGTCTCTAGCGGAGGTTAAGCAGACGGCTGGGGCAGATGTTTGAAGCCTGGGAAGGGGGTAAAACCCACGGAGCTTCCCAGGCTACTAATATCAGCCCCCAGCTGAATACCTAGCCTTTACTAGCTATTAAAATGGGGGACCCCCCCCAAAAAAATGACGTGGGGTCCCCCCTATTTTAATAGCTAGCAAAGGCTAGGCAGACAGCTGGGGGCTGATATTAATAGCTCAGGAAGGGTGCCATGAATATTGGCCCCCTCCCAGGCTAGAAACACCAGCCGTCAGCCGCCCCAGAAATGGCGCATCCATAGGATGCGCCAATTCTGGCACTTAGCCTCGCTCTTCCACGCTGCCCTGGTGCGGTGGCAGGGGGTAATAGTGGTGGGGTTCATGTCAGCGCCAGCTGCCATGAAGCCCAGGTTAGTAATGATGGGTGTCTATAAGACACCCCCATTACTAACCTACAAAGTGTTAAAAAGAAAAAACACACTACACCCAGAAAAAAATAATTTATTTGAAATAAAACACCATTTTATTTAATTCTTAGTTTACTAAAAAAAAATAGTTACCTGTCCACGTTCCTGCGCTGATCTCCCATGCACAGCTGTCACATCTGGAGATGGTGACAGCTGTGCATGGCTGCTGTAAGCTCACGCTGCCGGGAACACGTCCGCTCCCGGCAGCGGGAGCCACTGACTGAGGTTACCGGAGTGCATTCAGGCAGCGCAGCTCCGGAGACCTCCTTTACGGCAGTGCTGTACCGTGGGAATTTCTCACGATACAGCAGTGCCGTAAAGCAGCTAACCGGAGCAGCGCTGCCTTAACTCTGGTGAACCCTTACGGCCCCGTCATTCTAGCGGCGGCAGCGGTTCAGAGCGGTCACATTCTATGTGGCTGCTCTGAACTGGAGATCTTCGTGGGACACTCGTGGACTGCTACGGAGGGGTAAGGATAAGGTTGTGGTTTATTATTTTATATTTTATTACAGGAGATCGATGGCTTCGGGGAATTAGGTGTCTAGGTGAGTATAGGTGTAGTTTTTTATTTTTTACTTTATTTTAGGTGACGATCGGCGGGGACAGGTAATGTATAAACTAATTTCTTTTAGGTAACCACTGGCCACCAATGACATGTATCTAACATTTATTGGGGACACAGTAGGGCAATTTATATAGCAGGATCAGGCTGATGGGAACTACTGCTCCCATCGAGCTGATCCTGCTGGCACGAGTGGACGGGGGACAGACATAGGCCGATGGGAGTAGTAGTGTCACATCGGCCTATGTCTGCCTGCACGCACAGACACCCCGCACACACACCCCGCACACACACACACCCCGCACACACACACACCCCGCACACACACACACCCCGCACACACACACACCCCGCACACACACACCCCGCACACACACACCCCGCACACACTAATCATGACGGGTCTGGGAGGTGAGGCTGACCTGTGCGGCCGTGGGAAAGTTCATGTGAGTTCATGCAGTCAAGCATGAACTCACATGAACCCTCTGAGGGCACCGCGGCTACTTCAAATGAACAGCTGATCGGCATCACCTGATACCTCAGCTGTTCATTTGAAATAACCGGCGGGAAAGCGCAGCACAGAACGGGAAAGCCGGCGGTGAAGTCTTTTCACTGCCGGCTTCCCCGCCCGGGTCCTTCGCTCCTTGGTGCTGCGCTCCCCGCCCGGTCCTAATTTACGATTGGGATTGGAGGTGGCGAGGGGAACGGAGGATCGGGGTGGGAGGCTGCGGGGAAGCAGTATGGGGCTGTGTGATTGTTTAAAAGCCGGCGGCTTTTTACCGCCCGCCGGCTTTTAAACAATCAGCAGAATTCTCCCACGCTGGGATGGCATTCTGATGACAAGCTGGATCGCAGCTGAGCGCTGCCATCCAGCTTGTCATCCTTCACAGACACTGCAGAGCGCAGGCATTATGGGAACTTCCGATTCCGGTATTCGATATTATAAAAGTATCGGAATTAAGTATCGGAATTCCGATACAGTGAATATCGGCCGATACCCGATATTTCAGTATCGGAATGCTCAACACTAATAAACAGACATATTAGGCAAGCATTTTGGAGCTTTCACCTAAATAACTACAGGTGGTGAGATAAGCTGCACAATATAATTGACCTTTCAGTATATTGTTGTACACACACCATCTATTTAGCAAATGCCCTTGTTATCAACAGCAGCCTTTTAAACTCACCTGAGCTAACAGGTATGTGCGCTGGTTACTCTGCTGCGCTTAAAATTTCTTTTTTGGTTTGCTACAATGCCTTTTCTGAAATGTTGTCTCCTTCTGCTGGAACACTGACTTCTTTCATTTAATGCCTGCAGACTATAAAAGAGAACCCAACCCAAAAAGTTTGGTTGATTAGTCTGTGGCATTCTGTTAAACTGTTGCTTATGGCGGTCTCTGTGAGCTTCTCAGCGACATTCAGCCAGCCAGGTATCCTGCCTGCAGTAGATGGAATGTGGCAATGGAACGCTGGCTGCGCGTGTCATAATAGGCTCTGAGCCTTTATATACCTGTGCACAGCAGCAGCCACCTTCAGTCTGCTGCTGGACAGCCAGCAGCAGCAGCAGCAGGAGAGGTATGTAATCAGGAGCCCTCCTGCTAAGGGTAGACAGCTGCTCGTTCCACCCCACCCCCCGCCTTAATTGGTTCTCCTCCCTTCCAACGGTGTTGAGGCGGGTGGGAACAGCAGGGGGTGAAGGTGCTGTGTTTAAAGAGGTGGAGTTATGCAGATCTAAAACGCGTGGATTGCAGCAGCAGCAAGCCGAAAAGTGCAGGCATGTAAGGGATCTAGAGGTTGACAACATGTCTTCTTAACGGGAGTCCAGGAGCTCATCTCCACAAATGGACTTTTCAGGATCCTTGGGTGGCTCCGTAGTTTGAAACCAATTCTGGTTATCGCTTCTCGGCCTTTTGGCTAAGATCAAGTGTAGTATCTGTTCTTATCAGTTTAATATCTGATACGTCCCCTATCTGGGGACCATATATTAAATGGATTTTTAGAACAGGGAGATGGAAAAAGAGCTTGCTCTGTCCACTCCACGCATTGACCTGGTATTGCAGTATCTCCAGGACCGGTGCACCCCTTCTTTAATGCAGTTTCTAAAATCAGAAAGAATTGAATTCAATGTTTTTTGTTCATTTTGCTTGTTTGTCGGATTTTGGGATGGACTCTTTGGCTTTGCTTTTCTTCTCCTCATTGGATTTTTCATGTTCAAAGTTGCAGAAGCCAGATTACAAGCTCATTTTGGTTCAACTTCAGCAACTGTGCATTGCATTGCCATGTAATGTGATGCAATGCTATCTTTCTAGCTCTCCCTTTTTACTTCCTTTTGGATAAACAGACATATTAGGCAAGCATTTTGGAGCTTTCACCTAAATAACTACAGGTGGTGAGATAAGCTGCACAATATAATTGACCTTTCAGTATATTGTTGCACACACACCATCTATTTAGCAAATGCCCTTGTTATCAACAGCAGCCTTTTAAACTCACCTGAGCTAACAGGTATGTGCGCTGGTTACTCTGCTGCGCTTAAAATTTCTTTTTTGGTTTGCTACAATGCCTTTTCTGAAACGTTGTCTCCTTCTGCTGGAACACTGACTTCTTTCATTTAATGCCTGCAGACTATAAAAGAGAACCCAACCCAAAAAGTTTGGTTGATTAGTCTGTGGCATTCTGTTAAACTGTTGCTTATGGCGGTCTCTGTGAGCTTCTCAGCGACATTCAGCCAGCCAGGTATCCTGCCTGCAGTAGATGGAATGTGGCAATGGAACGCTGGCTGCGCGTGTCATAATAGGCTCTGAGCCTTTATATACCTGTGCACAGCAGCAGCCACCTTCAGTCTGCTGCTGGACAGCCAGCAGCAGCAGGAGAGGTATGTAATCAGGAGCCCTCCTGCTAAGGGTAGACAGCTGCTCGTTCCACCCCACCCCCCGCCTTAATTGGTTCTCCTCCCTTCCAACGGTGTTGAGGCGGGTGGGAACAGCAGGGGGTGAAGGTGCTGTGTTTAAAGAGGTGGAGTTATGCAGATCTAAAACGCGTGGATTGCAGCAGCAGCAAGCCGAAAAGTGCAGGCATGTAAGGGATCTAGAGGTTGACAACATGTCTTCTTAACGGGAGTCCAGGAGCTCATCTCCACAAATGGACTTTTCAGGATCCTTGGGTGGCTCCGTAGTTTGAAACCAATTCTGGTTATCGCTTCTCGGCCTTTTGGCTAAGATCAAGTGTAGTATCTGTTCTTATCAGTTTAATATCTGATACGTCCCCTATCTGGGGACCATATATTAAATGGATTTTTAGAACAGGGAGATGGAAAAAGAGCTTGCTCTGTCCACTCCACGCATTGACCTGGTATTGCAGTATCTCCAGGACCGGTGCACCCCTTCTTTAATGCAGTTTCTAAAATCAGAAAGAATTGAATTCAATGTTTTTTGTTCATTTTGCTTGTTTGTCGGATTTTGGGATGGACTCTTTGGCTTTGCTTTTCTTCTCCTCATTGGATTTTTCATGTTCAAAGTTGCAGAAGCCAGATTACAAGCTCATTTTGGTTCAACTTCAGCAACTGTGCATTGCATTGCCATGTAATGTGATGCAATGCTATCTTTCTAGCTCTCCCTTTTTACTTCCTTTTGGATAAACAGACATATTAGGCAAGCATTTTGGAGCTTTCACCTAAATAACTACAGGTGGTGAGATAAGCTGCACAATATAATTGACCTTTCAGTATATTGTTGCACACACACCATCTATTTAGCAAATGCCCTTGTTATCAACAGCAGCCTTTTAAACTCACCTGAGCTAACAGGTATGTGCGCTGGTTACTCTGCTGCGCTTAAAATTTCTTTTTTGGTTTGCTACAATGCCTTTTCTGAAACGTTGTCTCCTTCTGCTGGAACACTGACTTCTTTCATTTAATGCCTGCAGACTATAAAAGAGAACCCAACCCAAAAAGTTTGGTTGATTAGTCTGTGGCATTCTGTTAAACTGTTGCTTATGGCGGTCTCTGTGAGCTTCTCAGCGACATTCAGCCAGCCAGGTATCCTGCCTGCAGTAGATGGAATGTGGCAATGGAACGCTGGCTGCGCGTGTCATAATAGGCTCTGAGCCTTTATATACCTGTGCACAGCAGCAGCCACCTTCAGTCTGCTGCTGGACAGCCAGCAGCAGCAGCAGCAGGAGAGGTATGTAATCAGGAGCCCTCCTGCTAAGGGTAGACAGCTGCTCGTTCCACCCCACCCCCCGCCTTAATTGGTTCTCCTCCCTTCCAACGGTGTTGAGGCGGGTGGGAACAGCAGGGGGTGAAGGTGCTGTGTTTAAAGAGGTGGAGTTATGCAGATCTAAAACGCGTGGATTGCAGCAGCAGCAAGCCGAAAAGTGCAGGCATGTAAGGGATCTAGAGGTTGACAACATGTCTTCTTAACGGGAGTCCAGGAGCTCATCTCCACAAATGGACTTTTCAGGATCCTTGGGTGGCTCCGTAGTTTGAAACCAATTCTGGTTATCGCTTCTCGGCCTTTTGGCTAAGATCAAGTGTAGTATCTGTTCTTATCAGTTTAATATCTGATACGTCCCCTATCTGGGGACCATATATTAAATGGATTTTTAGAACAGGGAGATGGAAAAAGAGCTTGCTCTGTCCACTCCACGCATTGACCTGGTATTGCAGTATCTCCAGGACCGGTGCACCCCTTCTTTAATGCAGTTTCTAAAATCAGAAAGAATTGAATTCAATGTTTTTTGTTCATTTTGCTTGTTTGTCGGATTTTGGGATGGACTCTTTGGCTTTGCTTTTCTTCTCCTCATTGGATTTTTCATGTTCAAAGTTGCAGAAGCCAGATTACAAGCTCATTTTGGTTCAACTTCAGCAACTGTGCATTGCATTGCCATGTAATGTGATGCAATGCTATCTTTCTAGCTCTCCCTTTTTACTTCCTTTTGGATAAACAGACATATTAGGCAAGCATTTTGGAGCTTTCACCTAAATAACTACAGGTGGTGAGATAAGCTGCACAATATAATTGACCTTTCAGTATATTGTTGCACACACACCATCTATTTAGCAAATGCCCTTGTTATCAACAGCAGCCTTTTAAACTCACCTGAGCTAACAGGTATGTGCGCTGGTTACTCTGCTGCGCTTAAAATTTCTTTTTTGGTTTGCTACAATGCCTTTTCTGAAACGTTGTCTCCTTCTGCTGGAACACTGACTTCTTTCATTTAATGCCTGCAGACTATAAAAGAGAACCCAACCCAAAAAGTTTGGTTGATTAGTCTGTGGCATTCTGTTAAACTGTTGCTTATGGCGGTCTCTGTGAGCTTCTCAGCGACATTCAGCCAGCCAGGTATCCTGCCTGCAGTAGATGGAATGTGGCAATGGAACGCTGGCTGCGCGTGTCATAATAGGCTCTGAGCCTTTATATACCTGTGCACAGCAGCAGCCACCTTCAGTCTGCTGCTGGACAGCCAGCAGCAGCAGCAGCAGGAGAGGTATGTAATCAGGAGCCCTCCTGCTAAGGGTAGACAGCTGCTCGTTCCACCCCACCCCCCGCCTTAATTGGTTCTCCTCCCTTCCAACGGTGTTGAGGCGGGTGGGAACAGCAGGGGGTGAAGGTGCTGTGTTTAAAGAGGTGGAGTTATGCAGATCTAAAACGCGTGGATTGCAGCAGCAGCAAGCCGAAAAGTGCAGGCATGTAAGGGATCTAGAGGTTGACAACATGTCTTCTTAACGGGAGTCCAGGAGCTCATCTCCACAAATGGACTTTTCAGGATCCTTGGGTGGCTCCGTAGTTTGAAACCAATTCTGGTTATCGCTTCTCGGCCTTTTGGCTAAGATCAAGTGTAGTATCTTTCGAAAAGGCGGTTTTGGATGTTGGCCGCCCTAGTAGATTGATACATTATGCACACTGGGGTTTAGGCGCTTGTTAGTACGCCAGGTGGCTAATATAGTCATCTGGTGGAAAGCATGGCCCCCCTGGATCGACGCCATTGGGCCGGGGAAGATCGAAAGCCCGAAGTGTGAAGTGCCCCAGGAGTGGTGACCCTGGGGTGCCTTAACTCACTGGGATTGGGAACCCCACTTGAGTTTATGGTACATTTGCACAAGCACTTCAAATTTTCTTTCTTCGCACACACCCTTACTCCGGGCCTTCTGGCCTTAGGATGGGGAATTTTTCAATTCCCAGTCGAAGGTCCGGGCAGTATTATACTGTGAAACCTTCACTATTTATTTAATTTCTTTGTCACTGTGTGTCCACTTATTCACGTGTGTCACGTCCTACTAGGATTTTGTCGGGATGCGGTTCCCTTACGGGTTCCTCTCTTGGCAGGTCTAGGGGGGGAGTGTGTGGCCATCAGGTTCCGCTCCCCCCTGAAACCCCTGGCTCTCCTCTTTCGGGAGGAGAGCGTTGTTGGCTCCCCTCTTCGGGGAGGGGAGCACAGTCTTTGGCTCCCAGTGCCTTGCTCGGGTGAGAACTCGGGCAGGTGCTGGGGGTAAGATTGGGTCGCCTCTGGCTTCGGCTGGAGGTGGCTTTTTGTCCCTGTTCCTCGCTGTGGCCTTTTGGCTCGGAGGGACGGGGAATGGTTTGGGGGACCCTTCTCCTTTTGGAGAGGGTTTCAAGAAGACCAGCATCCTAGTGCACTTTTTTTGTGGCACTTGTCACTTTTTTAAGCGCACTCGGGTTTTGTACACGAATTCGGGCTTTCAAAAAAAAAAAAAAAAAAATCTGTTCTTATCAGTTTAATATCTGATACGTCCCCTATCTGGGGACCATATATTAAATGGATTTTTAGAACAGGGAGATGGAAAAAGAGCTTGCTCTGTCCACTCCACGCATTGACCTGGTATTGCAGTATCTCCAGGACCGGTGCACCCCTTCTTTAATGCAGTTTCTAAAATCAGAAAGAATTGAATTCAATGTTTTTTGTTCATTTTGCTTGTTTGTCGGATTTTGGGATGGACTCTTTGGCTTTGCTTTTCTTCTCCTCATTGGATTTTTCATGTTCAAAGTTGCAGAAGCCAGATTACAAGCTCATTTTGGTTCAACTTCAGCAACTGTGCATTGCATTGCCATGTAATGTGATGCAATGCTATCTTTCTAGCTCTCCCTTTTTACTTCCTTTTGGATAAACAGACATATTAGGCAAGCATTTTGGAGCTTTCACCTAAATAACTACAGGTGGTGAGATAAGCTGCACAATATAATTGACCTTTCAGTATATTGTTGCACACACACCATCTATTTAGCAAATGCCCTTGTTATCAACAGCAGCCTTTTAAACTCACCTGAGCTAACAGGTATGTGCGCTGGTTACTCTGCTGCGCTTAAAATTTCTTTTTTGGTTTGCTACAATGCCTTTTCTGAAACGTTGTCTCTTTCTGCTGGAACACTGACTTCTTTCATTTAATGCCTGCAGACTATAAAAGAGAACCCAACCCAAAAAGTTTGGTTGATTAGTCTGTGGCATTCTGTTAAACTGTTGCTTATGGCGGTCTCTGTGAGCTTCTCAGCGACATTCAGCCAGCCAGGTATCCTGCCTGCAGTAGATGGAATGTGGCAATGGAACGCTGGCTGCGCGTGTCATAATAGGCTCTGAGCCTTTATATACCTGTGCACAGCAGCAGCCACCTTCAGTCTGCTGCTGGACAGCCAGCAGCAGCAGCAGCAGGAGAGGTATGTAATCAGGAGCCCTCCTGCTAAGGGTAGAGAGCTGCTCGTTCCACCCCACCCCCCGCCTTAATTGGTTCTCCTCCCTTCCAACGGTGTTGAGGCGGGTGGGAACAGCAGGGGGTGAAGGTGCTGTGTTTAAAGAGGTGGAGTTATGCAGATCTAAAACGCGTGGATTGCAGCAGCAGCAAGCCGAAAAGTGCAGGCATGTAAGGGATCTAGAGGTTGACAACATGTCTTCTTAACGGGAGTCCAGGAGCTCATCTCCACAAATGGACTTTTCAGGATCCTTGGGTGGCTCCGTAGTTTGAAACCAATTCTGGTTATCGCTTCTCGGCCTTTTGGCTAAGATCAAGTGTAGTATCTGTTCTTATCAGTTTAATATCTGATACGTCCCCTATCTGGGGACCATATATTAAATGGATTTTTAGAACAGGGAGATGGAAAAAGAGCTTGCTCTGTCCACTCCACGCATTGACCTGGTATTGCAGTATCTCCAGGACCGGTGCACCCCTTCTTTAATGCAGTTTCTAAAATCAGAAAGAATTGAATTCAATGTTTTTTGTTCATTTTGCTTGTTTGTCGGATTTTGGGATGGACTCTTTGGCTTTGCTTTTCTTCTCCTCATTGGATTTTTCATGTTCAAAGTTGCAGAAGCCAGATTACAAGCTCATTTTGGTTCAACTTCAGCAACTGTGCATTGCATTGCCATGTAATGTGATGCAATGCTATCTTTCTAGCTCTCCCTTTTTACTTCCTTTTGGATAAACAGACATATTAGGCAAGCATTTTGGAGCTTTCACCTAAATAACTACAGGTGGTGAGATAAGCTGCACAATATAATTGACCTTTCAGTATATTGTTGCACACACACCATCTATTTAGCAAATGCCCTTGTTATCAACAGCAGCCTTTTAAACTCACCTGAGCTAACAGGTATGTGCGCTGGTTACTCTGCTGCGCTTAAAATTTCTTTTTTGGTTTGCTACAATGCCTTTTCTGAAACGTTGTCTCCTTCTGCTGGAACACTGACTTCTTTCATTTAATGCCTGCAGACTATAAAAGAGAACCCAACCCAAAAAGTTTGGTTGATTAGTCTGTGGCATTCTGTTAAACTGTTGCTTATGGCGGTCTCTGTGAGCTTCTCAGCGACATTCAGCCAGCCAGGTATCCTGCCTGCAGTAGATGGAATGTGGCAATGGAACGCTGGCTGCGCGTGTCATAATAGGCTCTGAGCCTTTATATACCTGTGCACAGCAGCAGCCACCTTCAGTCTGCTGCTGGACAGCCAGCAGCAGCAGCAGCAGGAGAGGTATGTAATCAGGAGCCCTCCTGCTAAGGGTAGACAGCTGCTCGTTCCACCCCACCCCCCGCCTTAATTGGTTCTCCTCCCTTCCAACGGTGTTGAGGCGGGTGGGAACAGCAGGGGGTGAAGGTGCTGTGTTTAAAGAGGTGGAGTTATGCAGATCTAAAACGCGTGGATTGCAGCAGCAGCAAGCCGAAAAGTGCAGGCATGTAAGGGATCTAGAGGTTGACAACATGTCTTCTTAACGGGAGTCCAGGAGCTCATCTCCACAAATGGACTTTTCAGGATCCTTGGGTGGCTCCGTAGTTTGAAACCAATTCTGGTTATCGCTTCTCGGCCTTTTGGCTAAGATCAAGTGTAGTATCTTTCGAAAAGGCGGTTTTGGATGTTGGCCGCCCTAGTAGATTGATACATTATGCACACTGGGGTTTAGGCGCTTGTTAGTACGCCAGGTGGCTAATATAGTCATCTGGTGGAAAGCATGGCACCCCTGGATCGACGCCATTGGGCCGGGGAAGATCGAAAGCCCGAAGTGTGAAGTGCCCCAGGAGTGGTGACCCTGGGGTGCCTTAACTCACTGGGATTGGGAACCCCACTTGAGTTTATGGTACATTTGCACAAGCACTTCAAATTTTCTTTCTTCGCACACACCCTTATTCCGGGCCTTCTGGCCTTAGGATGGGGAATTTTTCAATTCCCGGTCGAAGGTCCGGGCAGTATTATACTGTGAAACCTTCACTATTTATTTAATTTCTTTGTCACTGTGTGTCCACTTATTCACGTGTGTCACGTCCTACTAGGATTTTGTCGGGATGCGGTTCCCTTACGGGTTCCTCTCTTGGCAGGTCTAGGGGGGGAGTGTGTGGCCATCAGGTTCCGCTCCCCCCTGAAACCCCTGGCTCTCCTCTTTCGGGAGGAGAGCGTTGTTGGCTCCCCTCTTCGGGGAGGGGAGCACAGTCTTTGGCTCCCAGTGCCTTGCTCGGGTGAGAACTCGGGCAGGTGCTGGGGGTAAGATTGGGTCGCCTCTGGCTTCGGCTGGAGGTGGCTTTTTGTCCCTGTTCCTCGCTGTGGCCTTTTGGCTCGGAGGGACGGGGAATGGTTTGGGGGACCCTTCTCCTTTTGGAGAGGGTTTCAAGAAGACCAGCATCCTAGTGCACTTTTTTTGTGGCACTTGTCACTTTTTTAAGCGCACTCGGGTTTTGTACACGAATTCGGGCTTTCAAAAAAAAAAAAAAATCTGTTCTTATCAGTTTAATATCTGATACGTCCCCTATCTGGGGACCATATATTAAATGGATTTTTAGAACAGGGAGATGGAAAAAGAGCTTGCTCTGTCCACTCCACGCATTGACCTGGTATTGCAGTATCTCCAGGACCGGTGCACCCCTTCTTTAATGCAGTTTCTAAAATCAGAAAGAATTGAATTCAATGTTTTTTGTTCATTTTGCTTGTTTGTCGGATTTTGGGATGGACTCTTTGGCTTTGCTTTTCTTCTCCTCATTGGATTTTTCATGTTCAAAGTTGCAGAAGCCAGATTACAAGCTCATTTTGGTTCAACTTCAGCAACTGTGCATTGCATTGCCATGTAATGTGATGCAATGCTATCTTTCTAGCTCTCCCTTTTTACTTCCTTTTGGATAAACAGACATATTAGGCAAGCATTTTGGAGCTTTCACCTAAATAACTACAGGTGGTGAGATAAGCTGCACAATATAATTGACCTTTCAGTATATTGTTGCACACACACCATCTATTTAGCAAATGCCCTTGTTATCAACAGCAGCCTTTTAAACTCACCTGAGCTAACAGGTATGTGCGCTGGTTACTCTGCTGCGCTTAAAATTTCTTTTTTGGTTTGCTACAATGCCTTTTCTGAAACGTTGTCTCCTTCTGCTGGAACACTGACTTCTTTCATTTAATGCCTGCAGACTATAAAAGAGAACCCAACCCAAAAAGTTTGGTTGATTAGTCTGTGGCATTCTGTTAAACTGTTGCTTATGGCGGTCTCTGTGAGCTTCTCAGCGACATTCAGCCAGCCAGGTATCCTGCCTGCAGTAGATGGAATGTGGCAATGGAACGCTGGCTGCGCGTGTCATAATAGGCTCTGAGCCTTTATATACCTGTGCACAGCAGCAGCCACCTTCAGTCTGCTGCTGGACAGCCAGCAGCAGCAGCAGCAGGAGAGGTATGTAATCAGGAGCCCTCCTGCTAAGGGTAGACAGCTGCTCGTTCCACCCCACCCCCCGCCTTAATTGGTTCTCCTCCCTTCCAACGGTGTTGAGGTGGGTGGGAACAGCAGGGGGTGAAGGTGCTGTGTTTAAAGAGGTGGAGTTATGCAGATCTAAAACGCGTGGATTGCAGCAGCAGCAAGCCGAAAAGTGCAGGCATGTAAGGGATCTAGAGGTTGACAACATGTCTTCTTAACGGGAGTCCAGGAGCTCATCTCCACAAATGGACTTTTCAGGATCCTTGGGTGGCTCCGTAGTTTGAAACCAATTCTGGTTATCGCTTCTCGGCCTTTTGGCTAAGATCAAGTGTAGTATCTGTTCTTATCAGTTTAATATCTGATACGTCCCCTATCTGGGGACCATATATTAAATGGATTTTTAGAACAGGGAGATGGAAAAAGAGCTTGCTCTGTCCACTCCACGCATTGACCTGGTATTGCAGTATCTCCAGGACCGGTGCACCCCTTCTTTAATGCAGTTTCTAAAATCAGAAAGAATTGAATTCAATGTTTTTTGTTCATTTTGCTTGTTTGTCGGATTTTGGGATGGACTCTTTGGCTTTGCTTTTCTTCTCCTCATTGGATTTTTCATGTTCAAAGTTGCAGAAGCCAGATTACAAGCTCATTTTGGTTCAACTTCAGCAACTGTGCATTGCATTGCCATGTAATGTGATGCAATGCTATCTTTCTAGCTCTCCCTTTTTACTTCCTTTTGGATAAACAGACATATTAGGCAAGCATTTTGGAGCTTTCACCTAAATAACTACAGGTGGTGAGATAAGCTGCACAATATAATTGACCTTTCAGTATATTGTTGCACACACACCATCTATTTAGCAAATGCCCTTGTTATCAACAGCAGCCTTTTAAACTCACCTGAGCTAACAGGTATGTGCGCTGGTTACTCTGCTGCGCTTAAAATTTCTTTTTTGGTTTGCTACAATGCCTTTTCTGAAACGTTGTCTCCTTCTGCTGGAACACTGACTTCTTTCATTTAATGCCTGCAGACTATAAAAGAGAACCCAACCCAAAAAGTTTGGTTGATTAGTCTGTGGCATTCTGTTAAACTGTTGCTTATGGCGGTCTCTGTGAGCTTCTCAGCGACATTCAGCCAGCCAGGTATCCTGCCTGCAGTAGATGGAATGTGGCAATGGAACGCTGGCTGCGCGTGTCATAATAGGCTCTGAGCCTTTATATACCTGTGCACAGCAGCAGCCACCTTCAGTCTGCTGCTGGACAGCCAGCAGCAGCAGGAGAGGTATGTAATCAGGAGCCCTCCTGCTAAGGGTAGACAGCTGCTCGTTCCACCCCACCCCCCGCCTTAATTGGTTCTCCTCCCTTCCAACGGTGTTGAGGCGGGTGGGAACAGCAGGGGGTGAAGGTGCTGTGTTTAAAGAGGTGGAGTTATGCAGATCTAAAACGCGTGGATTGCAGCAGCAGCAAGCCGAAAAGTGCAGGCATGTAAGGGATCTAGAGGTTGACAACATGTCTTCTTAACGGGAGTCCAGGAGCTCATCTCCACAAATGGACTTTTCAGGATCCTTGGGTGGCTCCGTAGTTTGAAACCAATTCTGGTTATCGCTTCTCGGCCTTTTGGCTAAGATCAAGTGTAGTATCTGTTCTTATCAGTTTAATATCTGATACGTCCCCTATCTGGGGACCATATATTAAATGGATTTTTAGAACAGGGAGATGGAAAAAGAGCTTGCTCTGTCCACTCCACGCATTGACCTGGTATTGCAGTATCTCCAGGACCGGTGCACCCCTTCTTTAATGCAGTTTCTAAAATCAGAAAGAATTGAATTCAATGTTTTTTGTTCATTTTGCTTGTTTGTCGGATTTTAGGATGGACTCTTTGGCTTTGCTTTTCTTCTCCTCATTGGATTTTTCATGTTCAAAGTTGCAGAAGCCAGATTACAAGCTCATTTTGGTTCAACTTCAGCAACTGTGCATTGCATTGCCATGTAATGTCATAGAATCATAGAATCATAGAATGGTAGAGTTGGAAGGGACCTCCTGGGTCATCTGGTCCAACCCCCTGCTCAAAGCAGGATTCACTAGATCATCTCAGACAGATGTCTGTCCAGCCTCTGTTTGAAGACGTCCATTGAAGGGGAACTCACCACCTCTCGTGGCAGCCTGTTCCACTCATTAATCACCCTAACTGTCAAAAAGTTTTTTCTAATATCTAATCTGTGTCTCCTCCCATTTAGTTTCATCCCATTGCTTCTAGTCTTTCCTTGTGCAAATGAGAATAAAGATGATCCTTCTACAATGTGACAGCCCTTGACATATTTGTAGACAGCTATTAAGTCTCCTCTCAGTCTTCTTTTTTGCAAGCTAAACATTCCCAAATCCTGCAACCGTTCCTCATAGGACATGGTTTGCAGACCAGTCACCATTCTGGTCGCTCTTCTCTGAACTTGCTCCAGTTTGTCTATGTCTTTTTTAAAATGTGGTGCCCAAAACTGTACACAGTATTCCAGATGAGGTCTGACCAAAGAGGAGTAAAGACCGATAATGACTTCACGTGATCTAGACTGTATGCTTCTGTTAATACATCCCAGAATTGTATTTGCCTTTTTTGCTGCTGCATCACACTGTTGACTCATGTTCAGTCTATGATCTATTAGTATACCTAAGTCTTTTTCACATGTACTGTTGCTTAGCTCTATTCCTCCCATTCTGTATATGCTTTTTTCATTTTTATTGCCCAGATGTAGTACTTTGCATTTTTCCCTGTTAAAAACCATTCTGTTGGTTGCTGCCCACTGCTCCAGTTTATTTAGGTCTTTTTGAATCCTCTCTCTCTCTTCTCTAGTATTAGCTATCCCTCCTAGCTTTGTGTCATCAGCAAATTTAATCAGTTTACCCTCAATTCCTTCATCTAAATCATTGATAAAGATGTTGAACAATACAGGTCCCAGGACGGAGCCCTGTGGTACCCCACTTGAGACATTCATCCAGCTGGATGTGAAGCCATTTACAACCACCCTTTGAGTCCGATCACTAAGCCAGTTATGAATCCACCTAACAGTTGCCTGGTCCATTGCATACTTGGTCATTTTTTCAATAAGGATGGTGTGAGATACTTTGTCAAATGCTTTGCTGAAGTCAAGATATACTATATCTACAGCATTTCCCTGATCCACCCAGTCAGTGATTCTGTCATAGAAGGAAATTAAGTTAGTCTGACATGACTTGTTAGTTACAAACCCATGCTGACTCTGGTTAATCACTTCATTCTTATCCATGTACTTACATACATGTTGTTTAATAATTTGTTCAAAGATCTTTCCTGGTATAGAAGTCAGACTCACCGGCCTATAGTTCCCTGGGTCCACCTTCTTCCCCTTTTTGAAGATAGGAACAACATTTGCTCTTCTCCAGTCTTCTGGGACTTCTCCTGTTCTCCAAGAATTTTCAAAGATTATGGAGAGTGGTTCTAAAATTTCTTCTACGATCTCCTTCAGTACTCTGGGGTGTAATTCATCTGGACCTGGAGACTTGAACTCATTTATGTTAGCTAAATATTCCCTCACAATCTTTCTGTTTACAGATAACTTGGATTCCTCTATTCCTTTAAAAGGACAGTGAAGATCAGTTGATGTTACATTTTCTTTCTGAGAAAAAACAGATGCAAAATAGGAATTAAAAAGTTCGGCCTTCTCAACATCCTCTCTTACCATTTCTCCATTTTCATCCTGTAAAAATCCTATAGCATCTTTGACTTTTCTTTTACTTTTGACATACCCCCAAAATCCTTTTTTATTGCTTTTGACATCTCTTGCAAGCCTTAATTCATTGTCAGCTTTAGCTAACCTGATACGTGCCCTGCAGGATCTGCAGACTGCATTATAATCTTCTTTAGATATGCCTCCCTCTTTCCATTTAATAAACATTTCTTTCTTTCTTTTTAGCATGTGTTTAAGTTCTGTGTTCATCCATCCTGGTTTCCTTAAATGCTTCCCATTCTTCCTACTTTTCGGGATTGTTAACGATTGTGCTTTGAGAATCTCATTTTTAAAAATTTCCCATCCTTCCTGGACATTTTTGTCCTTAAGGACATCCAGCCATTGGATCCCTCCTATTCTCTTTCTGAGTCTCTTAAAATCTGCCTTTCTAAAATCTAACCTTGAAGTCTGAGTCTTCACATGTCTTCCTCCTCTAGTTATCCAAAATTCTATAATAGCATGATCGCTGCCTCCTAGGGTCCCAGCCACCTTTACCTCCTCAACCATTTCCTCCCTGTTTATAAGGATTAGATCCAAAGTAGCAGATCCCCTTGTTTTCTCCCCTACCTTTTGGAAGATAAAGTTGTCAGCAAGAGAGGATAAGAATTTGCTTGACCTGTTAGTTTTACTTGAGAGAGATTCCCAACAAATGTCTGGATAGTTGAAATCTCCCATGACCACTACGTCATATTTTTTGGAGAACTTGGTCATTTGATACATAAAGAATTCATCCATATCTTCAGCTTGCCCAGGTGGCCTGTAGTAAATGCCTACAATGGTGTCCTTTCCGTTGTTCTCTCCTTGTATTCTTACCCAAACAGTTTCCACAGAACTCCCAGTCTCTGAAGCTTCAATCTCTGTGCAGATATACGCTTTTCTAACATACAATGCAACACCTCCTCCTCGTTTATCAAGTCTGTTTCTTGCAAATAAGTTGTATCCTTTTAGCCTTTTATTCCAATCATGTGTATCGTCCCACCAAGTTTCAGTGATTCCAATGACATCATATTCCTTTTCCTGCATTAGTAGTTCCAATTCTCCTTGTTTGTTGCCCATGCTTTGTGCATTTGTATAAAAACATTTTAGTTTGTGATTGGTTTCTCTTTCTCCCATATTTTTATTATTTAAATTGTTTTGTCTTTGTTCTTCCTTTCCACTTCCAGTAGCAGAGATCTCAATAGTATTTGTCAGCTGTATGGCTTTTTCTGGCCTTTTGCTTCCCTTCCCACATTGTTCTAGTTTAAAGCTCTTCTGATGAGTGTAGCAAGGCGACTTCCAAAGACATGTTTTCCAGTCTTCGTAAGGTGCACCCCATCTCTAGCAAGTAGTATATCGTATAGGTAATTCATTCCGTGATGCATGTGATGCAATGCTATCTTTCTAGCTCTCCCTTTTTACTTCCTTTTGGATAAACAGACATATTAGGCAAGCATTTTGGAGCTTTCACCTAAATAACTACAGGTGGTGAGATAAGCTGCACAATATAATTGACCTTTCAGTATATTGTTGCACACACACCATCTATTTAGCAAATGCCCTTGTTATCAACAGCAGCCTTTTAAACTCACCTGAGCTAACAGGTATGTGCGCTGGTTACTCTGCTGCGCTTAAAATTTCTTTTTTGGTTTGATACAATGCCTTTTCTGAAACGTTGTCTCCTTCTGCTGGAACACTGACTTCTTTCATTTAATGCCTGCAGACTATAAAAGAGAACCCAACCCAAAAAGTTTGGTTGATTAGTCTGTGGCATTCTGTTAAACTGTTGCTTATGGCGGTCTCTGTGAGCTTCTCAGCGACATTCAGCCAGCCAGGTATCCTGCCTGCAGTAGATGGAATGTGGCAATGGAACGCTGGCTGCGCGTGTCATAATAGGCTCTGAGCCTTTATATACCTGTGCACAGCAGCAGCCACCTTCAGTCTGCTGCTGGACAGCCAGCAGCAGCAGCAGCAGGAGAGGTATGTAATCAGGAGCCCTCCTGCTAAGGGTAGACAGCTGCTCGTTCCACCCCACCCCCCGCCTTAATTGGTTCTCCTCCCTTCCAACGGTGTTGAGGCGGGTGGGAACAGCAGGGGGTGAAGGTGCTGTGTTTAAAGAGGTGGAGTTATGCAGATCTAAAACGCGTGGATTGCAGCAGCAGCAAGCCGAAAAGTGCAGGCATGTAAGGGATCTAGAGGTTGACAACATGTCTTCTTAACGGGAGTCCAGGAGCTCATCTCCACAAATGGACTTTTCAGGATCCTTGGGTGGCTCCGTAGTTTGAAACCAATTCTGGTTATCGCTTCTCGGCCTTTTGGCTAAGATCAAGTGTAGTATCTGTTCTTATCAGTTTAATATCTGATACGTCCCCTATCTGGGGACCATATATTAAATGGATTTTTAGAACAGGGAGATGGAAAAAGAGCTTGCTCTGTCCACTCCACGCATTGACCTGGTATTGCAGTATCTCCAGGACCGGTGCACCCCTTCTTTAATGCAGTTTCTAAAATCAGAAAGAATTGAATTCAATGTTTTTTGTTCATTTTGCTTGTTTGTCGGATTTTGGGATGGACTCTTTGGCTTTGCTTTTCTTCTCCTCATTGGATTTTTCATGTTCAAAGTTGCAGAAGCCAGATTACAAGCTCATTTTGGTTCAACTTCAGCAACTGTGCATTGCATTGCCATGTAATGTGATGCAATGCTATCTTTCTAGCTCTCCCTTTTTACTTCCTTTTGGATAAACAGACATATTAGGCAAGCATTTTGGAGCTTTCACCTAAATAACTACAGGTGGTGAGATAAGCTGCACAATATAATTGACCTTTCAGTATATTGTTGCACACACACCATCTATTTAGCAAATGCCCTTGTTATCAACAGCAGCCTTTTAAACTCACCTGAGCTAACAGGTATGTGCGCTGGTTACTCTGCTGCGCTTAAAATTTCTTTTTTGGTTTGCTACAATGCCTTTTCTGAAACGTTGTCTCCTTCTGCTGGAACACTGACTTCTTTCATTTAATGCCTGCAGACTATAAAAGAGAACCCAACCCAAAAAGTTTGGTTGATTAGTCTGTGGCATTCTGTTAAACTGTTGCTTATGGCGGTCTCTGTGAGCTTCTCAGCGACATTCAGCCAGCCAGGTATCCTGCCTGCAGTAGATGGAATGTGGCAATGGAACGCTGGCTGCGCGTGTCATAATAGGCTCTGAGCCTTTATATACCTGTGCACAGCAGCAGCCACCTTCAGTCTGCTGCTGGACAGCCAGCAGCAGCAGCAGCAGGAGAGGTATGTAATCAGGAGCCCTCCTGCTAAGGGTAGACAGCTGCTCGTTCCACCCCACCCCCCGCCTTAATTGGTTCTCCTCCCTTCCAACGGTGTTGAGGCGGGTGGGAACAGCAGGGGGTGAAGGTGCTGTGTTTAAAGAGGTGGAGTTATGCAGATCTAAAACGCGTGGATTGCAGCAGCAGCAAGCCGAAAAGTGCAGGCATGTAAGGGATCTAGAGGTTGACAACATGTCTTCTTAACGGGAGTCCAGGAGCTCATCTCCACAAATGGACTTTTCAGGATCCTTGGGTGGCTCCGTAGTTTGAAACCAATTCTGGTTATCGCTTCTCGGCCTTTTGGCTAAGATCAAGTGTAGTATCTGTTCTTATCAGTTTAATATCTGATACGTCCCCTATCTGGGGACCATATATTAAATGGATTTTTAGAACAGGGAGATGGAAAAAGAGCTTGCTCTGTCCACTCCACGCATTGACCTGGTATTGCAGTATCTCCAGGACCGGTGCACCCCTTCTTTAATGCAGTTTCTAAAATCAGAAAGAATTGAATTCAATGTTTTTTGTTCATTTTGCTTGTTTGTCGGATTTTGGGATGGACTCTTTGGCTTTGCTTTTCTTCTCCTCATTGGATTTTTCATGTTCAAAGTTGCAGAAGCCAGATTACAAGCTCATTTTGGTTCAACTTCAGCAACTGTGCATTGCATTGCCATGTAATGTGATGCAATGCTATCTTTCTAGCTCTCCCTTTTTACTTCCTTTTGGATAAACAGACATATTAGGCAAGCATTTTGGAGCTTTCACCTAAATAACTACAGGTGGTGAGATAAGCTGCACAATATAATTGACCTTTCAGTATATTGTTGCACACACACCATCTATTTAGCAAATGCCCTTGTTATCAACAGCAGCCTTTTAAACTCACCTGAGCTAACAGGTATGTGCGCTGGTTACTCTGCTGCGCTTAAAATTTCTTTTTTGGTTTGCTACAATGCCTTTTCTGAAACGTTGTCTCCTTCTGCTGGAACACTGACTTCTTTCATTTAATGCCTGCAGACTATAAAAGAGAACCCAACCCAAAAAGTTTGGTTGATTAGTCTGTGGCATTCTGTTAAACTGTTGCTTATGGCGGTCTCTGTGAGCTTCTCAGCGACATTCAGCCAGCCAGGTATCCTGCCTGCAGTAGATGGAATGTGGCAATGGAACGCTGGCTGCGCGTGTCATAATAGGCTCTGAGCCTTTATATACCTGTGCACAGCAGCAGCCACCTTCAGTCTGCTGCTGGACAGCCAGCAGCAGCAGCAGGAGAGGTATGTAATCAGGAGCCCTCCTGCTAAGGGTAGACAGCTGCTCGTTCCACCCCACCCCCCGCCTTAATTGGTTCTCCTCCCTTCCAACGGTGTTGAGGCGGGTGGGAACAGCAGGGGGTGAAGGTGCTGTGTTTAAAGAGGTGGAGTTATGCAGATCTAAAACGCGTGGATTGCAGCAGCAGCAAGCCGAAAAGTGCAGGCATGTAAGGGATCTAGAGGTTGACAACATGTCTTCTTAACGGGAGTCCAGGAGCTCATCTCCACAAATGGACTTTTCAGGATCCTTGGGTGGCTCCGTAGTTTGAAACCAATTCTGGTTATCGCTTCTCGGCCTTTTGGCTAAGATCAAGTGTAGTATCTGTTCTTATCAGTTTAATATCTGATACGTCCCCTATCTGGGGACCATATATTAAATGGATTTTTAGAACAGGGAGATGGAAAAAGAGCTTGCTCTGACCACTCCACGCATTGACCTGGTATTGCAGTATCTCCAGGACCGGTGCACCCCTTCTTTAATGCAGTTTCTAAAATCAGAAAGAATTGAATTCAATGTTTTTTGTTCATTTTGCTTGTTTGTCGGATTTTGGGATGGACTCTTTGGCTTTGCTTTTCTTCTCCTCATTGGATTTTTCATGTTCAAAGTTGCAGAAGCCAGATTACAAGCTCATTTTGGTTCAACTTCAGCAACTGTGCATTGCATTGCCATGTAATGTGATGCAATGCTATCTTTCTAGCTCTCCCTTTTTACTTCCTTTTGGATAAACAGACATATTAGGCAAGCATTTTGGAGCTTTCACCTAAATAACTACAGGTGGTGAGATAAGCTGCACAATATAATTGACCTTTCAGTATATTGTTGCACACACACCATCTATTTAGCAAATGCCCTTGTTATCAACAGCAGCCTTTTAAACTCACCTGAGCTAACAGGTATGTGCGCTGGTTACTCTGCTGCGCTTAAAATTTCTTTTTTGGTTTGCTACAATGCCTTTTCTGAAACGTTGTCTCCTTCTGCTGGAACACTGACTTCTTTCATTTAATGCCTGCAGACTATAAAAGAGAACCCAACCCAAAAAGTTTGGTTGATTAGTCTGTGGCATTCTGTTAAACTGTTGCTTATGGCGGTCTCTGTGAGCTTCTCAGCGACATTCAGCCAGCCAGGTATCCTGCCTGCAGTAGATGGAATGTGGCAATGGAACGCTGGCTGCGCGTGTCATAATAGGCTCTGAGCCTTTATATACCTGTGCACAGCAGCAGCCACCTTCAGTCTGCTGCTGGACAGCCAGCAGCAGCAGCAGGAGAGGTATGTAATCAGGAGCCCTCCTGCTAAGGGTAGACAGCTGCTCGTTCCACCCCACCGCCCGCCTTAATTGGTTCTCCTCCCTTCCAACGGTGTTGAGGCGGGTGGGAACAGCAGGGGGTGAAGGTGCTGTGTTTAAAGAGGTGGAGTTATGCAGATCTAAAACGCGTGGATTGCAGCAGCAGCAAGCCGAAAAGTGCAGGCATGTAAGGGATCTAGAGGTTGACAACATGTCTTCTTAACGGGAGTCCAGGAGCTCATCTCCACAAATGGACTTTTCAGGATCCTTGGGTGGCTCCGTAGTTTGAAACCAATTCTGGTTATCGCTTCTCGGCCTTTTGGCTAAGATCAAGTGTAGTATCTGTTCGCTTCTCGGCCTTTTGGCTAAGATCAAGTGTAGTATCTTTTGAAAAGGCAGTTTTGTCCTTGGGCTGCCCTAGTAAATTGATGCATATTACACACTGGTTTGGTGCACTTGTTAGTACGCCAGGTGGCTCATAGAGTTATCTGATGGAAAACATGGCCATCCAGGATCGAAGTCACTAGGCTGGGTAAGTGTGAGGGCTTTGGAGCAATGTGCCCCAGGAGTAGGCGCCCTGGTGGGAGTCCAAGCTTACTGGGACTGGGAACCCCAGAAAGACTTGGCTTCGTAGCACGCCGCACCTTTGCCAATCATACTTTCTGAGCAACCCCCCCTATTCCTGGCCTCCGGGCTAGGAAGGGGAATTTTTATAAACCCGGTCGGAGGTCCGGTCAGCTTTGGGCTGAGAAACCAACACAGGCTCCAGCTCCACTAGGGTGGCAGCCTAGATGGAAGCTGGGAGCACGAAAACGGCTCTTCTCCGGCTTCGGCTAGGGAGAGCATCGGAGATCCCTGACCCTCGCTGTGGCCTTCTGGCTCGGAGGGATGGGGATGGTTTATTGGGGACCCTCTCCTCCGGGAAGGGTCCACATGAATCCTCGCCTCGTGCGCTGTTTTGGTGTGACTTCGGTCACATTTTTCAGTGCCTTGGATGCAGCTTCAATCAAAAAATCTGTTCTTATCAGTTTAATATCTGATACGTCCCCTATCTGGGGACCATATATTAAATGGATTTTTAGAACAGGGAGATGGAAAAAGAGCTTGCTCTGTCCACTCCACACATTGACCTGGTATTGCAGTATCTCCAGGACCGGTGCACCCCTTCTTTAATGCAGTTTCTAAAATCAGAAAGAATTGAATTCAATGTTTTTTGTTCATTTTGCTTGTTTGTCGGATTTTGGGATGGACTCTTTGGCTTTGCTTTTCTTCTCCTCATTGGATTTTTCATGTTCAAAGTTGCAGAAGCCAGATTACAAGCTCATTTTGGTTCAACTTCAGCAACTGTGCATTGCATTGCCATGTAATGTGATGCAATGCTATCTTTCTAGCTCTCCCTTTTTACTTCCTTTTGGATAAACAGACATATTAGGCAAGCATTTCGGAGCTTTCACCTAAATAACTACAGGTGGTGAGATAAGCTGCACAATATAATTGACCTTTCAGTATATTGTTGCACACACACCATCTATTTAGCAAATGCCCTTGTTATCAACAGCAGCCTTTTAAACTCACCTGAGCTAACAGGTATGTGCGCTGGTTACTCTGCTGCGCTTAAAATTTCTTTTTTGGTTTGCTACAATGCCTTTTCTGAAACGTTGTCTCCTTCTGCTGGAACACTGACTTCTTTCATTTAATGCCTGCAGACTATAAAAGAGAACCCAACCCAAAAAGTTTGGTTGATTAGTCTGTGGCATTCTGTTAAACTGTTGCTTATGGCGGTCTCTGTGAGCTTCTCAGCGACATTCAGCCAGCCAGGTATCCTGCCTGCAGTAGATGGAATGTGGCAATGGAACGCTGGCTGCGCGTGTCATAATAGGCTCTGAGCCTTTATATACCTGTGCACAGCAGCAGCCACCTTCAGTCTGCTGCTGGACAGCCAGCAGCAGCAGCAGCAGGAGAGGTATGTAATCAGGAGCCCTCCTGCTAAGGGTAGACAGCTGCTCGTTCCACCCCACCCCCCGCCTTAATTGGTTCTCCTCCCTTCCAACGGTGTTGAGGCGGGTGGGAACAGCAGGGGGTGAAGGTGCTGTGTTTAAAGAGGTGGAGTTATGCAGATCTAAAACGCATGGATTGCAGCAGCAGCAAGCCGAAAAGTGCAGGCATGTAAGGGATCTAGAGGTTGACAACATGTCTTCTTAACGGGAGTCCAGGAGCTCATCTCCACAAATGGACTTTTCAGGATCCTTGGGTGGCTCCGTAGTTTGAAACCAATTCTGGTTATCGCTTCTCGGCCTTTTGGCTAAGATCAAGTGTAGTATCTGTTCTTATCAGTTTAATATCTGATACGTCCCCTATCTGGGGACCATATATTAAATGGATTTTTAGAACAGGGAGATGGAAAAAGAGCTTGCTCTGTCCACTCCACGCATTGACCTGGTATTGCAGTATCTCCAGGACCGGTGCACCCCTTCTTTAATGCAGTTTCTAAAATCAGAAAGAATTGAATTCAATGTTTTTTGTTCATTTTGCTTGTTTGTCGGATTTTGGGATGGACTCTTTGGCTTTGCTTTTCTTCTCCTCATTGGATTTTTCATGTTCAAAGTTGCAGAAGCCAGATTACAAGCTCATTTTGGTTCAACTTCAGCAACTGTGCATTGCATTGCCATGTAATGTGATGCAATGCTATCTTTCTAGCTCTCCCTTTTTACTTCCTTTTGGATAAACAGACATATTAGGCAAGCATTTTGGAGCTTTCACCTAAATAACTACAGGTGGTGAGATAAGCTGCACAATATAATTGACCTTTCAGTATATTGTTGCACACACACCATCTATTTAGCAAATGCCCTTGTTATCAACAGCAGCCTTTTAAACTCACCTGAGCTAACAGGTATGTGCGCTGGTTACTCTGCTGCGCTTAAAATTTCTTTTTTGGTTTGCTACAATGCCTTTTCTGAAACGTTGTCTCCTTCTGCTGGAACACTGACTTCTTTCATTTAATGCCTGCAGACTATAAAAGAGAACCCAACCCAAAAAGTTTGGTTGATTAGTCTGTGGCATTCTGTTAAACTGTTGCTTATGGCGGTCTCTGTGAGCTTCTCAGCGACATTCAGCCAGCCAGGTATCCTGCCTGCAGTAGATGGAATGTGGCAATGGAACGCTGGCTGCGCGTGTCATAATAGGCTCTGAGCCTTTATATACCTGTGCACAGCAGCAGCCACCTTCAGTCTGCTGCTGGACAGCCAGCAGCAGCAGCAGCAGGAGAGGTATGTAATCAGGAGCCCTCCTGCAAAGGGTAGACAGCTGCTCGTTCCACCCCACCCCCCGCTTTAATTGGTTCTCCTCCCTTCCAACGGTGTTGAGGCGGGTGGGAACAGCAGGGGGTGAAGGTGCTGTGTTTAAAGAGGTGGAGTTATGCAGATCTAAAACGCGTGGATTGCAGCAGCAGCAAGCCGAAAAGTGCAGGCATGTAAGGGATCTAGAGGTTGACAACATGTCTTCTTAACGGGAGTCCAGGAGCTCATCTCCACAAATGGACTTTTCAGGATCCTTGGGTGGCTCCGTAGTTTGAAACCAATTCTGGTTATCGCTTCTCGGCCTTTTGGCTAAGATCAAGTGTAGTATCTATTCTTATCAGTTTAATATCTGATACGTCCCCTATCTGGGGACCATATATTAAATGGATTTTTAGAACAGGGAGATGGAAAAAGAGCTTGCTCTGTCCACTCCACGCATTGACCTGGTATTGCAGTATCTCCAGGACCGGTGCACCCCTTCTTTAATGCAGTTTCTAAAATCAGAAAGAATTGAATTCAATGTTTTTTGTTCATTTTGCTTGTTTGTCGGATTTTGGGATGGACTCTTTGGCTTTGCTTTTCTTCTCCTCATTGGATTTTTCATGTTCAAAGTTGCAGAAGCCAGATTACAAGCTCATTTTGGTTCAACTTCAGCAACTGTGCATTGCATTGCCATGTAATGTGATGCAATGCTATCTTTCTAGCTCTCCCTTTTTACTTCCTTTTGGATAAACAGACATATTAGGCAAGCATTTTGGAGCTTTCACCTAAATAACTACAGGTGGTGAGATAAGCTGCACAATATAATTGACCTTTCAGTATATTGTTGCACACACACCATCTATTTAGCAAATGCCCTTGTTATCAACAGCAGCCTTTTAAACTCACCTGAGCTAACAGGTATGTGCGCTGGTTACTCTGCTGCGCTTAAAATTTCTTTTTTGGTTTGCTACAATGCCTTTTCTGAAACGTTGTCTCCTTCTGCTGGAACACTGACTTCTTTCATTTAATGCCTGCAGACTATAAAAGAGAACCCAACCCAAAAAGTTTGGTTGATTAGTCTGTGGCATTCTGTTAAACTGTTGCTTATGGCGGTCTCTGTGAGCTTCTCAGCGACATTCAGCCAGCCAGGTATCCTGCCTGCAGTAGATGGAATGTGGCAATGGAACGCTGGCTGCGCGTGTCATAATAGGCTCTGAGCCTTTATATACCTGTGCACAGCAGCAGCCACCTTCAGTCTGCTGCTGGACAGCCAGCAGCAGCAGCAGCAGGAGAGGTATGTAATCAGGAGCCCTCCTGCTAAGGGTAGAGAGCTGCTCGTTCCACCCCACCCCCCGCCTTAATTGGTTCTCCTCCCTTCCAACGGTGTTGAGGCGGGTGGGAACAGCAGGGGGTGAAGGTGCTGTGTTTAAAGAGGTGGAGTTATGCAGATCTAAAACGCGTGGATTGCAGCAGCAGCAAGCCGAAAAGTGCAGGCATGTAAGGGATCTAGAGGTTGACAACATGTCTTCTTAACGGGAGTCCAGGAGCTCATCTCCACAAATGGACTTTTCAGGATCCTTGGGTGGCTCCGTAGTTTGAAACCAATTCTGGTTATCGCTTCTCGGCCTTTTGGCAAGATCAGTGGTGGTTTTCTGCTGCTGGTGTTGTTTGGAGGGCAGTTGTGACTGGGGTTCCCCCTTGTGGGGCCCTAGTGTGCGATTGAGCAGCGATTGTGTTTATCTGCTGTAAAAATGGTGGAGAAAACACGTGGATTAGAGGACTCGGTCCGTCTGAAGGTGGCTGCAGGTCATGAAGGAGAAATCGGTTTGGACCAAGTTTGCGTTGATGTCTTGAAGAACATTAATGGCTTGAAGGTAACGGATGTATTGGCACTGCAGGATTTTCAGAAACAAGGAATTTATGATATCACTTTTGTTTCTTTGAGTATTTGCCAGAGAGTCTACATGGAGTTGGTACGAATGAAGGAAGAAAAGGAATTGAAATGCCTAGAGTTTATTGCACTGGAACCTCTGTTCCAGCAGACATATAAGTATGTGGTTGTGCACATGTATAACCCTAAAGTTCCGGATGAGACTGTTTCCAATTTTTTAGCTCGGTATTGTAGTGAGGTTAAATTTTTGGGAAGAATGAAGAATAAATACAATTATCTAAATGGCAAGAGGAGATATGTTGTAAAACTGAGACCGGATGATAGAGCTATTGGGGGTGCCAAGAGCATTCCTGCACAGTTTTCTATCGGAGGAGAAAGGGGATTTTGTTTTTATAATGGACAGATGGAATATTGTAGGAAGTGTCATGAGTTTGGACATGTTCAGAAAGATTGTCCAGTGCAAGGTGATGTTTGTAGAGGTTGTGGGAAATCTGGGCATGTTGCAAGTGGTTGCCCAATGAATAAGGTGTGTGATTTGTGTGGACATGCAGATTACCTTGCAAGGAAATGTAGATTGTGGGCTCAGATTCCTAGGTCACAGGTGGACGCTGAAGAGAGGCAGAAGAAGACTCGGCAGGAAAGTGGGGAGGAGGGCGAAGGCTCAGATTCAGAGGGGGAAAGCCAAAAACAAGATGGTGGTAGGGGAAGAGACCATGCGGTGCCCAAGATGGAGGAAAAGGGGCGGAGCCAGAAGAAAGTTGGTTTGAGGGAGGGGCTGGAAGTAATAAACAAAGTAGCTGATGTGCATGGCCCGGGTGATGGGATGGATTTGTCTAATATGGCGGAGTCAGTGAATCCTGTTTTGGGAAGAGATGGGGGTGAGGAAATGGAGGTTTTGGAGGAGGAGGATTCTGATTCGGATGGAACTATAACCCCTCAGCAGCGTGATAGGGTTAACAGTGATTGGAGTGAAAATGAGGAGGAAGATGATGGCAAGGAGGAGAGTTATGCCTCCGTGATTAAAAGAAGTAAGGTGGAGGGGTGTTGGTCTGGGGGGCAGGAAGATCCAGTCTCCCTAAGACCAGGTTATTCTAACAGGGACTCGAGTTCTGAGTCGCCTGATATACGTAGAAAAGTGGGTGGCAGGAGTGGGTTTTCTCCTGGTTCATGATGGATCGGGTATGGTGGAGATTTTTTCCTGTTGTTATGATGGCGTTGTGTGTTGCTTCTCTGAATGTACGAGGGATTGGTTCTGCTTGTAGGAGAGCAGGGATACTGGAGTACATTGAGAGTGTGAATGCAGATATTGTCTGTCTGCAGGAATGTGTAATTAAATCTGCCCCGCATGAGAGTGAGTGGAATAAGGGGCAATCTTTTTGGTCCCCATGCTCAGAAAACAGGAATGAAGGGGTGGGCATTTTACTGTGTAATTCCAGTCTAAAGGTTTTAGAGTTTAAAGTAATCATACCTGGGAGATGTTTGTTTTTATTAGTGGATTTTTTAGGTCAGCGGGTACGGGTTTTTAATGTTTATGCCCCTGCTGATAAACAAGCAAGAGTTGGGTTTTTGGAGTCTCTAAAGTTGTTTTTACCAGGCAGAGACTTCACTATAGTGGCTGGAGATTTTAATTGTGTCAGATCCGCAAAAGATCGTAAGAGCTCTACGGAAGGTAGGACTGATGTTACGTCTAATATTTTAAATCAGATTGTGCAGGATTTACGCTACACGGATGCTGGTCTGATGGTTGGGCCAAGTGATAAGTTCACATACATATCAGATAGTGGACGTAGTGTTTCCCGAATTGACTATGTTTTTATGTCTGAAGGGATTAAGGTGGCCAAGTGCAACCACGTGATGACGACTTTTTCTGACCACAAGATGATAGTGGTAGATCTGTGTATAGCTGAGTCCCTGGCTTTTGGAAAGGGACTCTGGAAGCTGAACGTAAGCCTGCTGGAAGAGGAGAGTGTTAAGGTTGGTTTTAATAAAGTGTTTTTGTCTTGTGTGTCTGAACAGCACCTTTTTAAAGATTTGCTAGAGTGGTGGGACTGGGCTAAGGAGAAATTTGCATGTTATTTTAAAGGGGTGTGTTTTAGGAGAGCGAAAGCCAAAAGGGATCATGATGCTGCTGTTATTTCAAAATTGGAAGTACTCCATAAGTTTAAGAGAGCGGGGATGGAGGTGGATAAAGAGATTGCAGATTTGAAGGACGAACTGAAGAAGATACTTATTGAAAAAGGGAAGACTATTATGTTTAAGGCAAAAATAAAGCACATGGAGGAAAATGAGCAATGTTCGAGATACTTTTTTAAAAAATGTTTTAAACCTAAAGGGGTTTTTAAGTCTGTTTTTTCTCCTGCAGGGGAGGTATCTGGGGATGAGATGATTGGCAGTATTCTTTCCTTTTATGAAACACTCTTCTCTAACGATAGTAGAGCCAGTGATGCGGAAATTAATGATTATTGCAAAGTATTAACTAATAATATTCCTGAGGAGAAAATTGGGTTTTTAAGTGAGGAGGTTGGGAAAGATGAAATTAGACGGGCAGTGGATGGCTTGGCGAAAGGCAAGACGCCAGGCTGTGATGGTCTTCCTGCTGAATTTTATGTTAGATTTTGGGATATTATAGGTGTGGAGTTTTCCCGGGTGGTGCAATATGGTTTTACTCATGGGATTTTATCGATTTCTATGCGTAGGGGGATTGTTACGCTGATTCATAAGAAAGGGGACATGAGGGATATTAAAAATTGGAGGCCCATAACATTGTTAACCCCTTCAGGACCCAGCCTATTTTGACCCTAAAGACCTTGGCATTTTTGTCAATTCTGACCAGTGTCCCTTTATGAATTAAAAACTCTGGAACACTTCAACGGATCCTAGCGATTCTGAGATTGTTTTTTCGTGACATATTGGGCTTCATGGTAGTATTAAATTTAGGTCGATAATATTTGCGTTTATTTGTGAAAAAATCAAAAATATGGGAAAAATTTTGAAAATTTTGCAATTTTCAAATTTTGAATTTTTATTCTGCTAAACTAGAGAGTGATGTGACACAAAATAGTTAATAAATAACATTTCCCACATGTCTACTTTACATCAGCACAATTTTGAAAAAAAAAAAAATTTTTGTAGGAAGTTAGAAGGGTTCAAAGTTCATCAGCAAATTTTCTTTTTTCCAGCAAAATTTGCAAAGCCATTTTTTTTAGTGACCACATCACATTTGAAGTCCCTTTGAGGGGTGTACATGACAGAAAACACCCAAAAGTGACACCATTCCAAAAACTGCACCCCTCAAGCTACTCAAAACTACATTCATGAAGATTATTAACCCTTCAGGTGCATCACAGGAACTAAAGCAAAATGGAAGAAAAAAATGAACATTTTAATTTTTCTAACAAAATTTTTTTTCTAGCCTAAATTTTTTAATTTTCACATGGGTAACAGGGTAAAATGCATCCTAAAATTTGTTGGCCATTTTCTCCTGAGTAAACCAATACCTCATATGTGGTCATAAACCACTGTTTGGGCACACGACAGGGCTCAGAAGGGAAGGAGCGCCATTTCACTTTTTGATTGGAAAATTAGCTCCAAAAGTCAAATTGCGCTCCTTCCCTTCTGAGCCCTGCCATGCGCCCAAACAGTGGTTTATGACCACATATGAGGTATCGGTGTACTCAGGAGAAATTGCCCAACAAATTTTACGATGCATTTTATCCTGTTACCTATGAGAAAATTAAAAAAAATAGGCTAAAAGAATTTTTTTGTAAAAAAAAAAAAGTATTTTTAATTTTTACGGATTAATTTGTGAAGCACCTGGGGGTTCCAAGTGCTCACTATGCATCTAGATAGGTGCCTTGGGGGGTCTAGTTTCCAAAATGGGGTCACTTGTGGGGGAGCTCCAATGTTTAGGCACACAGGGCCTCTCCAAACGCAACATGGTGTCCGCTAACAATTTGAGCCGAAATTGTTAGCGGACACCATGTTGCGTTTAAAGAGCTCCTGTGTGCCTAAACATTGGAGCTCCCCCATAAGTGACCCCATTTTGGAAACTAGACCCCCCAAGGCACCTATCTAGATGCATAGTGAGCACTTGGAACCCCCAGGTGCTTCACAAATTGATTCGTAAAAATGAAAAAGTGGAAAAAAAAATACTTTTTCATTTTTACGGATTAATTTGTGAAGCACCTGGGGGTTACAAGTGCTCACTATGCATCTAGATAGGTGCCTTGGGGGGTCTAGTTTCCAAAATGGGGTCACTTGTGGGGGAGCTCCAATGTTTTGGCACACAGGGCCTCTCCAAACGCAACATGGTGTCCGCTAACAATTTCGGCTCAAATTGTTAGCGGACACCATGTTGCGTATAAAGAGCTCCTGTGTGCCTAAACATTGGAGCTCCCCCATAAGTGACCCCATTTTGGAAACTAGACCCCCCAAGGCACCTATCTAGATGCATAGTGAGCACTTGGAACCCCCAAGTGCTTCACAAATTGATTCGTAAAAATGAAAAAGTGGAAAAAAAAATACTTTTTCATTTTTACGGATTAATTTGTGAAGCACCTGGGGGTTCCAAGTGCTCACTATGCATCTAGATAGGTGCCTTGGGGGGTCTAGTTTCCAAAATGGGGTCACTTGTGGGGGAGCTCCAATGTTTTGGCACACAGGGCCTCTCCAAACGCAACATGGTGTCCGCTAACAATTTCGGCTCAAATTGTTAGCGGACACCATGTTGCGTTTAAAGAGCTCCTGTGTGCCTAAACATTGGAGCTCCCCCATAAGTGACCCCATTTTGGAAACTAGACCCCCCAAGGCACCTATCTAGATGCATAGTGAGCACTTGGAACCCCCAGGTGCTTCACAAATTGATTCGTAAAAATGAAAAAGTGGAAAAAAAAATACTTTTTCATTTTTACGGATTAATTTGTGAAGCACCTGGGGGTTCCAAGTGCTCACTATGCATCTAGATAGGTGCCTTGGGGGGTCTAGTTTCCAAAATGGGGTCACTTGTGGGGGAGCTCCAATGTTTTGGCACACAGGGCCTCTCCAAACGCAACATGGTGTCCGCTAACAATTTCGGCTCAAATTGTTAGCGGACACCATGTTGCGTTTAAAGAGCTCCTGTGTGCCTAAACATTGGAGCTCCCCCATAAGTGACCCCATTTTGGAAACTAGACCCCCCAAGGCACCTATCTAGATGCATAGTGAGCACTTGGAACCCCCAGGTGCTTCACAAATTGATTCGTAAAAATGAAAAAGTGGAAAAAAAAATACTTTTTCATTTTTACGGATTAATTTGTGAAGCACCTGGGGGTTCCAAGTGCTCACTATGCATCTAGATAGGTGCCTTGGGGGGTCTAGTTTCCAAAATGGGGTCACTTGTGGGGGAGCTCCAATGTTTTGGCACACAGCGCCTCTCCAAACGCAACATGGTGTCCGCTAACAATTTCGGCTCAAATTGTTAGCGGACACCATGTTGCGTTTAAAGAGCTCCTGTGTGCCTAAACATTGGAGCTCCCCCATAAGTGACCCCATTTTGGAAACTAGACCCCCCAAGGCACCTATCTAGATGCATAGTGAGCACTTGGAACCCCCAGGTGCTTCACAAATTGATTCGTAAAAATGAAAAAGTGGAAAAAAAAATACTTTTTCATTTTTACGGATTAATTTGTGAAGCACCTGGGGGTTCCAAGTGCTCACTATGCATCTAGATAGGTGCCTTGGGGGGTCTAGTTTCCAAAATGGGGTCACTTGTGGGGGAGCTCCAATGTTTTGGCACACAGGGCCTCTCCAAACGCAACATGGTGTCCGCTAACAATTTCGGCTCAAATTGTTAGCGGACACCATGTTGCGTTTAAAGAGCTCCTGTGTGCCTAAACATTGGAGCTCCCCCATAAGTGACCCCATTTTGGAAACTAGACCCCCCAAGGCACCTATCTAGATGCATAGTGAGCAATTGGAACCCCCAGGTGCTTCACAAATTGATTCGTAAATATGAAAAAGTGGAAAAAAAATACTTTTTCATTTTTACGAATCAATTTGTGAAGCACTTGGGGGTTCCAAGTGCTCACTATGCATCTAGATAGGTGCCTTGGGGGTTCTAGTTTCCAAAATGGGGTGACTTGTGGGGGAGCTCCAATGTTTCGGCACACAGGGGCTGTCCAAACACGACATGGTGTCCGCTAACAAATTGGAACCATGTTGCGTTTGGAGAGCACCTGTGTGTGTAAACATTGGAGCTCCCCCATAAGTGACCCCATTTTGGAAACTAGATCCCCCAAGGCACCTATCTAGATGCATAGTGAGCAGTTGGAACCCCCAGGTGCTTCACAAATTGATTCGTAAAAATGAAAAAGTGGAAAAAAAATACTTTTTCATTTTTACGAATCAATTTGTGAAGCACTTGGGGGTTCCAAGTGCTCACTATGCATCTAGATAGGTGCCTTGGGGGTTCTAGTTTCCAAAATGGGGTGACTTGTGGGGGAGCTCCAATGTTTCGGCACACAGGGGCTGTCCAAACACGACATGGTGTCCGCTAACAAATTGGAACCATGTTGCGTTTGGAGAGCCCCTGTGTGTAAACATTGAAGCTCCCCCACAAGTGACCCCATTTTGGAAACTAGACCCCCCAGGGAACTTATCTAGATGTAGTGTATGTGAGTTTGGTGTGTGGTGTGGTGTATACACCACACACACACAAACAACCTCACATACACTACAACACACACACCAACCTGACATAGGTTGGTGTGTGTTGTAGTGTACGTGAGGTTGTTGTGTGTGTGCGTGATGTTTTGTATGTCATGCTAGTGTGGGTGAGTTCTGTAGGGAAGGTCAGGATGTGTTTAGTCCGGGGACATGTGATGAATTTTGAAACATTCATTCAAACACAGTCCCGGTTTATCAGGACACGTTTCACATTGGAAACGGGTGACCTTTCTTATCCCCCTTTTATGGCAGACCCGGCACCTTTTTCTTACCGTGACCTCACCAGGAAAATGTTGCCCTGGTACCACACGGGAGACTCGAGTTCCAGGGGTGCTGGGGCCCGCTTCTTCTTCGCTTCTAAAAATCAGGGCCTTTATCACTGCCTCCTGGAAGTTGAGGAAGGTGTTGGTGGTCTGGCCTGCACATCGTGACAGCACGTATGCATTATACAGTGCCATTTGAACGATGTGCACGGCCAGTTTTTTATACCAGACTTTCGCCTTCCTCATCGCACTGTAGGGCTGGAGGACTTGATCAGAAAGATCAACTCCCCCCATGTGCTTGTTGTACCCCAGGGCACAGTCCGGTTTGCGGACCGGTGCTGGGGTACCTCTAACGTTGGTGGCCGTGGTGCCGGGACCATGGATTGTGGTCAAGAAAAAGACGTCCCTTTTGTCTTTGTACTTCACCACAACCATGTTGCCGCTACATTGATCTCGGCTCTCACCCTTTGGGAAAACCTGCTCAATTAGCGTCAAAGGGAGACCCCTCTTGGTTCTGCGCACAGTACCGCAAGCGGCGGTAGCTCTGGCAGAGAGGGACTGAAATAGGGGAATGCTTGTATAAAAGTTATCAACGTATAGATGGTAACCTTTATCAAGCAGTGGGCGGATCAAATCCCACACTATTTTCCCACTTACCTTCAGAGCAGGTGGACATTCTGGGGGCTGAATCCTCGAATCCTTTCCTTCGTAAACTCTAAAGCTGTGAGTGTACCCTGAGGCACTCTCGCACAGCTTGTAGAGCTTTATTCCGTACCTGGCCCTCTTACTGGGCAGGTATTGTCGGAATTGAAGCCTCCCTTTGAAGTGGATGAGGGATTCATCCACAGAAATTTCCCTTTGGGGAACGTACACTTCAGCAAACTTGTTGCTGAAGTGTTCTATGACCGGACGAATTTTGAACAGTCTGTCAAAATTCGGGTCATCGCGGGGAAGGCTGTCCGTGTTATCCCTGAAATGCAAAAATTTGTGAATGACCTCAAATCTTTTGCGGGTCATCACCATTCCGAACACTGGAGTTTGATATAAAATATCGGTACTCCAGTATTGACGGATTTCTGGTTTCTTCACAATCCCCATGTGAAGTACCAGTCCCCAATATTTTAACATTTCTACTGAGTCAACGGGACTCCAAGTAGAAAACATTGAATTTGGGTTTGCAGACAAAAATTGTTGGGCGTAAATGTTAGTCTGCTCCACCATGAGACTGACAATGGCCTCAGAGAAATAGACTTTGAAAAAGTCTATTTCCCTGAGGTTTGCGGTCTCAAACTGGATTCCTGATTGGGGAAGGAAATCAGGAATCCGCGGAGCGTAATTTTCAGGGACGGGGGTCCACACCGGGGCACTGGTGCTAGGTTGGGCTTGACTAGCACCAGGTTGAGGGTTACTTACAGATGGCTGTGGGTCTTCTTCCACGGCCTCCGGACGATGCCTTGACCTCTGACGTCGTCTTGGTGCCGGCTCGGTGTCACTGGAGGAGGAAGAATGAGAGGAATAGAGGAACGTGGGGTCCTCTCCCTCACTATCAGCTTCGGAGGCAATAAATGAATATGCCTCCTCAGCTGAGTACGCCCTAGGGCGGGACGGGCGGGACATTTTGTGTGCTGTGGGGAAAAAAAAAATCTAAACTTTATTATTAGTATGAGTGTACGTGTGTATGTGTGAGTGCTTGGTGTAAATCACGTGTGGAGGCGTACGGGGCGCAGGAGGGGGCGCGCTCAGGCGTACGGGGCGCAGGAGGGGGCGTGCTCAGGCGTACGGGGCGCAGGAGGGGGCGCGCTCAGGCGTACGGGGCGCAGGAGGGGGCGTGCTCAGGCGTACGGGGCGCAGGAGGGGGCGCGCTCAGGCGCACGGGGCGCAGGAGGGGGCGTGCTCAGGCGTACGGGGCGCAGGAGGGGGCGCGCTCAGGCGCACGGGGCGCAGGAGGGGGCGCGCTCAGGCACACGGGGCGCAGGAGGGGGCGCGCTCAGGCGCACGGGGCGCAGGAGGGGGCGCGCTCAGGCGCACGGGGCGCAGGGGGGGGCTGAGGAGATAGAAGAGCCAACAGCAGCAGGGGGGGTATCACTGGGGCAGAAGGGGCAGAAAGGGGGGCAGGAGCCGGCAGCAGCAAGGGGGGTAGGGGCCGGCAGGCAGTAGCTGGCAGCAGCAGTGGGGGTGATCACTCGGACGGGGGAGGGGGCGGGTGATCACTGGGGGGGTGAGATCACTAGGACTGGGGGATGGTGGGTGAGATCACTAGGACTGGGGGATGATGGTGTGATCCCTGGGACTGGGGGATGGTGGTGTGATCACAGGCACAGGAGATTTACACTGAGTCTGCTGCTGCCTGTGATCACAGTCCACCGGCTGTCAGAAGGAGAGCAGCAGCCGGTGGATGAAGACGTGGGAGAGGGAGGGAGCGGAGGTCGGGGTACAGGTGAGAAATTGGGACTGGGGTGGAAGGGTGGTGGAAGGGGGGTGGAGGGGGGGGTGGGGGGGGAAGTGGGGGCTGGAAATCTGATAAGGGGGGGGATACTACCGGCAGCGGATCAGCAGCGGAGGCAGCAGCGGGTGCAGGGGGTCGGCGGCAGATCAGCAGCGGTGGCAGCGGCGGGTGCAGAGGATCGGTGGCGGCGATGGAGGTGGCAGACGATCGGCGGCGGGGCAGATGATCTGTGGCAGCAGCGGATCGGCGTGACCAAACTCCTCTGGCTCCACGGAAGGGATGGATCTGGAAAGTTTGGTCAGCCATAGTAAATACACCGCTCGACATCTGATTGGAGCTAGTGTCCATGTGACGCTAGCCCCCAATCAGATCTGGGGGGGTGACACAGAGGTGACACTCCCCCCAGCCAATGGCTGATGCTATAAGCATCAGGCCATGCCCAGAAAGTAAATATTTCACCAATTTCCATTGGTGAAATATTTCATTCATTCCGATTGGCAGTTTCACTAAAAGTGAAAGTGAAACTGCCAATCGGAGGGGTTTTAGGCACGGGGGGGTTAATCCACCCCCTGTGGGGTCAACTACAGGTTGTCTAGTTGCAGTAGCAACTGTGACACCTGAGCGACCCCGCTCGCGGGCGCTGCAGGGGCTCTTTCCCTCCATGTCACACACGCTGTGACATGGGTCGGGAACGAACTGTTTTCCATGTCACAAACGGTGTGACACGGGTCGGGAAGGGGTTAAACAGTGATTACAAAATTATTTCTAAAATTGTGGCTGGTAGACTGGCAGATGTGATAGGTGATATGGTGGGGGAGTATCAGGCATGTGCAGTGCCTGGTAGGAAAATTTCAGATAATTTGCTGCTTCTAAGAGACTTAATTTATCAGGCTAATTTGAATAAGAATGCTCTTTTGTTACAGTCGGTGGACCTGGAGAAAGCCTTTGATAAAATATCACATAGATTTTTGTTCTCTGCTTTAAGTCACCTTGGTGTTCCGGATAAATTATTGATGGTCATTAAGAGTTTTTATTGTGGGGTCAGTAGCCAGATTTTAGTTAATGGGCATGTGAGTTCCAGTTTTAATATTTTATCGGGAGTTAGGCAGGGTTGTCCCCTGTCACCAATTCTTTTTATCTGTGTGGTGGAGGCCCTTTTAAAAAGTGTGCAAGTTGACAAGTGTGTGGCTGGTGTTTTTTATTCCTGGGGGATCCGGGGGTCCAGTCAAGTCTTTAAGTTATATGGATGATATTGTTTTTACTTGTGGTTCACAGGCGGATCTCAATAGAGTGAATTTGCACGTAAGGATTTTTTGTTGTGTGGCTGGTATGGCGGTGAATTGGGGAAAGTGCCAGCTTTGTAACTTTGGGAGGCAGGTTGAGGTTAACGTGGCAGGAGTGGAGAGTAGGGAGGAAATTGAGGTTCTTGGTGTCATCTTTGAGAAGGAACTGAAAGGGAAAAGCAGCCTGAAGATTCTAGAAGACAAAATGGATCAGAAGTTGAACTTTTGGAAACTAAGGAACCTGTCGCTGAGAGGGAAAGTGCTGGTAATCAAGTCTGTGATTCTCCCGCTTCTGCTGTACACTGCTTTGATTTTCCCACCTGCTGTGCTTTGGACAAAGAGAGTGACAAGGAAACTGTTTGTGTTTTTTTGGGGATCCAAAATGGAGAAACTAAGAAGAGGAATGGTTATGTGTTCTGTGGAAAATGGGGGTTGTGATTTTCCTAACATTGACTTATTTTTAAGAATGCATTATTTTTTGAACATTTATAAATTATCCCAGTGCAATAACAGGACTGCGGACATGTGCAAATATTTAGCAGGACGGCTTTTCCAGAAATGGAGCTGGTGTGAGAAGGATTTAAGAAAACCAGTTTCGTTTGTGATACCGTTTTTTTATGTGGTGCTTAGGTCCTTCTATGATCAAAATGGGATAAGCTCCATGGTTAGACCGGACAAAAAACTGATTGTCTCAGGTATTAAGAAGAAGGAGATGTTATGTGATGTGCCGTTTTGTAATAATGCACAGTCTGGACAGGTGTGGAAGCTTTTTTTCATGCGTGGAATCAGCAACAGACAGAAGGATGTAACCTGGATGGCGTTGCATGGATGCTTGCCAACAAGGGCTTTTTTGAATGACCGGGGGATAAAGGTTCAAGAACTATGTCCTAGGGAAGGTTGCAATAAGGTGGAAACAATACAGCATATTTTTTGGGACTGTTTTTTTGCTAAAAAAGTTTTTACCTTGTTGTCACGTATGTTTGTTGCTTTAGTTGGTTTTCATTGTTTCGATTTTGAAAGGATTTTAATAGGTCAAGATTTTAAGTACTCGCAAAGGAAGCGGGCAAGCTGGATTATTTTTGTCATATATAAAGAGGTTTTATGGGACGTTCGGAATTTGGTGATTTTTAAAAAGATTGTTTTTTCCCCCATGGAATGCAGAAAGATTTTTCTTGCTACACTGTTTTATGCCTATTTATTGGATAAAAAGAAGTATGGTGAGACAGCAGCAGAAGCACTCTGGAACTTTTCACATTGGACTTCTTACAGTAAGTAACAGTTAATTGCAGGGTTGTGTTTTTTGGGATTTTGTTTTTGTTTTTCCGAATGATGATTTGAGAACCCGTTATGTGAATATGCGCTATGATGCATAAATTAATATGGGTCTTAATCTGAGGAAAAAAAAAAAAAAATCTGTTCTTATCAGTTTAATATCTGATACGTCCCCTATCTGGGGACCATATATTAAATGGATTTTTAGAACAGGGAGATGGAAAAAGAGCTTGCTCTGTCCACTCCACGCATTGACCTGGTATTGCAGTATCTCCAGGACCGGTGAACCCCTTCTTTAATGCAGTTTCTAAAATCAGAAAGAATTGAATTCAATGTTTTTTGTTCATTTTGCTTGTTTGTCGGATTTTGGGATGGACTCTTTGGCTTTGCTTTTCTTCTCCTCATTGGATTTTTCATGTTCAAAGTTGCAGAAGCCAGATTACAAGCTCATTTTGGTTCAACTTCAGCAACTGTGCATTGCATTGCCATGTAATGTGATGCAATGCTATCTTTCTAGCTCTCCCTTTTTACTTCCTTTTGGATAAACAGACATATTAGGCAAGCATTTTGGAGCTTTCACCTAAATAACTACAGGTGGTGAGATAAGCTGCACAATATAATTGACCTTTCAGTATATTGTTGCACACACACCATCTATTTAGCAAATGCCCTTGTTATCAACAGCAGCCTTTTAAACTCACCTGAGCTAACAGGTATGTGCGCTGGTTACTCTGCTGCGCTTAAAATTTCTTTTTTGGTTTGCTACAATGCCTTTTCTGAAACGTTGTCTCCTTCTGCTGGAACACTGACTTCTTTCATTTAATGCCTGCAGACTATAAAAGAGAACCCAACCCAAAAAGTTTGGTTGATTAGTCTGTGGCATTCTGTTAAACTGTTGCTTATGGCGGTCTCTGTGAGCTTCTCAGCGACATTCAGCCAGCCAGGTATCCTGCCTGCAGTAGATGGAATGTGGCAATGGAACGCTGGCTGCGCGTGTCATAATAGGCTCTGAGCCTTTATATACCTGTGCACAGCAGCAGCCACCTTCAGTCTGCTGCTGGACAGCCAGCAGCAGCAGCAGCAGGAGAGGTATGTAATCAGGAGCCCTCCTGCTAAGGGTAGACAGCTGCTCGTTCCACCCCACCCCCCACCTTAATTGGTTCTCCTCCCTTCCAACGGTGTTGAGGCGGGTGGGAACAGCAGGGGGTGAAGGTGCTGTGTTTAAAGAGGTGGAGTTATGCAGATCTAAAACGCGTGGATTGCAGCAGCAGCAAGCCGAAAAGTGCAGGCATGTAAGGGATCTAGAGGTTGACAACATGTCTTCTTAATGGGAGTCCAGGAGCTCATCTCCACAAATGGACTTTTCAGGATCCTTGGGTGGCTCCGTAGTTTGAAACCAATTCTGGTTATCGCTTCTCGGCCTTTTGGCTAAGATCAAGTGTAGTATCTGTTCTTATCAGTTTAATATCTGATACGTCCCCTATCTGGGGACCATATATTAAATGGATTTTTAGAACAGGGAGATGGAAAAAGAGCTTGCTCTGTCCACTCCACGCATTGACCTGGTATTGCAGTATCTCCAGGACCGGTGCACCCCTTCTTTAATGCAGTTTCTAAAATCAGAAAGAATTGAATTCAATGTTTTTTGTTCATTTTGCTTGTTTGTCGGATTTTGGGATGGACTCTTTGGCTTTGCTTTTCTTCTCCTCATTGGATTTTTCATGTTCAAAGTTGCAGAAGCCAGATTACAAGCTCATTTTGGTTCAACTTCAGCAACTGTGCATTGCATTGCCATGTAATGTGATGCAATGCTATCTTTCTAGCTCTCCCTTTTTACTTCCTTTTGGATAAACAGACATATTAGGCAAGCATTTTGGAGCTTTCACCTAAATAACTACAGGTGGTGAGATAAGCTGCACAATATAATTGACCTTTCAGTATATTGTTGCACACACACCATCTATTTAGCAAATGCCCTTGTTATCAACAGCAGCCTTTTAAACTCACCTGAGCTAACAGGTATGTGCGCTGGTTACTCTGCTGCGCTTAAAATTTCTTTTTTGGTTTGCTACAATGCCTTTTCTGAAACGTTGTCTCCTTCTGCTGGAACACTGACTTCTTTCATTTAATGCCTGCAGACTATAAAAGAGAACCCAACCCAAAAAGTTTGGTTGATTAGTCTGTGGCATTCTGTTAAACTGTTGCTTATGGCGGTCTCTGTGAGCTTCTCAGCGACATTCAGCCAGCCAGGTATCCTGCCTGCAGTAGATGGAATGTGGCAATGGAACGCTGGCTGCGCGTGTCATAATAGGCTCTGAGCCTTTATATACCTGTGCACAGCAGCAGCCACCTTCAGTCTGCTGCTGGACAGCCAGCAGCAGCAGCAGCAGGAGAGGTATGTAATCAGGAGCCCTCCTGCTAAGGGTAGACAGCTGCTCGTTCCACCCCACCCCCCGCCTTAATTGGTTCTCCTCCCTTCCAACGGTGTTGAGGCGGGTGGGAACAGCAGGGGGTGAAGGTGCTGTGTTTAAAGAGGTGGAGTTATGCAGATCTAAAACGCGTGGATTGCAGCAGCAGCAAGCCGAAAAGTGCAGGCATGTAAGGGATCTAGAGGTTGACAACATGTCTTCTTAACGGGAGTCCAGGAGCTCATCTCCACAAATGGACTTTTCAGGATCCTTGGGTGGCTCCGTAGTTTGAAACCAATTCTGGTTATCGCTTCTCGGCCTTTTGGCTAAGATCAAGTGTAGTATCTGTTCTTATCAGTTTAATATCTGATACGTCCCCTATCTGGGGACCAAATATTAAATGGATTTTTAGAACAGGGAGATGGAAAAAGAGCTTGCTCTGTCCACTCCACGCATTGACCTGGTATTGCAGTATCTCCAGGACCGGTGCACCCCTTCTTTAATGCAGTTTCTAAAATCAGAAAGAATTGAATTCAATGTTTTTTGTTCATTTTGCTTGTTTGTCGGATTTTGGGATGGACTCTTTGGCTTTGCTTTTCTTCTCCTCATTGGATTTTTCATGTTCAAAGTTGCAGAAGCCAGATTACAAGCTCATTTTGGTTCAACTTCAGCAACTGTGCATTGCATTGCCATGTAATGTGATGCAATGGTATCTTTCTAGCTCTCCCTTTTTACTTCCTTTTGGATAAACAGACATATTAGGCAAGCATTTTGGAGCTTTCACCTAAATAACTACAGGTAGTGAGATAAGCTGCACAATATAATTGACCTTTCAGTATATTGTTGCACACACACCATCTATTTAGCAAATGCCCTTGTTATCAACAGCAGCCTTTTAAACTCACCTGAGCTAACAGGTATGTGCGCTGGTTACTCTGCTGCGCTTAAAATTTCTTTTTTGGTTTGCTACAATGCCTTTTCTGAAACGTTGTCTCCTTCTGCTGGAACACTAACTTCTTTCATTTAATGCCTGCAGACTATAAAAGAGAACCCAACCCAAAAAGTTTGGTTGATTAGTCTGTGGCATTCTGTTAAACTGTTGCTTATGGCGGTCTCTGTGAGCTTCTCAGCGACATTCAGCCAGCCAGGTATCCTGCCTGAAGTAGATGGAATGTGGCAATGGAACGCTGGCTGCGCGTGTCATAATAGGCTCTGAGCCTTTATATACCTGTGCACAGCAGCAGCCACCTTCAGTCTGCTGCTGGACAGCCAGCAGCAGCAGCAGCAGGAGAGGTATGTAATCAGGAGCCCTCCTGCTAAGGGTAGACAGCTGCTCGTTCCACCCCACCCCCCGCCTTAATTGGTTCTCCTCCCTTCCAACGGTGTTGAGGCGGGTGGGAACAGCAGGGGGTGAAGGTGCTGTGTTTAAAGAGGTGGAGTTATGCAGATCTAAAACGCGTGGATTGCAGCAGCAGCAAGCCGAAAAGTGCAGGCATGTAAGGGATCTAGAGGTTGACAACATGTCTTCTTAACGGGAGTCCAGGAGCTCATCTCCACAAATGGACTTTTCAGGATCCTTGGGTGGCTCCGTAGTTTGAAACCAATTCTGGTTATCGCTTCTCGGCCTTTTGGCTAAGATCAAGTGTAGTATCTGTTCTTATCAGTTTAATATCTGATACGTCCCCTATCTGGGGACCATATATTAAATGGATTTTTAGAACAGGGAGATGGAAAAAGAGCTTGCTCTGTCCACTCCACGCATTGACCTGGTATTGCAGTATCTCCAGGACCGGTGCACCCCTTCTTTAATGCAGTTTCTAAAATCAGAAAGAATTGAATTCAATGTTTTTTGTTCATTTTGCTTGTTTGTCGGATTTTGGGATGGACTCTTTGGCTTTGCTTTTCTTCTCCTCATTGGATTTTTCATGTTCAAAGTTGCAGAAGCCAGATTACAAGCTCATTTTGGTTCAACTTCAGCAACTGTGCATTGCATTGCCATGTAATGTGATGCAATGCTATCTTTCTAGCTCTCCCTTTTTACTTCCTTTTGGATAAACAGACATATTAGGCAAGCATTTTGGAGCTTTCACCTAAATAACTACAGGTGGTGAGATAAGCTGCACAATATAATTGACCTTTCAGTATATTGTTGCACACACACCATCTATTTAGCAAATGCCCTTGTTATCAACAGCAGCCTTTTAAACTCACCTGAGCTAACAGGTATGTGCGCTGGTTACTCTGCTGCGCTTAAAATTTCTTTTTTGGTTTGCTACAATGCCTTTTCTGAAACGTTGTCTCCTTCTGCTGGAACACTGACTTCTTTCATTTAATGCCTGCAGACTATAAAAGAGAACCCAACCCAAAAAGTTTGGTTGATTAGTCTGTGGCATTCTGTTAAACTGTTGCTTATGGCGGTCTCTGTGAGCTTCTCAGCGACATTCAGCCAGCCAGGTATCCTGCCTGCAGTAGATGGAATGTGGCAATGGAACGCTGGCTGCGCGTGTCATAATAGGCTCTGAGCCTTTATATACCTGTGCACAGCAGCAGCCACCTTCAGTCTGCTGCTGGACAGCCAGCAGCAGCAGCAGCAGGAGAGGTATGTAATCAGGAGCCCTCCTGCTAAGGGTAGACAGCTGCTCGTTCCACCCCACCCCCCGCCTTAATTGGTTCTCCTCCCTTCCAACGGTGTTGAGGCGGGTGGGAACAGCAGGGGGTGAAGGTGCTGTGTTTAAAGAGGTGGAGTTATGCAGATCTAAAACGCGTGGATTGCAGCAGCAGCAAGCCGAAAAGTGCAGGCATGTAAGGGATCTAGAGGTTGACAACATGTCTTCTTAACGGGAGTCCAGGAGCTCATCTCCACAAATGGACTTTTCAGGATCCTTGGGTGGCTCCGTAGTTTGAAACCAATTCTGGTTATCGCTTCTCGGCCTTTTGGCTAAGATCAAGTGTAGTATCTGTTCTTATCAGTTTAATATCTGATACGTCCCCTATCTGGGGACCATATATTAAATGGATTTTTAGAACAGGGAGATGGAAAAAGAGCTTGCTCTGTCCACTCCACGCATTGACCTGGTATTGCAGTATCTCCAGGACCGGTGCACCCCTTCTTTAATGCAGTTTCTAAAATCAGAAAGAATTGAATTCAATGTTTTTTGTTCATTTTGCTTGTTTGTCGGATTTTGGGATGGACTCTTTGGCTTTGCTTTTCTTCTCCTCATTGGATTTTTCATGTTCAAAGTTGCAGAAGCCAGATTACAAGCTCATTTTGGTTCAACTTCAGCAACTGTGCATTGCATTGCCATGTAATGTGATGCAATGCTATCTTTCTAGCTCTCCCTTTTTACTTCCTTTTGGATAAACAGACATATTAGGCAAGCATTTTGGAGCTTTCACCTAAATAACTACAGGTGGTGAGATAAGCTGCACAATATAATTGACCTTTCAGTATATTGTTGCACACACACCATCTATTTAGCAAATGCCCTTGTTATCAACAGCAGCCTTTTAAACTCACCTGAGCTAACAGGTATGTGCGCTGGTTACTCTGCTGCGCTTAAAATTTCTTTTTTGGTTTGCTACAATGCCTTTTCTGAAACGTTGTCTCCTTCTGCTGGAACACTAACTTCTTTCATTTAATGCCTGCAGACTATAAAAGAGAACCCAACCCAAAAAGTTTGGTTGATTAGTCTGTGGCATTCTGTTAAACTGTTGCTTATGGCGGTCTCTGTGAGCTTCTCAGCGACATTCAGCCAGCCAGGTATCCTGCCTGCAGTAGATGGAATGTGGCAATGGAACGCTGGCTGCGCGTGTCATAATAGGCTCTGAGCCTTTATATACCTGTGCACAGCAGCAGCCACCTTCAGTCTGCTGCTGGACAGCCAGCAGCAGCAGCAGCAGGAGAGGTATGTAATCAGGAGCCCTCCTGCTAAGGGTAGACAGCTGCTCGTTCCACCCCACCCCCCGCCTTAATTGGTTCTCCTCCCTTCCAACGGTGTTGAGGCGGGTGGGAACAGCAGGGGGTGAAGGTGCTGTGTTTAAAGAGGTGGAGTTATGCAGATCTAAAACGCGTGGATTGCAGCAGCAGCAAGCCGAAAAGTGCAGGCATGTAAGGGATCTAGAGGTTGACAACATGTCTTCTTAACGGGAGTCCAGGAGCTCATCTCCACAAATGGACTTTTCAGGATCCTTGGGTGGCTCCGTAGTTTGAAACCAATTCTGGTTATCGCTTCTCGGCCTTTTGGCTAAGATCAAGTGTAGTATCTGTTCTTATCAGTTTAATATCTGATACGTCCCCTATCTGGGGACCATATATTAAATGGATTTTTAGAACAGGGAGATGGAAAAAGAGCTTGCTCTGTCCACTCCACGCATTGACCTGGTATTGCAGTATCTCCAGGACCGGTGCACCCCTTCTTTAATGCAGTTTCTAAAATCAGAAAGAATTGAATTCAATGTTTTTTGTTCATTTTGCTTGTTTGTCGGATTTTGGGATGGACTCTTTGGCTTTGCTTTTCTTCTCCTCATTGGATTTTTCATGTTCAAAGTTGCAGAAGCCAGATTACAAGCTCATTTTGGTTCAACTTCAGCAACTGTGCATTGCATTGCCATGTAATGTGATGCAATGCTATCTTTCTAGCTCTCCCTTTTTACTTCCTTTTGGATAAACAGACATATTAGGCAAGCATTTTGGAGCTTTCACCTAAATAACTACAGGTGGTGAGATAAGCTGCACAATATAATTGACCTTTCAGTATATTGTTGCACACACACCATCTATTTAGCAAATGCCCTTGTTATCAACAGCAGCCTTTTAAACTCACCTGAGCTAACAGGTATGTGCGCTGGTTACTCTGCTGCGCTTAAAATTTCTTTTTTGGTTTGCTACAATGCCTTTTCTGAAACGTTGTCTCCTTCTGCTGGAACACTGACTTCTTTCATTTAATGCCTGCAGACTATAAAAGAGAACCCAACCCAAAAAGTTTGGTTGATTAGTCTGTGGCATTCTGTTAAACTGTTGCTTATGGCGGTCTCTGTGAGCTTCTCAGCGACATTCAGCCAGCCAGGTATCCTGCCTGCAGTAGATGGAATGTGGCAATGGAACGCTGGCTGCGCGTGTCATAATAGGCTCTGAGCCTTTATATACCTGTGCACAGCAGCAGCCACCTTCAGTCTGCTGCTGGACAGCCAGCAGCAGCAGCAGCAGGAGAGGTATGTAATCAGGAGCCCTCCTGCTAAGGGTAGACAGCTGCTCGTTCCACCCCACCCCCTGCCTTAATTGGTTCTCCTCCCTTCCAACGGTGTTGAGGCGGGTGGGAACAGCAGGGGGTGAAGGTGCTGTGTTTAAAGAGGTGGAGTTATGCAGATCTAAAACGCGTGGATTGCAGCAGCAGCAAGCCGAAAAGTGCAGGCATGTAAGGGATCTAGAGGTTGACAACATGTCTTCTTAACGGGAGTCCAGGAGCTCATCTCCACAAATGGACTTTTCAGGATCCTTGGGTGGCTCCGTAGTTTGAAACCAATTCTGGTTATCGCTTCTCGGCCTTTTGGCTAAGATCAAGTGTAGTATCTGTTCTTATCAGTTTAATATCTGATACGTCCCCTATCTGGGGACCATATATTAAATGGATTTTTAGAACAGGGAGATGGAAAAAGAGCTTGCTCTGTCCACTCCACGCATTGACCTGGTATTGCAGTATCTCCAGGACCGGTGCACCCCTTCTTTAATGCAGTTTCTAAAATCAGAAAGAATTGAATTCAATGTTTTTTGTTCATTTTGCTTGTTTGTCGGATTTTGGGATGGACTCTTTGGCTTTGCTTTTCTTCTCCTCATTGGATTTTTCATGTTCAAAGTTGCAGAAGCCAGATTACAAGCTCATTTTGGTTCAACTTCAGCAACTGTGCATTGCATTGCCATGTAATGTGATGCAATGCTATCTTTCTAGCTCTCCCTTTTTACTTCCTTTTGGATAAACAGACATATTAGGCAAGCATTTTGGAGCTTTCACCTAAATAACTACAGGTGGTGAGATAAGCTGCACAATATAATTGACCTTTCAGTATATTGTTGCACACACACCATCTATTTAGCAAATGCCCTTGTTATCAACAGCAGCCTTTTAAACTCACCTGAGCTAACAGGTATGTGCGCTGGTTACTCTGCTGCGCTTAAAATTTCTTTTTTGGTTTGCTACAATGCCTTTTCTGAAACGTTGTCTCCTTCTGCTGGAACACTGACTTCTTTCATTTAATGCCTGCAGACTATAAAAGAGAACCCAACCCAAAAAGTTTGGTTGATTAGTCTGTGGCATTCTGTTAAACTGTTGCTTATGGCGGTCTCTGTGAGCTTCTCAGCGACATTCAGCCAGCCAGGTATCCTGCCTGCAGTAGATGGAATGTGGCAATGGAACGCTGGCTGCGCGTGTCATAATAGGCTCTGAGCCTTTATATACCTGTGCACAGCAGCAGCCACCTTCAGTCTGCTGCTGGACAGCCAGCAGCAGCAGCAGCAGGAGAGGTATGTAATCAGGAGCCCTCCTGCTAAGGGTAGACAGCTGCTCGTTCCACCCCACCCCCCGCCTTAATTGGTTCTCCTCCCTTCCAACGGTGTTGAGGCGGGTGGGAACAGCAGGGGGTGAAGGTGCTGTGTTTAAAGAGGTGGAGTTATGCAGATCTAAAACGCGTGGATTGCAGCAGCAGCAAGCCGAAAAGTGCAGGCATGTAAGGGATCTAGAGGTTGACAACATGTCTTCTTAACGGGAGTCCAGGAGCTCATCTCCACAAATGGACTTTTCAGGATCCTTGGGTGGCTCCGTAGTTTGAAACCAATTCTGGTTATCGCTTCTCGGCCTTTTGACTAAGATCAAGTGTAGTATCTGTTCTTATCAGTTTAATATCTGATACGTCCCCTATCTGGGGACCATATATTAAATGGATTTTTAGAACAGGGAGATGGAAAAAGAGCTTGCTCTGTCCACTCCACGCATTGACCTGGTATTGCAGTATCTCCAGGACCGGTGCACCCCTTCTTTAATGCAGTTTCTAAAATCAGAAAGAATTGAATTCAATGTTTTTTGTTCATTTTGCTTGTTTGTCGGATTTTGGGATGGACTCTTTGGCTTTGCTTTTCTTCTCCTCATTGGATTTTTCATGTTCAAAGTTGCAGAAGCCAGATTACAAGCTCATTTTGGTTCAACTTCAGCAACTGTGCATTGCATTGCCATGTAATGTGATGCAATGCTATCTTTCTAGCTCTCCCTTTTTACTTCCTTTTGGATAAACAGACATATTAGGCAAGCATTTTGGGGCTTTCACCTAAATAACTACAGGTGGTGAGATAAGCTGCACAATATAATTGACCTTTCAGTATATTGTTGCACACACACCATCTATTTAGCAAATGCCCTTGTTATCAACAGCAGCCTTTTAAACTCACCTGAGCTAACAGGTATGTGCGCTGGTTACTCTGCTGCGCTTAAAATTTCTTTTTTGGTTTGCTACAATGCCTTTTCTGAAACGTTGTCTCCTTCTGCTGGAACACTAACTTCTTTCATTTAATGCCTGCAGACTATAAAAGAGAACCCAACCCAAAAAGTTTGGTTGATTAGTCTGTGGCATTCTGTTAAACTGTTGCTTATGGCGGTCTCTGTGAGCTTCTCAGCGACATTCAGCCAGCCAGGTATCCTGCCTGCAGTAGATGGAATGTGGCAATGGAACGCTGGCTGCGCGTGTCATAATAGGCTCTGAGCCTTTATATACCTGTGCACAGCAGCAGCCACCTTCAGTCTGCTGCTGGACAGCCAGCAACAGCAGCAGCAGGAGAGGTATGTAATCAGGAGCCCTCCTGCTAAGGGTAGACAGCTGCTCGTTCCACCCCACCCCCCGCCTTAATTGGTTCTCCTCCCTTCCAACGGTGTTGAGGCGGGTGGGAACAGCAGGGGGTGAAGGTGCTGTGTTTAAAGAGGTGGAGTTATGCAGATCTAAAACGCGTGGATTGCAGCAGCAGCAAGCCGAAAAGTGCAGGCATGTAAGGGATCTAGAGGTTGACAACATGTCTTCTTAACGGGAGTCCAGGAGCTCATCTCCACAAATGGACTTTTCAGGATCCTTGGGTGGCTCCGTAGTTTGAAACCAATTCTGGTTATCGCTTCTCGGCCTTTTGGCTAAGATCAAGTGTAGTATCTGTTCTTATCAGTTTAATATCTGATACGTCCCCTATCTGGGGACCATATATTAAATGGATTTTTAGAACAGGGCGATGGAAAAAGAGCTTGCTCTGTCCACTCCACGCATTGACCTGGTATTGCAGTATCTCCAGGACCGGTGCACCCCTTCTTTAATGCAGTTTCTAAAATCAGAAAGAATTGAATTCAATGTTTTTTGTTCATTTTGCTTGTTTGTCGGATTTTGGGATGGACTCTTTGGCTTTGCTTTTCTTCTCCTCATTGGATTTTTCATGTTCAAAGTTGCAGAAGCCAGATTACAAGCTCATTTTGGTTCAACTTCAGCAACTGTGCATTGCATTGCCATGTAATGTGATGCAATGCTATCTTTCTAGCTCTCCCTTTTTACTTCCTTTTGGATAAACAGACATATTAGGCAAGCATTTTGGAGCTTTCACCTAAATAACTACAGGTGGTGAGATAAGCTGCACAATATAATTGACCTTTCAGTATATTGTTGCACACACACCATCTATTTAGCAAATGCCCTTGTTATCAACAGCAGCCTTTTAAACTCACCTGAGCTAACAGGTATGTGCGCTGGTTACTCTGCTGCGCTTAAAATTTCTTTTTTGGTTTGCTACAATGCCTTTTCTGAAACGTTGTCTCCTTCTGCTGGAACACTAACTTCTTTCATTTAATGCCTGCAGACTATAAAAGAGAACCCAACCCAAAAAGTTTGGTTGATTAGTCTGTGGCATTCTGTTAAACTGTTGCTTATGGCGGTCTCTGTGAGCTTCTCAGCGACATTCAACCAGCCAGGTATCCTGCCTGCAGTAGATGGAATGTGGCAATGGAACGCTGGCTGCGCGTGTCATAATAGGCTCTGAGCCTTTATATACCTGTGCACAGCAGCAGCCACCTTCAGTCTGCTGCTGGACAGCCAGCAGCAGCAGCAGCAGGAGAGGTATGTAATCAGGAGCCCTCCTGCTAAGGGTAGACAGCTGCTCGTTCCACCCCACCCCCCGCCTTAATTGGTTCTCCTCCCTTCCAACGGTGTTGAGGCGGGTGGGAACAGCAGGGGGTGAAGGTGCTGTGTTTAAAGAGGTGGAGTTATGCAGATCTAAAACGCGTGGATTGCAGCAGCAGCAAGCCGAAAAGTGCAGGCATGTAAGGGATCTAGAGGTTGACAACATGTCTTCTTAACGGGAGTCCAGGAGCTCATCTCCACAAATGGACTTTTCAGGATCCTTGGGTGGCTCCGTAGTTTGAAACCAATTCTGGTTATCGCTTCTCGGCCTTTTGGCTAAGATCAAGTGTAGTATCTGTTCTTATCAGTTTAATATCTGATACGTCCCCTATCTGGGGACCATATATTAAATGGATTTTTAGAACAGGGAGATGGAAAAAGAGCTTGCTCTGTCCACTCCACGCATTGACCTGGTATTGCAGTATCTCCAGGACCGGTGCACCCCTTCTTTAATGCAGTTTCTAAAATCAGAAAGAATTGAATTCAATGTTTTTTGTTCATTTTGCTTGTTTGTCGGATTTTGGGATGGACTCTTTGGCTTTGCTTTTCTTCTCCTCATTGGATTTTTCATGTTCAAAGTTGCAGAAGCCAGATTACAAGCTCATTTTGGTTCAACTTCAGCAACTGTGCATTGCATTGCCATGTAATGTGATGCAATGCTATCTTTCTAGCTCTCCCTTTTTACTTCCTTTTGGATAAACAGACATATTAGGCAAGCATTTTGGAGCTTTCACCTAAATAACTACAGGTGGTGAGATAAGCTGCACAATATAATTGACCTTTCAGTATATTGTTGCACACACACCATCTATTTAGCAAATGCCCTTGTTATCAACAGCAGCCTTTTAAACTCACCTGAGCTAACAGGTATGTGCGCTGGTTACTCTGCTGCGCTTAAAATTTCTTTTTTGGTTTGCTACAATGCCTTTTCTGAAACGTTGTCTCCTTCTGCTGGAACACTGACTTCTTTCATTTAATGCCTGCAGACTATAAAAGAGAACCCAACCCAAAAAGTTTGGTTGATTAGTCTGTGGCATTCTGTTAAACTGTTGCTTATGGCGGTCTCTGTGAGCTTCTCAGCGACATTCAGCCAGCCAGGTATCCTGCCTGCAGTAGATGGAATGTGGCAATGGAACGCTGGCTGCGCGTGTCATAATAGGCTCTGAGCCTTTATATACCTGTGCACAGCAGCAGCCACCTTCAGTCTGCTGCTGGACAGCCAGCAGCAGCAGCAGCAGGAGAGGTATGTAATCAGGAGCCCTCCTGCTAAGGGTAGACAGCTGCTCGTTCCACCCCACCCCCCGCCTTAATTGGTTCTCCTCCCTTCCAACGGTGTTGAGGCGGGTGGGAACAGCAGGGGGTGAAGGTGCTGTGTTTAAAGAGGTGGAGTTATGCAGATCTAAAACGCGTGGATTGCAGCAGCAGCAAGCCGAAAAGTGCAGGCATGTAAGGGATCTAGAGGTTGACAACATGTCTTCTTAACGGGAGTCCAGGAGCTCATCTCCACAAATGGACTTTTCAGGATCCTTGGGTGGCTCCGTACTTTGAAACCAATTCTGGTTATCGCTTCTCGGCCTTTTGGCTAAGATCAAGTGTAGTATCTGTTCTTATCAGTTTAATATCTGATACGTCCCCTATCTGGGGACCATATATTAAATGGATTTTTAGAACAGGGAGATGGAAAAAGAGCTTGCTCTGTCCACTCCACGCATTGACCTGGTATTGCAGTATCTCCAGGACCGGTGCACCCCTTCTTTAATGCAGTTTCTAAAATCAGAAAGAATTGAATTCAATGTTTTTTGTTCATTTTGCTAGTTTGTCGGATTTTGGGATGGACTCTTTGGCTTTGCTTTTCTTCTCCTCATTGGATTTTTCATGTTCAAAGTTGCAGAAGCCAGATTACAAGCTCATTTTGGTTCAACTTCAGCAACTGTGCATTGCATTGCCATGTAATGTGATGCAATGCTATCTTTCTAGCTCTCCCTTTTTACTTCCTTTTGGATAAACAGACATATTAGGCAAGCATTTTGGAGCTTTCACCTAAATAACTACAGGTGGTGAGATAAGCTGCACAATATAATTGACCTTTCAGTATATTGTTGCACACACACCATCTATTTAGCAAATGCCCTTGTTATCAACAGCAGCCTTTTAAACTCACCTGAGCTAACAGGTATGTGCGCTGGTTACTCTGCTGCGCTTAAAATTTCTTTTTTGGTTTGCTACAATGCCTTTTCTGAAACGTTGTCTCCTTCTGCTGGAACACTGACTTCTTTCATTTAATGCCTGCAGACTATAAAAGAGAACCCAACCCAAAAAGTTTGGTTGATTAGTCTGTGGCATTCTGTTAAACTGTTGCTTATGGCGGTCTCTGTGAGCTTCTCAGCGACATTCAGCCAGCCAGGTATCCTGCCTGCAGTAGATGGAATGTGGCAATGGAACGCTGGCTGCGCGTGTCATAATTAGAGATGAGCGGTGTTCGACTAGAACTGTTCGCCAATCTCAAATTCGAGCTGGTTTGGGCGGTGTTCGAGTTGTTCGACGAACCCGAACGATTTGCAAAAAATTCGGCTGTTCGAGGTTATGTTCGATAACTGTTCGTGCACCAAAAGCTTGTCCTGCATGTCTGGCGCTATTTAGAGCACCAATCATGCAGGGATTGTCTGTCACTCACTGTAATGCCACAGCCATGGTGGTTGTGGCATTACAGTGATTGCCCAAATCGATGGGAACAGTGTCAACAGTGAAACATGAAAAGCCGGCAATTCAGCAGCGGCATACACCGGTACCCGACAATTTAGAACCGAAAGAATAGAGCTTCACACATAGATTAGATAGATATAAACATGTCAGCCACATATATACGAAGTACAGTGAAAGTGCTGCTTACTGTACTTGTCATTTAGCGTAAAGGTTTTATCAAAAAAAATAATAGTGTTTTCATGCACCGTCTCTTTAAAAAAGCCGGCCGGCAATTCAGCAGCGGTACCCGACAATTTATAACAGACAGAATAGAGCTTCACACATAGATTAGATAGATAGAAACATGTCAGTCACATATATATGAAGTACAGTGATAGTGTTGGTTACTGTACTTGTCATTTAGTATTAAAATAAAGGATTTATTATTAAAAAAAATGGCGTGGGGTTCCCCTTAATTTTAGGCTCTAGCGGAGGTTAAGCAGACGGCTGGGGCAGATGTTTGAAGCCTGGGAAGGGGGTAATACCCACGGAGCTTCCCAGGCTACTAATATCAGCCCCCAGCTGAATACATAGCCTTTACTAGCTATTAAAATGGGGGACCCCCCAAAAAAAATGACGTGGGGTCCCCCCTAATTTAATAGCTAGCAAAGGCTAGGCAGACAGCTGGGGGCTGATATTAATAGCCCAGGAAGGGAGCCATGAATATTGGCCCCCTCCCAGGCTAGAAACACCAGCCGTCAGCCGCCCCAGAAATGGCGCATTCATAGGATGCGCCAATTCTGGCACTTAGCCTCGCTCTTCCACGCTGCCCTGGTGCGGTGGCAGGGGGTAATAGGGTTGGGGTTGATGTCAGCTTATAATGCCAGCTGACATCAAGCCCAGGTTAGTAATGGAGAGGCGTCTATAAGACACCCCCATTACTAACCCCATAGTCAAAGTTAAAAAAAACACAAACACCCAGAATAAAGTCCTTTAATTGAAATAAAGACACAATCCTTTATTGTTCTAAATTAAACCATACTTACCGTCACGCCCATTCCAGCTGAAGCCAACGATCTCCTGCAATAAAAGAAAAATAATAAAGCAACCTCATCCTTACCTTTCCATGGTTCCCACGACAGCTTCAGCTCTGCTACATCGAGATGACAGGCTGGACCGCAGCAGAACGCTGCCATCCAGCCTCTCATCCCGCAGACACTGAGAAGCGCAGGCTTACTTGCGCTGCTCAGCGTCTCTCTGTGACGACATCCAGATGAGCCGAGTTCATGTCCAATGAACTCAGCTCACCTCCTGCACGTCACTGACAGCGTGGGAGAATTCTCCTGCACTCAGTGCTTCAGCGTGAGAATTCTCCCGCTGAAGCGCTGAGTGCAGGAGAATTTTCCCACGCTGTCAGTGACGTGCATAAGGTGAGCTCATGTCCAATGAACTCAGCTCACCTCCTGCACGTCACTGACAGCGTGGGAGAATTCTCCTGCACTCAGCGCTTCAGTGTGAGAATTCTCCCACGCTGAAGCGGTGAGTGCAGGAGAATTTTCCCACGCTGTCAGTGACGTGCATGAGGTGAGCCGAGTTCATTGGACATTAACTCGGCTCATCTGGATGCCCTCACAGAGAGACACTGTGGAGCGCAAGCAAGCCTGCGCTTCTCAGTGTCTGCGGGATGACAGACTGGATGGCAGCGTTCTGCTGCGGTCCAGCCTGTCATCTCGATGTAGCAGAGCTGAAGCTGTCATGGGAACCATGGAAAGGTAAGGATGATGTTGCTTTATTATTTTTCTTTTATTTCAGGAGATCGTTGGCTTCAGCTGGAATGGGCGTGATGGTAAGTATGGTTTAATTTAGAACAATAAAGAATTGTGTGTTTATTTCAATTAAAGGACTTTTTTCTGGGTGTTGTGTTTTTTTTAAATTCTTTACTAGAAATTCATGGTGGTCATGTCTAATATTGGCGTGACCCCATGAATTTCGGGCTTAGGGCCAGCTGATAATGCCAAGCTGGCCCTAACCCCTTTATTACCCAGTGAGCCACCGCATCAGGGCCCTGGATGAGTTGGGTACAGCGCCAGAAGATGGCGCTTCTATGAACGCGCCATTTTCCGGGGTGGCTGCGGACTGCAATTTGCAGCGGGGGTGGCCCAGAAAGCTTGGGCCTCCCTGCGCTGCGGATTCCAGCCCCCAGCTGCCTAGTTGTACCTGGCTGGACACAAAAACAGGGCGAAGCCCCACGTCAATTTTCTTTAAATTATTTCATGAAATAATTAAGAAAAAAAGGGCTTCCCTATATTGTTGTGTCCGGCCAGGTACAAATAGGCAGCTGGTGGTTGGGGGCAGCCCGTTCCTGCCTGCTGTACCTGACTGGACACAAATATAGTGCGAAGCCCCACGTCAATTTTTTTTAAATTATTTCATGAAATAATTAAGAAAAAAGGGCTTCCCTATATTGTTGTGTCCGGCCAGGTACAAATAGGCAGCTGGTGGATGGGGGCAGCCCGTTCCTGCCTGCTGTACCTGGCTGGACACAAATATAGTGCGAAGCCCCACGTCAATTTTTTTTAAATTATTTCATGAATTTCCTGAAATAATTTAAAAAAATTGAAGTGGGGCTTCGCACTATATTTGTGTCCAGCCAGGTACAGCAGGCAGGAACGGGCTGCCCCCATCCACCAGCTGCCTATTTGTACCTGGCCGGACACAACAATATAGGGAAGCCCTTTTTTTCTTAATTATTTCATGAATTTCATGAAATAATTAAAAAAAATTGAAGTGGGGCTTCGCACTATATTTGTGTCCAGCCAGGTACAGCAGGCAGGAACGGGCTGCCCCCAACCACCAGCTGCCTATTTGTACCTGGCCGGACACAACAATATAGGGAAGGCCTTTTTTTCTTAATTATTTCATGAATTTCATGAAATAATTAAAAAAAAAGTACGTGGGGCTTCGCCCTATTTTTGTGTCCAGCCAGGTACAACTAGGCAGCTGGGGGCTGGAATCTGCAGCGCAGGGAGGCCCAAGCTTTCTGGGCCCCCCCCCGCTACAAATTGCAGTCCGCAGCCACCCCGGAAAATGGCGCGTTCATAGAAGCGCCATCTTCTGGCGCTGTACCCAACTCATCCAGGGCCCTGGTGCGGTGGCTCACTGGGTAATAAAGGGGTTAGGGCCAGCTTGGTATTATCAGCTGGCCCCAAGCCCAAAATTCATGGGGTCACGCCAGTATTAGACATGACCGCCATGAATTTCTAGTAAAGTATTTAAAAAAAACACAACACCCAGAATAAAGTCCTTTAATTGAAATAAAGACACAATTCTTTATTGTTCTAAATTAAACCATACTTACCATCACACCCATTCCAGCTGAAGCCAACGATCTCCTGCAATAAAAGAAAAATAATAAACCAACCTCATCCTTACCTTTCCATGGTTCCCACGACAGCTTCAGCTCTGCTACATCGAGATGACTGGCTGGACCGCAGCAGAACGCTGCCATCCAGTCTGTCATCCCGCAGACACTGAGAAGCGCAGGCATGCTTGCGCTCCTCACTGTCTCGCTGTGACGGCATCCAGATGAGCCGAGGTCATGTCCAATGAACTCGGCTCACCTCATGCACGTCACTGACAGCGTGGGAAAATTCTCACGCTGAAGTGCTGAGTGCAGGAGAATACTCCCACGCTGTCAGTGATGTGCATGAGGTGAGCTCATGTCCAATGAACTCAGCTCACCTCCTGCACGTCACTGACAGCGTGGGAAAATTCTCCTGCAATCAGCGCTTCAGCGTGAGAATTTTCCCACGCTGTCAGTGACGTGCATGAGGTGAGCCGAGTTCATTGGACATGAACTCGGCTCATCTGGATGTCGTCACAGAGAGACGCTGAGCAGCGCAAGCAAGCCTGCGCTTCTCAGTGTCTGCGGGATGACAGGCTGGATGGCAGCGTTCTGCTGCGGTCCAGCCTGTCATCTCGATGTAGCAGAGCTGAAGCTGTCGTGGGAACCATGGAAAGGTAAGGATGAGGTTGCTTTATTATTTTTCTTTTATTGCAGGAGATCGTTGGCTTCAGCTGGAATGGGCGTGATGGTAAGTATGGTTTAATTTAGAACAATAAAGGATTGTGTCTTTATTTCAATTAAAGGACTTTATTCTGGGTGTTTGTGTTTTTTTTAACTTTGACTATGGGGTTAGTAATGGGGGTGTCTTATAGACGCCTCTCCATTACTAACCTGGGCTTGATGTCAGCTGGCATTATAAGCTGACATCAACCCCAACCCTATTACCCCCTGCCACCGCACCAGGGCAGCGTGGAAGAGCGAGGCTAAGTGCCAGAATTGGCGCATCCTATGAATGCGCCATTTCTGGGGCGGCTGACGGCTGGTGTTTCTAGCCTGGGAGGGGGCCAATATTCATGGCTCCCTTCCTGGGCTATTAATATCAGCCCCCAGCTGTCGGCCTAGCCTTTGCTAGCTATTAAATTAGGGGGGACCCCACGTCATTTTTTTTGGGGGGTCCCCCATTTTAATAGCTAGTAAAGGCTATGTATTCAGCTGGAGGCTGATATTAGTAGCCTGGGAAGCTCCGTGGGTATTACCCCCTTCCCAGGCTTCAAACATCTGCCCCAGCCGTCTGCTTAACCTCCGCTAGAGCCTAAAATTAAGGGGAACCCCACGCCAATTTTTTTAATAATAAATCCTTTATTTTAATACTAAATGACAAGTACAGTAACCAACACTATCACTGTACTTCATATATATGTGACTGACATGTTTCTATCTATCTAATCTATGTGTGATGCTCTATCTTTCTGTTCTAAATTGTCGGGTACCGCTGCTGAATTGCCGGCCGGCTTTTTTAAAGAGACAGTGCATGAAAACACTATTATTTTTTTAAATAAATCCTTTACACTAAATGACAAGTACAGTAAGCAACACTATCACTGTACTTATTATATATGTGACTGACATGTTTCTATCTATCTAATCTATGTGTGAAGCTCTATTCTTTCTGTTCTAAATTGTCGGGTACAGATGCTGAATTGCCGGCCGGCTTTTTTAAAGAGACGGTGCATGAAAACACTATTATTTTTTTTAATAAATCCTTTACACTAAATGACAAGTGCAGTAACCAACACTGTCACTGTGCTTCTTATATGTGTGACTGACATGTTTCTATCTATCTAATCTATGTGTGATGCTCTATTCCTTCTTGTCTAAATTGTCGGGTACCGGTGTATGCCGCTGCTGAATTTGCCGGCCGGCTTTTTTAAAGAGAGTGTCTTCTGAGCAGTTTGTCAGCTTTTGGACACCTTTGCAGGTGTTTTCTATGTGTTTCTATGTGTTTTTGTTTGCCTGCCATTGGTTTTAACGGTGTTCGACGGTGTTCTAAGGTGTTCGACGAACAGTTCGACGAACAGTTCCTCGAACATCCCGGTGTTCGACGAACCGAACCGAACCCGAACACTACGGGGGTGGCTCAACACTAGTCATAATAGGCTCTGAGCCTTTATATACCTGTGCACAGCAGCAGCCACCTTCAGTCTGCTGCTGGACAGCCAGCAGCAGCAGCAGCAGGAGAGGTATGTAATCAGGAGCCCTCCTGCTAAGGGTAGACAGCTGCTCGTTCCACCCCACCCCCCGCCTTAATTGGTTCTCCTCCCTTCCAACGGTGTTGAGGCGGGTGGGAACAGCAGGGGGTGAAGGTGCTGTGTTTAAAGAGGTGGAGTTATGCAGATCTAAAACGCGTGGATTGCAGCAGCAGCAAGCCGAAAAGTGCAGGCATGTAAGGGATCTAGAGGTTGACAACATGTCTTCTTAACGGGAGTCCAGGAGCTCATCTCCACAAATGGACTTTTCAGGATCCTTGGGTGGCTCCGTAGTTTGAAACCAATTCTGGTTATCGCTTCTCGGCCTTTTGACTAAGATCAAGTGTAGTATCTGTTCTTATCAGTTTAATATCTGATACGTCCCCTATCTGGGGACCATATATTAAATGGATTTTTAGAACAGGGAGATGGAAAAAGAGCTTGCTCTGTCCACTCCACGCATTGACCTGGTATTGCAGTATCTCCAGGACCGGTGCACCCCTTCTTTAATGCAGTTTCTAAAATCAGAAAGAATTGAATTCAATGTTTTTTGTTCATTTTGCTTGTTTGTCGGATTTTGGGATGGACTCTTTGGCTTTGCTTTTCTTCTCCTCATTGGATTTTTCATGTTCAAAGTTGCAGAAGCCAGATTACAAGCTCATTTTGGTTCAACTTCAGCAACTGTGCATTGCATTGCCATGTAATGTGATGCAATGCTATCTTTCTAGCTCTCCCTTTTTACTTCCTTTTGGATAAACAGACATATTAGGCAAGCATTTTGGGGCTTTCACCTAAATAACTACAGGTGGTGAGATAAGCTGCGCAATATAATTGACCTTTCAGTATATTGTTGCACACACACCATCTATTTAGCAAATGCCCTTGTTATCAACAGCAGCCTTTTAAACTCACCTGAGCTAACAGGTATGTGCGCTGGTTACTCTGCTGCGCTTAAAATTTCTTTTTTGGTTTGCTACAATGCCTTTTCTGAAACGTTGTCTCCTTCTGCTGGAACACTGACTTCTTTCATTTAATGCCTGCAGACTATAAAAGAGAACCCAACCCAAAAAGTTTGGTTGATTAGTCTGTGGCATTCTGTTAAACTGTTGCTTATGGCGGTCTCTGTGAGCTTCTCAGCGACATTCAGCCAGCCAGGTATCCTGCCTGCAGTAGATGGAATGTGGCAATGGAACGCTGGCTGCGCGTGTCATAATAGGCTCTGAGCCTTTATATACCTGTGCACAGCAGCAGCCACCTTCAGTCTGCTGCTGGACAGCCAGCAGCAGCAGCAGCAGGAGAGGTATGTAATCAGGAGCCCTCCTGCTAAGGGTAGACAGCTGCTCGTTCCACCCCACCCCCCGCCTTAATTGGTTCTCCTCCCTTCCAACGGTGTTGAGGCGGGTGGGAACAGCAGGGGGTGAAGGTGCTGTGTTTAAAGAGGTGGAGTTATGCAGATCTAAAACGCGTGGATTGCAGCAGCAGCAAGCCGAAAAGTGCAGGCATGTAAGGGATCTAGAGGTTGACAACATGTCTTCTTAACGGGAGTCCAGGAGCTCATCTCCACAAATGGACTTTTCAGGATCCTTGGGTGGCTCCGTAGTTTGAAACCAATTCTGGTTATCGCTTCTCGGCCTTTTGGCTAAGATCAAGTGTAGTATCTGTTCTTATCAGTTTAATATCTGATACGTCCCCTATCTGGGGACCATATATTAAATGGATTTTTAGAACAGGGAGATGGAAAAAGAGCTTGCTCTGTCCACTCCACGCATTGACCTGGTATTGCAGTATCTCCAGGACCGGTGCACCCCTTCTTTAATGCAGTTTCTAAAATCAGAAAGAATTGAATTCAATGTTTTTTGTTCATTTTGCTTGTTTGTCGGATTTTGGGATGGACTCTTTGGCTTTGCTTTTCTTCTCCTCATTGGATTTTTCATGTTCAAAGTTGCAGAAGCCAGATTACAAGCTCATTTTGGTTCAACTTCAGCAACTGTGCATTGCATTGCCATGTAATGTGATGCAATGCTATCTTTCTAGCTCTCCCTTTTTACTTCCTTTTGGATAAACAGACATATTAGGCAAGCATTTTGGAGCTTTCACCTAAATAACTACAGGTGGTGAGATAAGCTGCACAATATAATTGACCTTTCAGTATATTGTTGCACACACACCATCTATTTAGCAAATGCCCTTGTTATCAACAGCAGCCTTTTAAACTCACCTGAGCTAACAGGTATGTGCGCTGGTTACTCTGCTGCGCTTAAAATTTCTTTTTTGGTTTGCTACAATGCCTTTTCTGAAACGTTGTCTCCTTCTGCTGGAACACTGACTTCTTTCATTTAATGCCTGCAGACTATAAAAGAGAACCCAACCCAAAAAGTTTGGTTGATTAGTCTGTGGCATTCTGTTAAACTGTTGCTTATGGCGGTCTCTGTGAGCTTCTCAGCGACATTCAGCCAGCCAGGTATCCTGCCTGCAGTAGATGGAATGTGGCAATGGAACGCTGGCTGCGCGTGTCATAATAGGCTCTGAGCCTTTATATACCTGTGCACAGCAGCAGCCACCTTCAGTCTGCTGCTGGACAGCCAGCAGCAGCAGCAGCAGGAGAGGTATGTAATCAGGAGCCCTCCTGCTAAGGGTAGACAGCTGCTCGTTCCACCCCACCCCCCGCCTTAATTGGTTCTCCTCCCTTCCAACGGTGTTGAGGCGGGTGGGAACAGCAGGGGGTGAAGGTGCTGTGTTTAAAGAGGTGGAGTTATGCAGATCTAAAACGCGTGGATTGCAGCAGCAGCAAGCCGAAAAGTGCAGGCATGTAAGGGATCTAGAGGTTGACAACATGTCTTCTTAACGGGAGTCCAGGAGCTCATCTCCACAAATGGACTTTTCAGGATCCTTGGGTGGCTCCGTAGTTTGAAACCAATTCTGGTTATCGCTTCTCGGCCTTTTGGCTAAGATCAAGTGTAGTATCTGTTCTTATCAGTTTAATATCTGATACGTCCCCTATCTGGGGACCATATATTAAATGGATTTTTAGAACAGGGAGATGGAAAAAGAGCTTGCTCTGTCCACTCCACGCATTGACCTGGTATTGCAGTATCTCCAGGACCGGTGCACCCCTTCTTTAATGCAGTTTCTAAAATCAGAAAGAATTGAATTCAATGTTTTTTGTTCATTTTGCTTGTTTGTCGGATTTTGGGATGGACTCTTTGGCTTTGCTTTTCTTCTCCTCATTGGATTTTTCATGTTCAAAGTTGCAGAAGCCAGATTACAAGCTCATTTTGGTTCAACTTCAGCAACTGTGCATTGCATTGCCATGTAATGTGATGCAATGCTATCTTTCTAGCTCTCCCTTTTTACTTCCTTTTGGATAAACAGACATATTAGGCAAGCATTTTGGAGCTTTCACCTAAATAACTACAGGTGGTGAGATAAGCTGCACAATATAATTGACCTTTCAGTATATTGTTGCACACACACCATCTATTTAGCAAATGCCCTTGTTATCAACAGCAGCCTTTTAAACTCACCTGAGCTAACAGGTATGTGCGCTGGTTACTCTGCTGCGCTTAAAATTTCTTTTTTGGTTTGCTACAATGCCTTTTCTGAAACGTTGTCTCCTTCTGCTGGAACACTAACTTCTTTCATTTAATGCCTGCAGACTATAAAAGAGAACCCAACCCAAAAAGTTTGGTTGATTAGTCTGTGGCATTCTGTTAAACTGTTGCTTATGGCGGTCTCTGTGAGCTTCTCAGCGACATTCAGCCAGCCAGGTATCCTGCCTGCAGTAGATGGAATGTGGCAATGGAACGCTGGCTGCGCGTGTCATAATAGGCTCTGAGCCTTTATATACCTGTGCACAGCAGCAGCCACCTTCAGTCTGCTGCTGGACAGCCAGCAGCAGCAGCAGCAGGAGAGGTATGTAATCAGGAGCCCTCCTGCTAAGGGTAGACAGCTGCTCGTTCCACCCCACCCCCCGCCTTAATTGGTTCTCCTCCCTTCCAACGGTGTTGAGGCGGGTGGGAACAGCAGGGGGTGAAGGTGCTGTGTTTAAAGAGGTGGAGTTATGCAGATCTAAAACGCGTGGATTGCAGCAGCAGCAAGCCGAAAAGTGCAGGCATGTAAGGGATCTAGAGGTTGACAACATGTCTTCTTAACGGGAGTCCAGGAGCTCATCTCCACAAATGGACTTTTCAGGATCCTTGGGTGGCTCCGTAGTTTGAAACCAATTCTGGTTATCGCTTCTCGGCCTTTTGGCTAAGATCAAGTGTAGTATCTGTTCTTATCAGTTTAATATCTGATACGTCCCCTATCTGGGGACCATATATTAAATGGATTTTTAGAACAGGGAGATGGAAAAAGAGCTTGCTCTGTCCACTCCACGCATTGACCTGGTATTGCAGTATCTCCAGGACCGGTGCACCCCTTCTTTAATGCAGTTTCTAAAATCAGAAAGAATTGAATTCAATGTTTTTTGTTCATTTTGCTTGTTTGTCGGATTTTGGGATGGACTCTTTGGCTTTGCTTTTCTTCTCCTCATTGGATTTTTCATGTTCAAAGTTGCAGAAGCCAGATTACAAGCTCATTTTGGTTCAACTTCAGCAACTGTGCATTGCATTGCCATGTAATGTGATGCAATGCTATCTTTCTAGCTCTCCCTTTTTACTTCCTTTTGGATAAACAGACATATTAGGCAAGCATTTTGGAGCTTTCACCTAAATAACTACAGGTGGTGAGATAAGCTGCACAATATAATTGACCTTTCAGTATATTGTTGCACACACACCATCTATTTAGCAAATGCCCTTGTTATCAACAGCAGCCTTTTAAACTCACCTGAGCTAACAGGTATGTGCGCTGGTTACTCTGCTGCGCTTAAAATTTCTTTTTTGGTTTGCTACAATGCCTTTTCTGAAACGTTGTCTCCTTCTGCTGGAACACTGACTTCTTTCATTTAATGCCTGCAGACTATAAAAGAGAACCCAACCCAAAAAGTTTGGTTGATTAGTCTGTGGCATTCTGTTAAACTGTTGCTTATGGCGGTCTCTGTGAGCTTCTCAGCGACATTCAGCCAGCCAGGTATCCTGCCTGCAGTAGATGGAATGTGGCAATGGAACGCTGGCTGCGCGTGTCATAATAGGCTCTGAGCCTTTATATACCTGTGCACAGCAGCAGCCACCTTCAGTCTGCTGCTGGACAGCCAGCAGCAGCAGCAGCAGGAGAGGTATGTAATCAGGAGCCCTCCTGCTAAGGGTAGACAGCTGCTCGTTCCACCCCACCCCCCGCCTTAATTGGTTCTCCTCCCTTCCAACGGTGTTGAGGCGGGTGGGAACAGCAGGGGGTGAAGGTGCTGTGTTTAAAGAGGTGGAGTTATGCAGATCTAAAACGCGTGGATTGCAGCAGCAGCAAGCCGAAAAGTGCAGGCATGTAAGGGATCTAGAGGTTGACAACATGTCTTCTTAACGGGAGTCCAGGAGCTCATCTCCACAAATGGACTTTTCAGGATCCTTGGGTGGCTCCGTAGTTTGAAACCAATTCTGGTTATCGCTTCTCGGCCTTTTGGCTAAGATCAAGTGTAGTATCTGTTCTTATCAGTTTAATATCTGATACGTCCCCTATCTGGGGACCATATATTAAATGGATTTTTAGAACAGGGAGATGGAAAAAGAGCTTGCTCTGTCCACTCCACGCATTGACCTGGTATTGCAGTATCTCCAGGACCGGTGCACCCCTTCTTTAATGCAGTTTCTAAAATCAGAAAGAATTGAATTCAATGTTTTTTGTTCATTTTGCTTGTTTGTCGGATTTTGGGATGGACTCTTTGGCTTTGCTTTTCTTCTCCTCATTGGATTTTTCATGTTCAAAGTTGCAGAAGCCAGATTACAAGCTCATTTTGGTTCAACTTCAGCAACTGTGCATTGCATTGCCATGTAATGTGATGCAATGCTATCTTTCTAGCTCTCCCTTTTTACTTCCTTTTGGATAAACAGACATATTAGGCAAGCATTTTGGAGCTTTCACCTAAATAACTACAGGTGGTGAGATAAGCTGCACAATATAATTGACCTTTCAGTATATTGTTGCACACACACCATCTATTTAGCAAATGCCCTTGTTATCAACAGCAGCCTTTTAAACTCACCTGAGCTAACAGGTATGTGCGCTGGTTACTCTGCTGCGCTTAAAATTTCTTTTTTGGTTTGCTACAATGCCTTTTCTGAAACGTTGTCTCCTTCTGCTGGAACACTGACTTCTTTCATTTAATGCCTGCAGACTATAAAAGAGAACCCAACCCAAAAAGTTTGGTTGATTAGTCTGTGGCATTCTGTTAAACTGTTGCTTATGGCGGTCTCTGTGAGCTTCTCAGCGACATTCAGCCAGCCAGGTATCCTGCCTGCAGTAGATGGAATGTGGCAATGGAACGCTGGCTGCGCGTGTCATAATAGGCTCTGAGCCTTTATATACCTGTGCACAGCAGCAGCCACCTTCAGTCTGCTGCTGGACAGCCAGCAGCAGCAGCAGCAGGAGAGGTATGTAATCAGGAGCCCTCCTGCTAAGGGTAGACAGCTGCTCGTTCCACCCCACCCCCCGCCTTAATTGGTTCTCCTCCCTTCCAACGGTGTTGAGGCGGGTGGGAACAGCAGGGGGTGAAGGTGCTGTGTTTAAAGAGGTGGAGTTATGCAGATCTAAAACGCGTGGATTGCAGCAGCAGCAAGCCGAAAAGTGCAGGCATGTAAGGGATCTAGAGGTTGACAACATGTCTTCTTAACGGGAGTCCAGGAGCTCATCTCCACAAATGGACTTTTCAGGATCCTTGGGTGGCTCCGTAGTTTGAAACCAATTCTGGTTATCGCTTCTCGGCCTTTTGACTAAGATCAAGTGTAGTATCTGTTCTTATCAGTTTAATATCTGATACGTCCCCTATCTGGGGACCATATATTAAATGGATTTTTAGAACAGGGAGATGGAAAAAGAGCTTGCTCTGTCCACTCCACGCATTGACCTGGTATTGCAGTATCTCCAGGACCGGTGCACCCCTTCTTTAATGCAGTTTCTAAAATCAGAAAGAATTGAATTCAATGTTTTTTGTTCATTTTGCTTGTTTGTCGGATTTTGGGATGGACTCTTTGGCTTTGCTTTTCTTCTCCTCATTGGATTTTTCATGTTCAAAGTTGCAGAAGCCAGATTACAAGCTCATTTTGGTTCAACTTCAGCAACTGTGCATTGCATTGCCATGTAATGTGATGCAATGCTATCTTTCTAGCTCTCCCTTTTTACTTCCTTTTGGATAAACAGACATATTAGGCAAGCATTTTGGGGCTTTCACCTAAATAACTACAGGTGGTGAGATAAGCTGCACAATATAATTGACCTTTCAGTATATTGTTGCACACACACCATCTATTTAGCAAATGCCCTTGTTATCAACAGCAGCCTTTTAAACTCACCTGAGCTAACAGGTATGTGCGCTGGTTACTCTGCTGCGCTTAAAATTTCTTTTTTGGTTTGCTACAATGCCTTTTCTGAAACGTTGTCTCCTTCTGCTGGAACACTAACTTCTTTCATTTAATGCCTGCAGACTATAAAAGAGAACCCAACCCAAAAAGTTTGGTTGATTAGTCTGTGGCATTCTGTTAAACTGTTGCTTATGGCGGTCTCTGTGAGCTTCTCAGCGACATTCAGCCAGCCAGGTATCCTGCCTGCAGTAGATGGAATGTGGCAATGGAACGCTGGCTGCGCGTGTCATAATAGGCTCTGAGCCTTTATATACCTGTGCACAGCAGCAGCCACCTTCAGTCTGCTGCTGGACAGCCAGCAGCAGCAGCAGCAGGAGAGGTATGTAATCAGGAGCCCTCCTGCTAAGGGTAGACAGCTGCTCGTTCCACCCCACCCCCCGCCTTAATTGGTTCTCCTCCCTTCCAACGGTGTTGAGGCGGGTGGGAACAGCAGGGGGTGAAGGTGCTGTGTTTAAAGAGGTGGAGTTATGCAGATCTAAAACGCGTGGATTGCAGCAGCAGCAAGCCGAAAAGTGCAGGCATGTAAGGGATCTAGAGGTTGACAACATGTCTTCTTAACGGGAGTCCAGGAGCTCATCTCCACAAATGGACTTTTCAGGATCCTTGGGTGGCTCCGTAGTTTGAAACCAATTCTGGTTATCGCTTCTCGGCCTTTTGGCTAAGATCAAGTGTAGTATCTGTTCTTATCAGTTTAATATCTGATACGTCCCCTATCTGGGGACCATATATTAAATGGATTTTTAGAACAGGGAGATGGAAAAAGAGCTTGCTCTGTCCACTCCACGCATTGACCTGGTATTGCAGTATCTCCAGGACCGGTGCACCCCTTCTTTAATGCAGTTTCTAAAATCAGAAAGAATTGAATTCAATGTTTTTTGTTCATTTTGCTTGTTTGTCGGATTTTGGGATGGACTCTTTGGCTTTGCTTTTCTTCTCCTCATTGGATTTTTCATGTTCAAAGTTGCAGAAGCCAGATTACAAGCTCATTTTGGTTCAACTTCAGCAACTGTGCATTGCATTGCCATGTAATGTGATGCAATGCTATCTTTCTAGCTCTCCCTTTTTACTTCCTTTTGGATAAACAGACATATTAGGCAAGCATTTTGGAGCTTTCACCTAAATAACTACAGGTGGTGAGATAAGCTGCACAGTATAATTGACCTTTCAGTATATTGTTGCACACACACCATCTATTTAGCAAATGCCCTTGTTATCAACAGCAGCCTTTTAAACTCACCTGAGCTAACAGGTATGTGCGCTGGTTACTCTGCTGCGCTTAAAATTTCTTTTTTGGTTTGCTACAATGCCTTTTCTGAAACGTTGTCTCCTTCTGCTGGAACACTGACTTCTTTCATTTAATGCCTGCAGACTATAAAAGAGAACCCAACCCAAAAAGTTTGGTTGATTAGTCTGTGGCATTCTGTTAAACTGTTGCTTATGGCGGTCTCTGTGAGCTTCTCAGCGACATTCAGCCAGCCAGGTATCCTGCCTGCAGTAGATGGAATGTGGCAATGGAACGCTGGCTGCGCGTGTCATAATAGGCTCTGAGCCTTTATATACCTGTGCACAGCAGCAGCCACCTTCAGTCTGCTGCTGGACAGCCAGCAGCAGCAGCAGCAGGAGAGGTATGTAATCAGGAGCCCTCCTGCTAAGGGTAGACAGCTGCTCGTTCCACCCCACCCCCCGCCTTAATTGGTTCTCCTCCCTTCCAACGGTGTTGAGGCGGGTGGGAACAGCAGGGGGTGAAGGTGCTGTGTTTAAAGAGGTGGAGTTATGCAGATCTAAAACGCGTGGATTGCAGCAGCAGCAAGCCGAAAAGTGCAGGCATGTAAGGGATCTAGAGGTTGACAACATGTCTTCTTAACGGGAGTCCAGGAGCTCATCTCCACAAATGGACTTTTCAGGATCCTTGGGTGGCTCCGTAGTTTGAAACCAATTCTGGTTATCGCTTCTCGGCCTTTTGGCTAAGATCAAGTGTAGTATCTGTTCTTATCAGTTTAATATCTGATACGTCCCCTATCTGGGGACCATATATTAAATGGATTTTTAGAACAGGGAGATGGAAAAAGAGCTTGCTCTGTCCACTCCACGCATTGACCTGGTATTGCAGTATCTCCAGGACCGGTGCACCCCTTCTTTAATGCAGTTTCTAAAATCAGAAAGAATTGAATTCAATGTTTTTTGTTCATTTTGCTAGTTTGTCGGATTTTGGGATGGACTCTTTGGCTTTGCTTTTCTTCTCCTCATTGGATTTTTCATGTTCAAAGTTGCAGAAGCCAGATTACAAGCTCATTTTGGTTCAACTTCAGCAACTGTGCATTGCATTGCCATGTAATGTGATGCAATGCTATCTTTCTAGCTCTCCCTTTTTACTTCCTTTTGGATAAACAGACATATTAGGCAAGCATTTTGGAGCTTTCACCTAAATAACTACAGGTGGTGAGATAAGCTGCACAATATAATTGACCTTTCAGTATATTGTTGCACACACACCATCTATTTAGCAAATGCCCTTGTTATCAACAGCAGCCTTTTAAACTCACCTGAGCTAACAGGTATGTGCGCTGGTTACTCTGCTGCGCTTAAAATTTCTTTTTTGGTTTGCTACAATGCCTTTTCTGAAACGTTGTCTCCTTCTGCTGGAACACTGACTTCTTTCATTTAATGCCTGCAGACTATAAAAGAGAACCCAACCCAAAAAGTTTGGTTGATTAGTCTGTGGCATTCTGTTAAACTGTTGCTTATGGCGGTCTCTGTGAGCTTCTCAGCGACATTCAGCCAGCCAGGTATCCTGCCTGCAGTAGATGGAATGTGGCAATGGAACGCTGGCTGCGCGTGTCATAATAGGCTCTGAGCCTTTATATACCTGTGCACAGCAGCAGCCACCTTCAGTCTGCTGCTGGACAGCCAGCAGCAGCAGCAGCAGGAGAGGTATGTAATCAGGAGCCCTCCTGCTAAGGGTAGACAGCTGCTCGTTCCACCCCACCCCCCGCCTTAATTGGTTCTCCTCCCTTCCAACGGTGTTGAGGCGGGTGGGAACAGCAGGGGGTGAAGGTGCTGTGTTTAAAGAGGTGGAGTTATGCAGATCTAAAACGCGTGGATTGCAGCAGCAGCAAGCCGAAAAGTGCAGGCATGTAAGGGATCTAGAGGTTGACAACATGTCTTCTTAACGGGAGTCCAGGAGCTCATCTCCACAAATGGACTTTTCAGGATCCTTGGGTGGCTCCGTAGTTTGAAACCAATTCTGGTTATCGCTTCTCGGCCTTTTGACTAAGATCAAGTGTAGTATCTGTTCTTATCAGTTTAATATCTGATACGTCCCCTATCTGGGGACCATATATTAAATGGATTTTTAGAACAGGGAGATGGAAAAAGAGCTTGCTCTGTCCACTCCACGCATTGACCTGGTATTGCAGTATCTCCAGGACCGGTGCACCCCTTCTTTAATGCAGTTTCTAAAATCAGAAAGAATTGAATTCAATGTTTTTTGTTCATTTTGCTTGTTTGTCGGATTTTGGGATGGACTCTTTGGCTTTGCTTTTCTTCTCCTCATTGGATTTTTCATGTTCAAAGTTGCAGAAGCCAGATTACAAGCTCATTTTGGTTCAACTTCAGCAACTGTGCATTGCATTGCCATGTAATGTGATGCAATGCTATCTTTCTAGCTCTCCCTTTTTACTTCCTTTTGGATAAACAGACATATTAGGCAAGCATTTTGGGGCTTTCACCTAAATAACTACAGGTGGTGAGATAAGCTGCACAATATAATTGACCTTTCAGTATATTGTTGCACACACACCATCTATTTAGCAAATGCCCTTGTTATCAACAGCAGCCTTTTAAACTCACCTGAGCTAACAGGTATGTGCGCTGGTTACTCTGCTGCGCTTAAAATTTCTTTTTTGGTTTGCTACAATGCCTTTTCTGAAACGTTGTCTCCTTCTGCTGGAACACTGACTTCTTTCATTTAATGCCTGCAGACTATAAAAGAGAACCCAACCCAAAAAGTTTGGTTGATTAGTCTGTGGCATTCTGTTAAACTGTTGCTTATGGCGGTCTCTGTGAGCTTCTCAGCGACATTCAGCCAGCCAGGTATCCTGCCTGCAGTAGATGGAATGTGGCAATGGAACGCTGGCTGCGCGTGTCATAATAGGCTCTGAGCCTTTATATACCTGTGCACAGCAGCAGCCACCTTCAGTCTGCTGCTGGACAGCCAGCAGCAGCAGCAGCAGGAGAGGTATGTAATCAGGAGCCCTCCTGCTAAGGGTAGACAGCTGCTCGTTCCACCCCACCCCCCGCCTTAATTGGTTCTCCTCCCTTCCAACGGTGTTGAGGCGGGTGGGAACAGCAGGGGGTGAAGGTGCTGTGTTTAAAGAGGTGGAGTTATGCAGATCTAAAACGCGTGGATTGCAGCAGCAGCAAGCCGAAAAGTGCAGGCATGTAAGGGATCTAGAGGTTGACAACATGTCTTCTTAACGGGAGTCCAGGAGCTCATCTCCACAAATGGACTTTTCAGGATCCTTGGGTGGCTCCGTAGTTTGAAACCAATTCTGGTTATCGCTTCTCGGCCTTTTGGCTAAGATCAAGTGTAGTATCTGTTCTTATCAGTTTAATATCTGATACGTCCCCTATCTGGGGACCATATATTAAATGGATTTTTAGAACAGGGAGATGGAAAAAGAGCTTGCTCTGTCCACTCCACGCATTGACCTGGTATTGCAGTATCTCCAGGACCGGTGCACCCCTTCTTTAATGCAGTTTCTAAAATCAGAAAGAATTGAATTCAATGTTTTTTGTTCATTTTGCTTGTTTGTCGGATTTTGGGATGGACTCTTTGGCTTTGCTTTTCTTCTCCTCATTGGATTTTTCATGTTCAAAGTTGCAGAAGCCAGATTACAAGCTCATTTTGGTTCAACTTCAGCAACTGTGCATTGCATTGCCATGTAATGTGATGCAATGCTATCTTTCTAGCTCTCCCTTTTTACTTCCTTTTGGATAAACAGACATATTAGGCAAGCATTTTGGAGCTTTCACCTAAATAACTACAGGTGGTGAGATAAGCTGCACAATATAATTGACCTTTCAGTATATTGTTGCACACACACCATCTATTTAGCAAATGCCCTTGTTATCAACAGCAGCCTTTTAAACTCACCTGAGCTAACAGGTATGTGCGCTGGTTACTCTGCTGCGCTTAAAATTTCTTTTTTGGTTTGCTACAATGCCTTTTCTGAAACGTTGTCTCCTTCTGCTGGAACACTGACTTCTTTCATTTAATGCCTGCAGACTATAAAAGAGAACCCAACCCAAAAAGTTTGGTTGATTAGTCTGTGGCATTCTGTTAAACTGTTGCTTATGGCGGTCTCTGTGAGCTTCTCAGCGACATTCAGCCAGCCAGGTATCCTGCCTGCAGTAGATGGAATGTGGCAATGGAACGCTGGCTGCGCGTGTCATAATAGGCTCTGAGCCTTTATATACCTGTGCACAGCAGCAGCCACCTTCAGTCTGCTGCTGGACAGCCAGCAGCAGCAGCAGCAGGAGAGGTATGTAATCAGGAGCCCTCCTGCTAAGGGTAGACAGCTGCTCGTTCCACCCCACCCCCCGCCTTAATTGGTTCTCCTCCCTTCCAACGGTGTTGAGGCGGGTGGGAACAGCAGGGGGTGAAGGTGCTGTGTTTAAAGAGGTGGAGTTATGCAGATCTAAAACGCGTGGATTGCAGCAGCAGCAAGCCGAAAAGTGCAGGCATGTAAGGGATCTAGAGGTTGACAACATGTCTTCTTAACGGGAGTCCAGGAGCTCATCTCCACAAATGGACTTTTCAGGATCCTTGGGTGGCTCCGTAGTTTGAAACCAATTCTGGTTATCGCTTCTCGGCCTTTTGGCTAAGATCAAGTGTAGTATCTGTTCTTATCAGTTTAATATCTGATACGTCCCCTATCTGGGGACCATATATTAAATGGATTTTTAGAACAGGGAGATGGAAAAAGAGCTTGCTCTGTCCACTCCACGCATTGACCTGGTATTGCAGTATCTCCAGGACCGGTGCACCCCTTCTTTAATGCAGTTTCTAAAATCAGAAAGAATTGAATTCAATGTTTTTTGTTCATTTTGCTTGTTTGTCGGATTTTGGGATGGACTCTTTGGCTTTGCTTTTCTTCTCCTCATTGGATTTTTCATGTTCAAAGTTGCAGAAGCCAGATTACAAGCTCATTTTGGTTCAACTTCAGCAACTGTGCATTGCATTGCCATGTAATGTGATGCAATGCTATCTTTCTAGCTCTCCCTTTTTACTTCCTTTTGGATAAACAGACATATTAGGCAAGCATTTTGGAGCTTTCACCTAAATAACTACAGGTGGTGAGATAAGCTGCACAATATAATTGACCTTTCAGTATATTGTTGCACACACACCATCTATTTAGCAAATGCCCTTGTTATCAACAGCAGCCTTTTAAACTCACCTGAGCTAACAGGTATGTGCGCTGGTTACTCTGCTGCGCTTAAAATTTCTTTTTTGGTTTGCTACAATGCCTTTTCTGAAACGTTGTCTCCTTCTGCTGGAACACTGACTTCTTTCATTTAATGCCTGCAGACTATAAAAGAGAACCCAATCCAAAAAGTTTGGTTGATTAGTCTGTGGCATTCTGTTAAACTGTTGCTTATGGCGGTCTCTGTGAGCTTCTCAGCGACATTCAGCCAGCCAGGTATCCTGCCTGCAGTAGATGGAATGTGGCAATGGAACGCTGGCTGCGCGTGTCATAATAGGCTCTGAGCCTTTATATACCTGTGCACAGCAGCAGCCACCTTCAGTCTGCTGCTGGACAGCCAGCAGCAGCAGCAGCAGGAGAGGTATGTAATCAGGAGCCCTCCTGCTAAGGGTAGACAGCTGCTCGTTCCACCCCACCCCCCGCCTTAATTGGTTCTCCTCCCTTCCAACGGTGTTGAGGCGGGTGGGAACAGCAGGGGGTGAAGGTGCTGTGTTTAAAGAGGTGGAGTTATGCAGATCTAAAACGCGTGGATTGCAGCAGCAGCAAGCCGAAAAGTGCAGGCATGTAAGGGATCTAGAGGTTGACAACATGTCTTCTTAACGGGAGTCCAGGAGCTCATCTCCACAAATGGACTTTTCAGGATCCTTGGGTGGCTCCGTAGTTTGAAACCAATTCTGGTTATCGCTTCTCGGCCTTTTGGCTAAGATCAAGTGTAGTATCTGTTCTTATCAGTTTAATATCTGATACGTCCCCTATCTGGGGACCATATATTAAATGGATTTTTAGAACAGGGAGATGGAAAAAGAGCTTGCTCTGTCCACTCCACGCATTGACCTGGTATTGCAGTATCTCCAGGACCGGTGCACCCCTTCTTTAATGCAGTTTCTAAAATCAGAAAGAATTGAATTCAATGTTTTTTGTTCATTTTGCTTGTTTGTCGGATTTTGGGATGGACTCTTTGGCTTTGCTTTTCTTCTCCTCATTGGATTTTTCATGTTCAAAGTTGCAGAAGCCAGATTACAAGCTCATTTTGGTTCAACTTCAGCAACTGTGCATTGCATTGCCATGTAATGTGATGCAATGCTATCTTTCTAGCTCTCCCTTTTTACTTCCTTTTGGATAAACAGACATATTAGGCAAGCATTTTGGGGCTTTCACCTAAATAACTACAGGTGGTGAGATAAGCTGCACAATATAATTGACCTTTCAGTATATTGTTGCACACACACCATCTATTTAGCAAATGCCCTTGTTATCAACAGCAGCCTTTTAAACTCACCTGAGCTAACAGGTATGTGCGCTGGTTACTCTGCTGCGCTTAAAATTTCTTTTTTGGTTTGCTACAATGCCTTTTCTGAAACGTTGTCTCCTTCTGCTGGAACACTGACTTCTTTCATTTAATGCCTGCAGACTATAAAAGAGAACCCAACCCAAAAAGTTTGGTTGATTAGTCTGTGGCATTCTGTTAAACTGTTGCTTATGGCGGTCTCTGTGAGCTTCTCAGCGACATTCAGCCAGCCAGGTATCCTGCCTGCAGTAGATGGAATGTGGCAATGGAACGCTGGCTGCGCGTGTCATAATAGGCTCTGAGCCTTTATATACCTGTGCACAGCAGCAGCCACCTTCAGTCTGCTGCTGGACAGCCAGCAGCAGCAGCAGCAGGAGAGGTATGTAATCAGGAGCCCTCCTGCTAAGGGTAGACAGCTGCTCGTTCCACCCCACCCCCCGCCTTAATTGGTTCTCCTCCCTTCCAACGGTGTTGAGGCGGGTGGGAACAGCAGGGGGTGAAGGTGCTGTGTTTAAAGAGGTGGAGTTATGCAGATCTAAAACGCGTGGATTGCAGCAGCAGCAAGCCGAAAAGTGCAGGCATGTAAGGGATCTAGAGGTTGACAACATGTCTTCTTAACGGGAGTCCAGGAGCTCATCTCCACAAATGGACTTTTCAGGATCCTTGGGTGGCTCCGTAGTTTGAAACCAATTCTGGTTATCGCTTCTCGGCCTTTTGGCTAAGATCAAGTGTAGTATCTGTTCTTATCAGTTTAATATCTGATACGTCCCCTATCTGGGGACCATATATTAAATGGATTTTTAGAACAGGGAGATGGAAAAAGAGCTTGCTCTGTCCACTCCACGCATTGACCTGGTATTGCAGTATCTCCAGGACCGGTGCACCCCTTCTTTAATGCAGTTTCTAAAATCAGAAAGAATTGAATTCAAAGTTTTTTGTTCATTTTGCTTGTTTGTCGGATTTTGGGATGGACTCTTTGGCTTTGCTTTTCTTCTCCTCATTGGATTTTTCATGTTCAAAGTTGCAGAAGCCAGATTACAAGCTCATTTTGGTTCAACTTCAGCAACTGTGCATTGCATTGCCATGTAATGTGATGCAATGCTATCTTTCTAGCTCTCCCTTTTTACTTCCTTTTGGATAAACAGACATATTAGGCAAGCATTTTGGAGCTTTCACCTAAATAACTACAGGTGGTGAGATAAGCTGCACAATATAATTGACCTTTCAGTATATTGTTGCACACACACCATCTATTTAGCAAATGCCCTTGTTATCAACAGCAGCCTTTTAAACTCACCTGAGCTAACAGGTATGTGCGCTGGTTACTCTGCGGCGCTTAAAATTTCTTTTTTGGTTTGCTACAATGCCTTTTCTGAAACGTTGTCTCCTTCTGCTGGAACACTGACTTCTTTCATTTAATGCCTGCAGACTATAAAAGAGAACCCAACCCAAAAAGTTTGGTTGATTAGTCTGTGGCATTCTGTTAAACTGTTGCTTATGGCGGTCTCTGTGAGCTTCTCAGCGACATTCAGCCAGCCAGGTATCCTGCCTGCAGTAGATGGAATGTGGCAATGGAACGCTGGCTGCGCGTGTCATAATAGGCTCTGAGCCTTTATATACCTGTGCACAGCAGCAGCCACCTTCAGTCTGCTGCTGGACAGCCAGCAGCAGCAGCAGCAGGAGAGGTATGTAATCAGGAGCCCTCCTGCTAAGGGTAGACAGCTGCTCGTTCCACCCCACCCCCCGCCTTAATTGGTTCTCCTCCCTTCCAACGGTGTTGAGGCGGGTGGGAACAGCAGGGGGTGAAGGTGCTGTGTTTAAAGAGGTGGAGTTATGCAGATCTAAAACGCGTGGATTGCAGCAGCAGCAAGCCGAAAAGTGCAGGCATGTAAGGGATCTAGAGGTTGACAACATGTCTTCTTAACGGGAGTCCAGGAGCTCATCTCCACAAATGGACTTTTCAGGATCCTTGGGTGGCTCCGTAGTTTGAAACCAATTCTGGTTATCGCTTCTCGGCCTCTTGGCTAAGATCAAGTGTAGTATCTGTTCTTATCAGTTTAATATCTGATACGTCCCCTATCTGGGGACCATATATTAAATGGATTTTTAGAACAGGGAGATGGAAAAAGAGCTTGCTCTGTCCACTCCACGCATTGACCTGGTATTGCAGTATCTCCAGGACCGGTGCACCCCTTCTTTAATGCAGTTTCTAAAATCAGAAAGAATTGAATTCAATGTTTTTTGTTCATTTTGCTTGTTTGTCGGATTTTGGGATGGACTCTTTGGCTTTGCTTTTCTTCTCCTCATTGGATTTTTCATGTTCAAAGTTGCAGAAGCCAGATTACAAGCTCATTTTGGTTCAACTTCAGCAACTGTGCATTGCATTGCCATGTAATGTGATGCAATGCTATCTTTCTAGCTCTCCCTTTTTACTTCCTTTTGGATAAACAGACATATTAGGCAAGCATTTTGGAGCTTTCACATAAATAACTACAGGTGGTGAGATAAGCTGCACAATATAATTGACCTTTCAGTATATTGTTGCACACACACCATCTATTTAGCAAATGCCCTTGTTATCAACAGCAGCCTTTTAAACTCACCTGAGCTAAGAGGTATGTGCGCTGGTTACTCTGCTGCGCTTAAAATTTCTTTTTTGGTTTGCTACAATGCCTTTTCTGAAACGTTGTCTCCTTCTGCTGGAACACTGACTTCTTTCATTTAATGCCTGCAGACTATAAAAGAGAACCCAACCCAAAAAGTTTGGTTGATTAGTCTGTGGCATTCTGTTAAACTGTTGCTTATGGCGGTCTCTGTGAGCTTCTCAGCGACATTCAGCCAGCCAGGTATCCTGCCTGCAGTAGATGGAATGTGGCAATGGAACGCTGGCTGCGCGTGTCATAATAGGCTCTGAGCCTTTATATACCTGTGCACAGCAGCAGCCACCTTCAGTCTGCTGCTGGACAGCCAGCAGCAGCAGCAGGAGAGGTATGTAATCAGGAGCCCTCCTGCTAAGGGTAGACAGCTGCTCGTTCCACCCCACCCCCCGCCTTAATTGGTTCTCCTCCCTTCCAACGGTGTTGAGGCGGGTGGGAACAGCAGGGGGTGAAGGTGCTGTGTTTAAAGAGGTGGAGTTATGCAGATCTAAAACGCGTGGATTGCAGCAGCAGCAAGCCGAAAAGTGCAGGCATGTAAGGGATCTAGAGGTTGACAACATGTCTTCTTAACGGGAGTCCAGGAGCTCATCTCCACAAATGGACTTTTCAGGATCCTTGGGTGGCTCCGTAGTTTGAAACCAATTCTAGTTATCGCTTCTCGGCCTTTTGGCTAAGATCAAGTGTAGTATCTGTTCTTATCAGTTTAATATCTGATACGTCCCCTATCTGGGGACCATATATTAAATGGATTTTTAGAACAGGGAGATGGAAAAAGAGCTTGCTCTGTCCACTCCACGCATTGACCTGGTATTGCAGTATCTCCAGGACCGGTGCACCCCTTCTTTAATGCAGTTTCTAAAATCAGAAAGAATTGAATTCAATGTTTTTTGTTCATTTTGCTTGTTTGTCGGATTTTGGGATGGACTCTTTGGCTTTGCTTTTCTTCTCCTCATTGGATTTTTCATGTTCAAAGTTGCAGAAGCCAGATTACAAGCTCATTTTGGTTCAACTTCAGCAACTGTGCATTGCATTGCCATGTAATGTGATGCAATGCTATCTTTCTAGCTCTCCCTTTTTACTTCCTTTTGGATAAACAGACATATTAGGCAAGCATTTTGGAGCTTTCACCTAAATAACTACAGGTGGTGAGATAAGCTGCACAATATAATTGACCTTTCAGTATATTGTTGCACACACACCATCTATTTAGCAAATGCCCTTGTTATCAACAGCAGCCTTTTAAACTCACCTGAGCTAACAGGTATGTGCGCTGGTTACTCTGCTGCGCTTAAAATTTCTTTTTTGGTTTGCTACAATGCCTTTTCTGAAACGTTGTCTCCTTCTGCTGGAACACTGACTTCTTTCATTTAATGCCTGCAGACTATAAAAGAGAACCCAACCCAAAAAGTTTGGTTGATTAGTCTGTGGCATTCTGTTAAACTGTTGCTTATGGCGGTCTCTGTGAGCTTCTCAGCGACATTTAGCCAGCCAGGTATCCTGCCTGCAGTAGATGGAATGTGGCAATGGAACGCTGGCTTCGCGTGTCATAATAGGCTCTGAGCCTTTATATACCTGTGCACAGCAGCAGCCACCTTCAGTCTGCTGCTGGACAGCCAGCAGCAGCAGCAGCAGGAGAGGTATGTAATCAGGAGCCCTCCTGCTAAGGGTAGACAGCTGCTCGTTCCACCCCACCCCCCGCCTTAATTGGTTCTCCTCCCTTCCAACGGTGTTGAGGCGGGTGGGAACAGCAGGGGGTGAAGGTGCTGTGTTTAAAGAGGTGGAGTTATGCAGATCTAAAACGCGTGGATTGCAGCAGCAGCAAGCCGAAAAGTGCAGGCATGTAAGGGATCTAGAGGTTGACAACATGTCTTCTTAACGGGAGTCCAGGAGCTCATCTCCACAAATGGACTTTTCAGGATCCTTGGGTGGCTCCGTAGTTTGAAACCAATTCTGGTTATCGCTTCTCGGCCTTTTGGCTAAGATCAAGTGTAGTATCTGTTCTTATCAGTTTAATATCTGATACGTCCCCTATCTGGGGACCATATATTAAATGGATTTTTAGAACAGGGAGATGGAAAAAGAGCTTGCTCTGTCCACTCCACGCATTGACCTGGTATTGCAGTATCTCCAGGACCGGTGCACCCCTTCTTTAATGCAGTTTCTAAAATCAGAAAGAATTGAATTCAATGTTTTTTGTTCATTTTGCTTGTTTGTCGGATTTTGGGATGGACTCTTTGGCTTTGCTTTTCTTCTCCTCATTGGATTTTTCATGTTCAAAGTTGCAGAAGCCAGATTACAAGCTCATTTTGGTTCAACTTCAGCAACTGTGCATTGCATTGCCATGTAATGTGATGCAATGCTATCTTTCTAGCTCTCCCTTTTTACTTCCTTTTGGATAAACAGACATATTAGGCAAGCATTTTGGAGCTTTCACCTAAATAACTACAGGTGGTGAGATAAGCTGCACAATATAATTGACCTTTCAGTATATTGTTGCACACACACCATCTATTTAGCAAATGCCCTTGTTATCAACAGCAGCCTTTTAAACTCACCTGAGCTAACAGGTATGTGCGCTGGTTACTCTGCTGCGCTTAAAATTTCTTTTTTGGTTTGCTACAATGCCTTTTCTGAAACGTTGTCTCCTTCTGCTGGAACACTGACTTCTTTCATTTAATGCCTGCAGACTATAAAAGAGAACCCAACCCAAAAAGTTTGGTTGATTAGTCTGTGGCATTCTGTTAAACTGTTGCTTATGGCGGTCTCTGTGAGCTTCTCAGCGACATTCAGCCAGCCAGGTATCCTGCCTGCAGTAGATGGAATGTGGCAATGGAACGCTGGCTGCGCGTGTCATAATAGGCTCTGAGCCTTTATATACCTGTGCACAGCAGCAGCCACCTTCAGTCTGCTGCTGGACAGCCAGCAGCAGCAGCAGCAGGAGAGGTATGTAATCAGGAGCCCTCCTGCTAAGGGTAGACAGCTGCTCGTTCCACCCCACCCCCCGCCTTAATTGGTTCTCCTCCCTTCCAACGGTGTTGAGGCGGGTGGGAACAGCAGGGGGTGAAGGTGCTGTGTTTAAAGAGGTGGAGTTATGCAGATCTAAAACGCGTGGATTGCAGCAGCAGCAAGCCGAAAAGTGCAGGCATGTAAGGGATCTAGAGGTTGACAACATGTCTTCTTAACGGGAGTCCAGGAGCTCATCTCCACAAATGGACTTTTCAGGATCCTTGGGTGGCTCCGTAGTTTGAAACCAATTCTGGTTATCGCTTCTCGGCCTTTTGGCTAAGATCAAGTGTAGTATCTGTTCTTATCAGTTTAATATCTGATACGTCCCCTATCTGGGGACCATATATTAAATGGATTTTTAGAACAGGGAGATGGAAAAAGAGCTTGCTCTGTCCACTCCACTCATTGACCTGGTATTGCAGTATCTCCAGGACCGGTGCACCCCTTCTTTAATGCAGTTTCTAAAATCAGAAAGAATTGAATTCAATGTTTTTTGTTCATTTTGCTTGTTTGTCGGATTTTGGGATGGACTCTTTGGCTTTGCTTTTCTTCTCCTCATTGGATTTTTCATGTTCAAAGTTGCAGAAGCCAGATTACAAGCTCATTTTGGTTCAACTTCAGCAACTGTGCATTGCATTGCCATGTAATGTGATGCAATGCTATCTTTCTAGCTCTCCCTTTTACTTCCTTTTGGATAAACAGACATATTAGGCAAGCATTTTGGAGCTTTCACCTAAATAACTACAGGTGGTGAGATAAGCTGCACAATATAATTGACCTTTCAGTATATTGTTGCACACACACCATCTATTTAGCAAATGCCCTTGTTATCAACAGCAGCCTTTTAAACTCACCTGAGCTAACAGGTATGTGCGCTGGTTACTCTGCTGCGCTTAAAATTTCTTTTTTGGTTTGCTACAATGCCTTTTCTGAAACGTTGTCTCCTTCTGCTGGAACACTGACTTCTTTCATTTAATGCCTGCAGACTATAAAAGAGAACCCAACCCAAAAAGTTTGGTTGATTAGTCTGTGGCATTCTGTTAAACTGTTGCTTATGGCGGTCTCTGTGAGCTTCTCAGCGACATTCAGCCAGCCAGGTATCCTGCCTGCAGTAGATGGAATGTGGCAATGGAACGCTGGCTGCGCGTGTCATAATAGGCTCTGAGCCTTTATATACCTGTGCACAGCAGCAGCCACCTTCAGTCTGCTGCTGGACAGCCAGCAGCAGCAGCAGCAGGAGAGGTATGTAATCAGGAGCCCTCCTGCTAAGGGTAGACAGCTGCTCGTTCCACCCCACCCCCCGCCTTAATTGGTTCTCCTCCCTTCCAACGGTGTTGAGGCGGGTGGGAACAGCAGGGGGTGAAGGTGCTGTGTTTAAAGAGGTGGAGTTATGCAGATCTAAAACGCGTGGATTGCAGCAGCAGCAAGCCGAAAAGTGCAGGCATGTAAGGGATCTAGAGGTTGACAACATGTCTTCTTAACGGGAGTCCAGGAGCTCATCTCCACAAATGGACTTTTCAGGATCCTTGGGTGGCTCCGTAGTTTGAAACCAATTCTGGTTATCGCTTCTCGGCCTTTTGGCTAAGATCAAGTGTAGTATCTGTTCTTATCAGTTTAATATCTGATACGTCCCCTATCTGGGGACCATATATTAAATGGATTTTTAGAACAGGGAGATGGAAAAAGAGCTTGCTCTGTCCACTCCACGCATTGACCTGGTATTGCAGTATCTCCAGGACCGGTGCACCCCTTCTTTAATGCAGTTTCTAAAATCAGAAAGAATTGAATTCAATGTTTTTTGTTCATTTTGCTTGTTTGTCGGATTTTGGGATGGACTCTTTGGCTTTGCTTTTCTTCTCCTCATTGGATTTTTCATGTTCAAAGTTGCAGAAGCCAGATTACAAGCTCATTTTGGTTCAACTTCAGCAACTGTGCATTGCATTGCCATGTAATGTGATGCAATGCTATCTTTCTAGCTCTCCCTTTTTACTTCCTTTTGGATAAACAGACATATTAGGCAAGCATTTTGGAGCTTTCACCTAAATAACTACAAGTGGTGAGATAAGCTGCACAATATAATTGACCTTTCAGTATATTGTTGCACACACACCATCTATTTAGCAAATGCCCTTGTTATCAACAGCAGCCTTTTAAACTCACCTGAGCTAACAGGTATGTGCGCTGGTTACTCTGCTGCGCTTAAAATTTCTTTTTTGGTTTGCTACAATGCCTTTTCTGAAACGTTGTCTCCTTCTGCTGGAACACTGACTTCTTTCATTTAATGCCTGCAGACTATAAAAGAGAACCCAACCCAAAAAGTTTGGTTGATTAGTCTGTGGCATTCTGTTAAACTGTTGCTTATGGCGGTCTCTGTGAGCTTCTCAGCGACATTTAGCCAGCCAGGTATCCTGCCTGCAGTAGATGGAATGTGGCAATGGAACGCTGGCTTCGCGTGTCATAATAGGCTCTGAGCCTTTATATACCTGTGCACAGCAGCAGCCACCTTCAGTCTGCTGCTGGACAGCCAGCAGCAGCAGCAGCAGGAGAGGTATGTAATCAGGAGCCCTCCTGCTAAGGGTAGACAGCTGCTCGTTCCACCCCACCCCCCGCCTTAATTGGTTCTCCTCCCTTCCAACGGTGTTGAGGCGGGTGGGAACAGCAGGGGGTGAAGGTGCTGTGTTTAAAGAGGTGGAGTTATGCAGATCTAAAACGCGTGGATTGCAGCAGCAGCAAGCCGAAAAGTGCAGGCATGTAAGGGATCTAGAGGTTGACAACATGTCTTCTTAACGGGAGTCCAGGAGCTCATCTCCACAAATGGACTTTTCAGGATCCTTGGGTGGCTCCGTAGTTTGAAACCAATTCTGGTTATCGCTTCTCGGCCTTTTGGCTAAGATCAAGTGTAGTATCTGTTCTTATCAGTTTAATATCTGATACGTCCCCTATCTGGGGACCATATATTAAATGGATTTTTAGAACAGGGAGATGGAAAAAGAGCTTGCTCTGTCCACTCCACGCATTGACCTGGTATTGCAGTATCTCCAGGACCGGTGCACCCCTTCTTTAATGCAGTTTCTAAAATCAGAAAGAATTGAATTCAATGTTTTTTGTTCATTTTGCTTGTTTGTCGGATTTTGGGATGGACTCTTTGGCTTTGCTTTTCTTCTCCTCATTGGATTTTTCATGTTCAAAGTTGCAGAAGCCAGATTACAAGCTCATTTTGGTTCAACTTCAGCAACTGTGCATTGCATTGCCATGTAATGTGATGCAATGCTATCTTTCTAGCTCTCCCTTTTACTTCCTTTTGGATAAACAGACATATTAGGCAAGCATTTTGGAGCTTTCACCTAAATAACTACAGGTGGTGAGATAAGCTGCACAATATAATTGACCTTTCAGTATATTGTTGCACACACACCATCTATTTAGCAAATGCCCTTGTTATCAACAGCAGCCTTTTAAACTCACCTGAGCTAACAGGTATGTGCGCTGGTTACTCTGCTGCGCTTAAAATTTCTTTTTTGGTTTGCTACAATGCCTTTTCTGAAACGTTGTCTCCTTCTGCTGGAACACTGACTTCTTTCATTTAATGCCTGCAGACTATAAAAGAGAACCCAACCCAAAAAGTTTGGTTGATTAGTCTGTGGCATTCTGTTAAACTGTTGCTTATGGCGGTCTCTGTGAGCTTCTCAGCGACATTCAGCCAGCCAGGTATCCTGCCTGCAGTAGATGGAATGTGGCAATGGAACGCTGGCTGCGCGTGTCATAATAGGCTCTGAGCCTTTATATACCTGTGCACAGCAGCAGCCACCTTCAGTCTGCTGCTGGACAGCCAGGAGCAGCAGCAGCAGGAGAGGTATGTAATCAGGAGCCCTCCTGCTAAGGGTAGACAGCTGCTCGTTCCACCCCACCCCCCGCCTTAATTGGTTCTCCTCCCTTCCAACGGTGTTGAGGCGGGTGGGAACAGCAGGGGGTGAAGGTGCTGTGTTTAAAGAGGTGGAGTTATGCAGATCTAAAACGCGTGGATTGCAGCAGCAGCAAGCCGAAAAGTGCAGGCATGTAAGGGATCTAGAGGTTGACAACATGTCTTCTTAACGGGAGTCCAGGAGCTCATCTCCACAAATGGACTTTTCAGGATCCTTGGGTGGCTCCGTAGTTTGAAACCAATTCTGGTTATCGCTTCTCGGCCTTTTGGCTAAGATCAAGTGTAGTATCTGTTCTTATCAGTTTAATATCTGATACGTCCCCTATCTGGGGACCATATATTAAATGGATTTTTAGAACAGGGAGATGGAAAAAGAGCTTGCTCTGTCCACTCCACGCATTGACCTGGTATTGCAGTATCTCCAGGACCGGTGCACCCCTTCTTTAATGCAGTTTCTAAAATCAGAAAGAATTGAATTCAATGTTTTTTGTTCATTTTGCTTGTTTGTCGGATTTTGGGATGGACTCTTTGGCTTTGCTTTTCTTCTCCTCATTGGATTTTTCATGTTCAAAGTTGCAGAAGCCAGATTACAAGCTCATTTTGGTTCAACTTCAGCAACTGTGCATTGCATTGCCATGTAATGTGATGCAATGCTATCTTTCTAGCTCTCCCTTTTTACTTCCTTTTGGATAAACAGACATATTAGGCAAGCATTTTGGAGCTTTCACCTAAATAACTACAGGTGGTGAGATAAGCTGCACAATATAATTGACCTTTCAGTATATTGTTGCACACACACCATCTATTTAGCAAATGCCCTTGTTATCAACAGCAGCCTTTTAAACTCACCTGAGCTAACAGGTATGTGCGCTGGTTACTCTGCTGCGCTTAAAATTTCTTTTTTGGTTTGCTACAATGCCTTTTCTGAAACGTTGTCTCCTTCTGCTGGAACACTGACTTCTTTCATTTAATGCCTGCAGACTATAAAAGAGAACCCAACCCAAAAAGTTTGGTTGATTAGTCTGTGGCATTCTGTTAAACTGTTGCTTATGGCGGTCTCTGTGAGCTTCTCAGCGACATTCAGCCAGCCAGGTATCCTGCCTGCAGTAGATGGAATGTGGCAATGGAACGCTGGCTGCGCGTGTCATAATAGGCTCTGAGCCTTTATATACCTGTGCACAGCAGCAGCCACCTTCAGTCTGCTGCTGGACAGCCAGGAGCAGCAGCAGCAGGAGAGGTATGTAATCAGGAGCCCTCCTGCTAAGGGTAGACAGCTGCTCGTTCCACCCCACCCCCCGCCTTAATTGGTTCTCCTCCCTTCCAACGGTGTTGAGGCGGGTGGGAACAGCAGGGGGTGAAGGTGCTGTGTTTAAAGAGGTGGAGTTATGCAGATCTAAAACGCGTGGATTGCAGCAGCAGCAAGCCGAAAAGTGCAGGCATGTAAGGGATCTAGAGGTTGACAACATGTCTTCTTAACGGGAGTCCAGGAGCTCATCTCCACAAATGGACTTTTCAGGATCCTTGGGTGGCTCCGTAGTTTGAAACCAATTCTGGTTATCGCTTCTCGGCCTTTTGGCTAAGATCAAGTGTAGTATCTGTTCTTATCAGTTTAATATCTGATACGTCCCCTATCTGGGGACCATATATTAAATGGATTTTTAGAACAGGGAGATGGAAAAAGAGCTTGCTCTGTCCACTCCACGCATTGACCTGGTATTGCAGTATCTCCAGGACCGGTGCACCCCTTCTTTAATGCAGTTTCTAAAATCAGAAAGAATTGAATTCAATGTTTTTTGTTCATTTTGCTTGTTTGTCGGATTTTGGGATGGACTCTTTGGCTTTGCTTTTCTTCTCCTCATTGGATTTTTCATGTTCAAAGTTGCAGAAGCCAGATTACAAGCTCATTTTGGTTCAACTTCAGCAACTGTGCATTGCATTGCCATGTAATGTGATGCAATGCTATCTTTCTAGCTCTCCCTTTTTACTTCCTTTTGGATAAACAGACATATTAGGCAAGCATTTTGGAGCTTTCACCTAAATAACTACAGGTGGTGAGATAAGCTGCACAATATAATTGACCTTTCAGTATATTGTTGCACACACACCATCTATTTAGCAAATGCCCTTGTTATCAACAGCAGCCTTTTAAACTCACCTGAGCTAACAGGTATGTGCGCTGGTTACTCTGCTGCGCTTAAAATTTCTTTTTTGGTTTGCTACAATGCCTTTTCTGAAACGTTGTCTCCTTCTGCTGGAACACTGACTTCTTTCATTTAATGCCTGCAGACTATAAAAGAGAACCCAACCCAAAAAGTTTGGTTGATTAGTCTGTGGCATTCTGTTAAACTGTTGCTTATGGCGGTCTCTGTGAGCTTCTCAGCGACATTCAGCCAGCCAGGTATCCTGCCTGCAGTAGATGGAATGTGGCAATGGAACGCTGGCTGCGCGTGTCATAATAGGCTCTGAGCCTTTATATACCTGTGCACAGCAGCAGCCACCTTCAGTCTGCTGCTGGACAGCCAGCAGCAGCAGCAGCAGGAGAGGTATGTAATCAGGAGCCCTCCTGCTAAGGGTAGACAGCTGCTCGTTCCACCCCACCCCCCGCCTTAATTGGTTCTCCTCCCTTCCAACGGTGTTGAGGCGGGTGGGAACAGCAGGGGGTGAAGGTGCTGTGTTTAAAGAGGTGGAGTTATGCAGATCTAAAACGCGTGGATTGCAGCAGCAGCAAGCCGAAAAGTGCAGGCATGTAAGGGATCTAGAGGTTGACAACATGTCTTCTTAACGGGAGTCCAGGAGCTCATCTCCACAAATGGACTTTTCAGGATCCTTGGGTGGCTCCGTAGTTTGAAACCAATTCTGGTTATCGCTTCTCGGCCTTTTTGCTAAGATCAAGTGTAGTATCTGTTCTTATCAGTTTAATATCTGATACGTCCCCTATCTGGGGACCATATATTAAATGGATTTTTAGAACAGGGAGATGGAAAAAGAGCTTGCTCTGTCCACTCCACGCATTGACCTGGTATTGCAGTATCTCCAGGACCGGTGCACCCCTTCTTTAATGCAGTTTCTAAAATCAGAAAGAATTGAATTCAATGTTTTTTGTTCATTTTGCTTGTTTGTCGGATTTTGGGATGGACTCTTTGGCTTTGCTTTTCTTCTCCTCATTGGATTTTTCATGTTCAAAGTTGCAGAAGCCAGATTACTAGCTCATTTTGGTTCAACTTCAGCAACTGTGCATTGCATTGCCATGTAATGTGATGCAATGCTATCTTTCTAGCTCTCCCTTTTTACTTCCTTTTGGATAAACAGACATATTAGGCAAGCATTTTGGAGCTTTCACCTAAATAACTACAGGTGGTGAGATAAGCTGCACAATATAATTGACCTTTCAGTATATTGTTGCACACACACCATCTATTTAGCAAATGCCCTTGTTATCAACAGCAGCCTTTTAAACTCACCTGAGCTAACAGGTATGTGCGCTGGTTACTCTGCTGCGCTTAAAATTTCTTTTTTGGTTTGCTACAATGCCTTTTCTGAAACGTTGTCTCCTTCTGCTGGAACACTGACTTCTTTCATTTAATGCCTGCAGACTATAAAAGAGAACCCAACCCAAAAAGTTTGGTTGATTAGTCTGTGGCATTCTGTTAAACTGTTGCTTATGGCGGTCTCTGTGAGCTTCTCAGCGACATTCAGCCAGCCAGGTATCCTGCCTGCAGTAGATGGAATGTGGCAATGGAACGCTGGCTGCGCGTGTCATAATAGGCTCTGAGCCTTTATATACCTGTGCACAGCAGCAGCCACCTTCAGTCTGCTGCTGGACAGCCAGCAGCAGCAGCAGCAGGAGAGGTATGTAATCAGGAGCCCTCCTGCTAAGGGTAGACAGCTGCTCGTTCCACCCCACCCCCCGCCTTAATTGGTTCTCCTCCCTTCCAACGGTGTTGAGGCGGGTGGGAACAGCAGGGGGTGAAGGTGCTGTGTTTAAAGAGGTGGAGTTATGCAGATCTAAAACGCGTGGATTGCAGCAGCAGCAAGCCGAAAAGTGCAGGCATGTAAGGGATCTAGAGGTTGACAACATGTCTTCTTAACGGGAGTCCAGGAGCTCATCTCCACAAATGGACTTTTCAGGATCCTTGGGTGGCTCCGTAGTTTGAAACCAATTCTGGTTATCGCTTCTCGGCCTTTTGGCTAAGATCAAGTGTAGTATCTGTTCTTATCAGTTTAATATCTGATACGTCCCCTATCTGGGGACCATATATTAAATGGATTTTTAGAACAGGGAGATGGAAAAAGAGCTTGCTCTGTCCACTCCACGCATTGACCTGGTATTGCAGTATCTCCAGGACCGGTGCACCCCTTCTTTAATGCAGTTTCTAAAATCAGAAAGAATTGAATTCAATGTTTTTTGTTCATTTTGCTTGTTTGTCGGATTTTGGGATGGACTCTTTGGCTTTGCTTTTCTTCTCCTCATTGGATTTTTCATGTTCAAAGTTGCAGAAGCCAGATTACAAGCTCATTTTGGTTCAACTTCAGCAACTGTGCATTGCATTGCCATGTAATGTGATGCAATGCTATCTTTCTAGCTCTCCCTTTTTACTTCCTTTTGGATAAACAGACATATTAGGCAAGCATTTTGGAGCTTTCACCTAAATAACTACAGGTGGTGAGATAAGCTGCACAATATAATTGACCTTTCAGTATATTGTTGCACACACACCATCTATTTAGCAAATGCCCTTGTTATCAACAGCAGCCTTTTAAACTCACCTGAGCTAACAGGTATGTGCGCTGGTTACTCTGCTGCGCTTAAAATTTCTTTTTTGGTTTGCTACAATGCCTTTTCTGAAACGTTGTCTCCTTCTGCTGGAACACTGACTTCTTTCATTTAATGCCTGCAGACTATAAAAGAGAACCCAACCCAAAAAGTTTGGTTGATTAGTCTGTGGCATTCTGTTAAACTGTTGCTTATGGCGGTCTCTGTGAGCTTCTCAGCGACATTCAGCCAGCCAGGTATCCTGCCTGCAGTAGATGGAATGTGGCAATGGAACGCTGGCTGCGCGTGTCATAATAGGCTCTGAGCCTTTATATACCTGTGCACAGCAGCAGCCACCTTCAGTCTGCTGCTGGACAGCCAGCAGCAGCAGCAGCAGGAGAGGTATGTAATCAGGAGCCCTCCTGCTAAGGGTAGACAGCTGCTCGTTCCACCCCACCCCCCGCCTTAATTGGTTCTCCTCCCTTCCAACGGTGTTGAGGCGGGTGGGAACAGCAGGGGGTGAAGGTGCTGTGTTTAAAGAGGTGGAGTTATGCAGATCTAAAACGCGTGGATTGCAGCAGCAGCAAGCCGAAAAGTGCAGGCATGTAAGGGATCTAGAGGTTGACAACATGTCTTCTTAACGGGAGTCCAGGAGCTCATCTCCACAAATGGACTTTTCAGGATCCTTGGGTGGCTCCGTAGTTTGAAACCAATTCTGGTTATCGCTTCTCGGCCTTTTGGCTAAGATCAAGTGTAGTATCTGTTCTTATCAGTTTAATATCTGATACGTCCCCTATCTGGGGACCATATATTAAATGGATTTTTAGAACAGGGAGATGGAAAAAGAGCTTGCTCTGTCCACTCCACGCATTGACCTGGTATTGCAGTATCTCCAGGACCGGTGCACCCCTTCTTTAATGCAGTTTCTAAAATCAGAAAGAATTGAATTCAATGTTTTTTGTTCATTTTGCTTGTTTGTCGGATTTTGGGATGGACTCTTTGGCTTTGCTTTTCTTCTCCTCATTGGATTTTTCATGTTCAAAGTTGCAGAAGCCAGATTACAAGCTCATTTTGGTTCAACTTCAGCAACTGTGCATTGCATTGCCATGTAATGTGATGCAATGCTATCTTTCTAGCTCTCCCTTTTTACTTCCTTTTGGATAAACAGACATATTAGGCAAGCATTTTGGAGCTTTCACCTAAATAACTACAGGTGGTGAGATAAGCTGCACAATATAATTGACCTTTCAGTATATTGTTGCACACACACCATCTATTTAGCAAATGCCCTTGTTATCAACAGCAGCCTTTTAAACTCACCTGAGCTAACAGGTATGTGCGCTGGTTACTCTGCTGCGCTTAAAATTTCTTTTTTGGTTTGCTACAATGCCTTTTCTGAAACGTTGTCTCCTTCTGCTGGAACACTGACTTCTTTCATTTAATGCCTGCAGACTATAAAAGAGAACCCAACCCAAAAAGTTTGGTTGATTAGTCTGTGGCATTCTGTTAAACTGTTGCTTATGGCGGTCTCTGTGAGCTTCTCAGCGACATTCAGCCAGCCAGGTATCCTGCCTGCAGTAGATGGAATGTGGCAATGGAACGCTGGCTGCGCGTGTCATAATAGGCTCTGAGCCTTTATATACCTGTGCACAGCAGCAGCCACCTTCAGTCTGCTGCTGGACAGCCAGCAGCAGCAGCAGCAGGAGAGGTATGTAATCAGGAGCCCTCCTGCTAAGGGTAGACAGCTGCTCGTTCCACCCCACCCCCCGCCTTAATTGGTTCTCCTCCCTTCCAACGGTGTTGAGGCGGGTGGGAACAGCAGGGGGTGAAGGTGCTGTGTTTAAAGAGGTGGAGTTATGCAGATCTAAAACGCGTGGATTGCAGCAGCAGCAAGCCGAAAAGTGCAGGCATGTAAGGGATCTAGAGGTTGACAACATGTCTTCTTAACGGGAGTCCAGGAGCTCATCTCCACAAATGGACTTTTCAGGATCCTTGGGTGGCTCCGTAGTTTGAAACCAATTCTGGTTATCGCTTCTCGGCCTTTTGGCTAAGATCAAGTGTAGTATCTGTTCTTATCAGTTTAATATCTGATACGTCCCCTATCTGGGGACCATATATTAAATGGATTTTTAGAACAGGGAGATGGAAAAAGAGCTTGCTCTGTCCACTCCACGCATTGACCTGGTATTGCAGTATCTCCAGGACCGGTGCACCCCTTCTTTAATGCAGTTTCTAAAATCAGAAAGAATTGAATTCAATGTTTTTTGTTCATTTTGCTTGTTTGTCGGATTTTGGGATGGACTCTTTGGCTTTGCTTTTCTTCTCCTCATTGGATTTTTCATGTTCAAAGTTGCAGAAGCCAGATTACAAGCTCATTTTGGTTCAACTTCAGCAACTGTGCATTGCATTGCCATGTAATGTGATGCAATGCTATCTTTCTAGCTCTCCCTTTTTACTTCCTTTTGGATAAACAGACATATTAGGCAAGCATTTTGGAGCTTTCACCTAAATAACTACAGGTGGTGAGATAAGCTGCACAATATAATTGACCTTTCAGTATATTGTTGCACACACACCATCTATTTAGCAAATGCCCTTGTTATCAACAGCAGCCTTTTAAACTCACCTGAGCTAACAGGTATGTGCGCTGGTTACTCTGCTGCGCTTAAAATTTCTTTTTTGGTTTGCTACAATGCCTTTTCTGAAACGTTGTCTCCTTCTGCTGGAACACTGACTTCTTTCATTTAATGCCTGCAGACTATAAAAGAGAACCCAACCCAAAAAGTTTGGTTGATTAGTCTGTGGCATTCTGTTAAACTGTTGCTTATGGCGGTCTCTGTGAGCTTCTCAGCGACATTCAGCCAGCCAGGTATCCTGCCTGCAGTAGATGGAATGTGGCAATGGAACGCTGGCTGCGCGTGTCATAATAGGCTCTGAGCCTTTATATACCTGTGCACAGCAGCAGCCACCTTCAGTCTGCTGCTGGACAGCCAGCAGCAGCAGCAGCAGGAGAGGTATGTAATCAGGAGCCCTCCTGCTAAGGGTAGACAGCTGCTCGTTCCACCCCACCCCCCGCCTTAATTGGTTCTCCTCCCTTCCAACGGTGTTGAGGCGGGTGGGAACAGCAGGGGGTGAAGGTGCTGTGTTTAAAGAGGTGGAGTTATGCAGATCTAAAACGCGTGGATTGCAGCAGCAGCAAGCCGAAAAGTGCAGGCATGTAAGGGATCTAGAGGTTGACAACATGTCTTCTTAACGGGAGTCCAGGAGCTCATCTCCACAAATGGACTTTTCAGGATCCTTGGGTGGCTCCGTAGTTTGAAACCAATTCTGGTTATCGCTTCTCGGCCTTTTGGCTAAGATCAAGTGTAGTATCTGTTCTTATCAGTTTAATATCTGATACGTCCCCTATCTGGGGACCATATATTAAATGGATTTTTAAAACAGGGAGATGGAAAAAGAGCTTGCTCTGTCCACTCCACACATTGACCTGGTATTGCAGTATCTCCAGGACCGGTGCACCCCTTCTTTAATGCAGTTTCTAAAATCAGAAAGAATTGAATTCAATGTTTTTTGTTCATTTTGCTTGTTTGTCGGATTTTGGGATGGACTCTTTGGCTTTGCTTTTCTTCTCCTCATTGGATTTTTCATGTTCAAAGTTGCAGAAGCCAGATTACAAGCTCATTTTGGTTCAACTTCAGCAACTGTGCATTGCATTGCCATGTAATGTGATGCAATGCTATCTTTCTAGCTCTCCCTTTTTACTTCCTTTTGGATAAACAGACATATTAGGCAAGCATTTTGGAGCTTTCACCTAAATAACTACAGGTGGTGAGATAAGCTGCACAATATAATTGACCTTTCAGTATATTGTTGCACACACACCATCTATTTAGCAAATGCCCTTGTTATCAACAGCAGCCTTTTAAACTCACCTGAGCTAACAGGTATGTGCGCTGGTTACTCTGCTGCGCTTAAAATTTCTTTTTTGGTTTGCTACAATGCCTTTTCTGAAACGTTGTCTCCTTCTGCTGGAACACTGACTTCTTTCATTTAATGCCTGCAGACTATAAAAGAGAACCCAACCCAAAAAGTTTGGTTGATTAGTCTGTGGCATTCTGTTAAACTGTTGCTTATGGCGGTCTCTGTGAGCTTCTCAGCGACATTCAGCCAGCCAGGTATCCTGCCTGCAGTAGATGGAATGTGGCAATGGAACGCTGGCTGCGCGTGTCATAATAGGCTCTGAGCCTTTATATACCTGTGCACAGCAGCAGCCACCTTCAGTCTGCTGCTGGACAGCCAGCAGCAGCAGCAGCAGGAGAGGTATGTAATCAGGAGCCCTCCTGCTAAGGGTAGACAGCTGTTCGTTCCACCCCACCCCCCGCCTTAATTGGTTCTCCTCCCTTCCAACGGTGTTGAGGCGGGTGGGAACAGCAGGGGGTGAAGGTGCTGTGTTTAAAGAGGTGGAGTTATGCAGATCTAAAACGCGTGGATTGCAGCAGCAGCAAGCCGAGAAGTGCAGGCATGTAAGGGATCTAGAGGTTGACAACATGTCTTCTTAACGGGAGTCCAGGAGCTCATCTCCACAAATGGACTTTTCAGGATCCTTGGGTGGCTCCGTAGTTTGAAACCAATTCTGGTTATCGCTTCTCGGCCTTTTGGCTAAGATCAAGTGTAGTATCTGTTCTTATCAGTTTAATATCTGATACGTCCCCTATCTGGGGACCATATATTAAATGGATTTTTAGAACAGGGAGATGGAAAAAGAGCTTGCTCTGTCCACTCCACGCATTGACCTGGTATTGCAGTATCTCCAGGACCGGTGCACCCCTTCTTTAATGCAGTTTCTAAAATCAGAAAGAATTGAATTCAATGTTTTTTGTTCATTTTGCTTGTTTGTCGGATTTTGGGATGGACTCTTTGGCTTTGCTTTTCTTCTCCTCATTGGATTTTTCATGTTCAAAGTTGCAGAAGCCAGATTACAAGCTCATTTTGGTTCAACTTCAGCAACTGTGCATTGCATTGCCATGTAATGTGATGCAATGCTATCTTTCTAGCTCTCCCTTTTTACTTCCTTTTGGATAAACAGACATATTAGGCAAGCATTTTGGAGCTTTCACCTAAATAACTACAGGTGGTGAGATAAGCTGCACAATATAATTGACCTTTCAGTATATTGTTGCACACACACCATCTATTTAGCAAATGCCCTTGTTATCAACAGCAGCCTTTTAAACTCACCTGAGCTAACAGGTATGTGCGCTGGTTACTCTGCTGCGCTTAAAATTTCTTTTTTGGTTTGCTACAATGCCTTTTCTGAAACGTTGTCCCCTTCTGCTGGAACACTGACTTCTTTCATTTAATGCCTGCAGACTATAAAAGAGAACCCAACCCAAAAAGTTTGGTTGATTAGTCTGTGGCATTCTGTTAAACTGTTGCTTATGGCGGTCTCTGTGAGCTTCTCAGCAACATTCAGCCAGCCAGGTATCCTGCCTGCAGTAGATGGAATGTGGCAATGGAACGCTGGCTGCGCGTGTCATAATAGGCTCTGAGCCTTTATATACCTGTGCACAGCAGCAGCCACCTTCAGTCTGCTGCTGGACAGCCAGCAGCAGCAGCAGCAGGAGAGGTATGTAATCAGGAGCCCTCCTGCTAAGGGTAGACAGCTGCTCGTTCCACCCCACCCCCCGCCTTAATTGGTTCTCCTCCCTTCCAACGGTGTTGAGGCGGGTGGGAACAGCAGGGGGTGAAGGTGCTGTGTTTAAAGAGGTGGAGTTATGCAGATCTAAAACGCGTGGATTGCAGCAGCAGCAAGCCGAAAAGTGCAGGCATGTAAGGGATCTAGAGGTTGACAACATGTCTTCTTAACGGGAGTCCAGGAGCTCATCTCCACAAATGGACTTTTCAGGATCCTTGGGTGGCTCCGTAGTTTGAAACCAATTCTGGTTATCGCTTCTCGGCCTTTTGGCTAAGATCAAGTGTAGTATCTGTTCTTATCAGTTTAATATCTGATACGTCCCCTATCTGGGGACCATATATTAAATGGATTTTTAGAACAGGGAGATGGAAAAAGAGCTTGCTCTGTCCACTCCACGCATTGACCTGGTATTGCAGTATCTCCAGGACTGGTGCACCCCTTCTTTAATGCAGTTTCTAAAATCAGAAAGAATTGAATTCAATGTTTTTTGTTCATTTTGCTTGTTTGTCGGATTTTGGGATGGACTCTTTGGCTTTGCTTTTCTTCTCCTCATTGGATTTTTCATGTTCAAAGTTGCAGAAGCCAGATTACAAGCTCATTTTGGTTTAACTTCAGCAACTGTGCATTGCATTGCCATGTAATGTGATGCAATGCTATCTTTCTAGCTCTCCCTTTTTACTTCCTTTTGGATAAACAGACATATTAGGCAAGCATTTTGGAGCTTTCACCTAAATAACTACAGGTGGTGAGATAAGCTGCACAATATAATTGACCTTTCAGTATATTGTTGCACACACACCATCTATTTAGCAAATGCCCTTGTTATCAACAGCAGCCTTTTAAACTCACCTGAGCTAACAGGTATGTGCGCTGGTTACTCTGCTGCGCTTAAAATTTCTTTTTTGGTTTGCTACAATGCCTTTTCTGAAACGTTGTCTCCTTCTGCTGGAACACTGATTTGTTTCATTTAATGCCTGCAGACTATAAAAGAGAACCCAACCCAAAAAGTTTGGTTGATTAGTCTGTGGCATTCTGTTAAACTGTTGCTTATGGCGGTCTCTGTGAGCTTCTCAGCGACATTCAGCCAGCCAGGTATCCTGCCTGCAGTAGATGGAATGTGGCAATGGAACGCTGGCTGCGCGTGTCATAATAGGCTCTGAGCCTTTATATACCTGTGCACAGCAGCAGCCACCTTCAGTCTGCTGCTGGACAGCCAGCAGCAGCAGCAGCAGCAGGAGAGGTATGTAATCAGGAGCCCTCCTGCTAAGGGTAGACAGCTGCTCGTTCCACCCCACCCCCCGCCTTAATTGGTTCTCCTCCCTTCCAACGGTGTTGAGGCGGGTGGGAACAGCAGGGGGTGAAGGTGCTGTGTTTAAAGAGGTGGAGTTATGCAGATCTAAAACGCGTGGATTGCAGCAGCAGCAAGCCGAAAAGTGCAGGCATGTAAGGGATCTAGAGGTTGACAACATGTCTTCATAACGGGAGTCCAGGAGCTCATCTCCACAAATGGACTTTTCAGGATCCTTGGGTGGCTCCGTAGTTTGAAACCAATTCTGGTTATCGCTTCTCGGCCTTTTGGCTAAGATCAAGTGTAGTATCTGTTCTTATCAGTTTAATATCTGATACGTCCCCTATCTGGGGACCATATATTAAATGGATTTTTAGAACAGGGAGATGGAAAAAGAGCTTGCTCTGTCCACTCCACGCATTGACCTGGTATTGCAGTATCTCCAGGACCGGTGCACCCCTTCTTTAATGCAGTTTCTAAAATCAGAAAGAATTGAATTCAATGTTTTTTGTTCATTTTGCTTGTTTGTCGGATTTTGGGATGGACTCTTTGGCTTTGCTTTTCTTCTCCTCATTGGATTTTTCATGTTCAAAGTTGCAGAAGCCAGATTACAAGCTCATTTTGGTTCAACTTCAGCAACTGTGCATTGCATTGCCATGTAATGTGATGCAATGCTATCTTTCTAGCTCTCCCTTTTTACTTCCTTTTGGATAAACAGACATATTAGGCAAGCATTTTGGAGCTTTCACCTAAATAACTACAGGTGGTGAGATAAGCTGCACAATATAATTGACCTTTCAGTATATTGTTGCACACACACCATCTATTTAGCAAATGCCCTTGTTATCAACAGCAGCCTTTTAAACTCACCTGAGCTAACAGGTATGTGCGCTGGTTACTCTGCTGCGCTTAAAATTTCTTTTTTGGTTTGCTACAATGCCTTTTCTGAAACGTTGTCTCCTTCTGCTGGAACACTGACTTCTTTCATTTAATGCCTGCAGACTATAAAAGAGAACCCAACCCAAAAAGTTTGGTTGATTAGTCTGTGGCATTCTGTTAAACTGTTGCTTATGGCGGTCTCTGTGAGCTTCTCAGCGACATTCAGCCAGCCAGGTATCCTGCCTGCAGTAGATGGAATGTGGCAATGGAACGCTGGCTGCGCGTGTCATAATAGGCTCTGAGCCTTTATATACCTGTGCACAGCAGCAGCCACCTTCAGTCTGCTGCTGGACAGCCAGCAGCAGCAGCAGCAGGAGAGGTATGTAATCAGGAGCCCTCCTGCTAAGGGTAGACAGCTGCTCGTTCCACCCCACCCCCCGCCTTAATTGGTTCTCCTCCCTTCCAACGGTGTTGAGGCGGGTGGGAACAGCAGGGGGTGAAGGTGCTGTGTTTAAAGAGGTGGAGTTATGCAGATCTAAAACGCGTGGATTGCAGCAGCAGCAAGCCGAAAAGTGCAGGCATGTAAGGGATCTAGAGGTTGACAACATGTCTTCTTAACGGGAGTCCAGGAGCTCATCTCCACAAATGGACTTTTCAGAATCCTTGGGTGGCTCCGTAGTTTGAAACCAATTCTGGTTATCGCTTCTCGGCCTTTTGGCTAAGATCAAGTGTAGTATCTGTTCTTATCAGTTTAATATCTGATACGTCCCCTATCTGGGGACCATATATTAAATGGATTTTTAGAACAGGGAGATGGAAAAAGAGCTTGCTCTGTCCACTCCACGCATTGACCTGGTATTGCAGTATCTCCAGGACCGGTGCACCCCTTCTTTAATGCAGTTTCTAAAATCAGAAAGAATTGAATTCAATGTTTTTTGTTCATTTTGCTTGTTTGTCGGATTTTGGGATGGACTCTTTGGCTTTGCTTTTCTTCTCCTCATTGGATTTTTCATGTTCAAAGTTGCAGAAGCCAGATTACAAGCTCATTTTGGTTCAACTTCAGCAACTGTGCATTGCATTGCCATGTAATGTGATGCAATGCTATCTTTCTAGCTCTCCCTTTTTACTTCCTTTTGGATAAACAGACATATTAGGCAAGCATTTTGGAGCTTTCACCTAAATAACTACAGGTGGTGAGATAAGCTGCACAATATAATTGACCTTTCAGTATATTGTTGCACACACACCATCTATTTAGCAAATGCCCTTGTTATCAACAGCAGCCTTTTAAACTCACCTGAGCTAACAGGTATGTGCGCTGGTTACTCTGCTGCGCTTAAAATTTCTTTTTTGGTTTGCTACAATGCCTTTTCTGAAACGTTGTCTCCTTCTGCTGGAACACTGACTTCTGTCATTTAATGCCTGCAGACTATAAAAGAGAACCCAACCCAAAAAGTTTGGTTGATTAGTCTGTGGCATTCTGTTAAACTGTTGCTTATGGCGGTCTCTGTGAGCTTCTCAGCGACATTCAGCCAGCCAGGTATCCTGCCTGCAGTAGATGGAATGTGGCAATGGAACGCTGGCTGCGCGTGTCATAATAGGCTCTGAGCCTTTATATACCTGTGCACAGCAGCAGCCACCTTCAGTCTGCTGCTGGACAGCCAGCAGCAGCAGCAGCAGGAGAGGTATGTAATCAGGAGCCCTCCTGCTAAGGGTAGACAGCTGCTCGTTCCACCCCACCCCCCGCCTTAATTGGTTCTCCTCCCTTCCAACGGTGTTGAGGCGGGTGGGAACAGCAGGGGGTGAAGGTGCTGTGTTTAAAGAGGTGGAGTTATGCAGATCTAAAACGCGTGGATTGCAGCAGCAGCAAGCCGAAAAGTGCAGGCATGTAAGGGATCTAGAGGTTGACAACATGTCTTCTTAACGGGAGTCCAGGAGCTCATCTCCACAAATGGACTTTTCAGGATCCTTGGGTGGCTCCGTAGTTTGAAACCAATTCTGGTTATCGCTTCTCGGCCTTTTGGCTAAGATCAAGTGTAGTATCTGTTCTTATCAGTTTAATATCTGATACGTCCCCTATCTGGGGACCATATATTAAATGGATTTTTAGAACAGGGAGATGGAAAAAGAGCTTGCTCTGTCCACTCCACGCATTGACCTGGTATTGCAGTATCTCCAGGACCGGTGCACCCCTTCTTTAATGCAGTTTCTAAAATCAGAAAGAATTGAATTCAATGTTTTTTGTTCATTTTGCTTGTTTGTCGGATTTTGGGATGGACTCTTTGGCTTTGCTTTTCTTCTCCTCATTGGATTTTTCATGTTCAAAGTTGCAGAAGCCAGATTACAAGCTCATTTTGGTTCAACTTCAGCAACTGTGCATTGCATTGCCATGTAATGTGATGCAATGCTATCTTTCTAGCTCTCCCTTTTTACTTCCTTTTGGATAAACAGACATATTAGGCAAGCATTTTGGAGCTTTCACCTAAATAACTACAGGTGGTGAGATAAGCTGCACAATATAATTGACCTTTCAGTATATTGTTGCACACACACCATCTATTTAGCAAATGCCCTTGTTATCAACAGCAGCCTTTTAAACTCACCTGAGCTAACAGGTATGTGCGCTGGTTACTCTGCTGCGCTTAAAATTTCTTTTTTGGTTTGCTACAATGCCTTTTCTGAAACGTTGTCTCCTTCTGCTGGAACACTGACTTCTTTCATTTAATGCCTGCAGACTATAAAAGAGAACCCAACCCAAAAAGTTTGGTTGATTAGTCTGTGGCATTCTGTTAAACTGTTGCTTATGGCGGTCTCTGTGAGCTTCTCAGCGACATTCAGCCAGCCAGGTATCCTGCCTGCAGTAGATGGAATGTGGCAATGGAACGCTGGCTGCGCGTGTCATAATAGGCTCTGAGCCTTTATATACCTGTGCACAGCAGCAGCCACCTTCAGTCTGCTGCTGGACAGCCAGCAGCAGCAGCAGCAGGAGAGGTATGTAATCAGGAGCCCTCCTGCTAAGGGTAGACAGCTGCTCGTTCCACCCCACCCCCCGCCTTAATTGGTTCTCCTCCCTTCCAACGGTGTTGAGGCGGGTGGGAACAGCAGGGGGTGAAGGTGCTGTGTTTAAAGAGGTGGAGTTATGCAGATCTAAAACGCGTGGATTGCAGCAGCAGCAAGCCGAAAAGTGCAGGCATGTAAGGGATCTAGAGGTTGACAACATGTCTTCTTAACGGGAGTCCAGGAGCTCATCTCCACAAATGGACTTTTCAGGATCCTTGGGTGGCTCCGTAGTTTGAAACCAATTCTGGTTATCGCTTCTCGGCCTTTTGGCTAAGATCAAGTGTAGTATCTGTTCTTATCAGTTTAATATCTGATACGTCCCCTATCTGGGGACCATATATTAAATGGATTTTTAGAACAGGGAGATGGAAAAAGAGCTTGCTCTGTCCACTCCACGCATTGACCTGGTATTGCAGTATCTCCAGGACCGGTGCACCCCTTCTTTAATGCAGTTTCTAAAATCAGAAAGAATTGAATTCAATGTTTTTTGTTCATTTTGCTTGTTTGTCGGATTTTGGGATGGACTCTTTGGCTTTGCTTTTCTTCTCCTCATTGGATTTTTCATGTTCAAAGTTGCAGAAGCCAGATTACAAGCTCATTTTGGTTCAACTTCAGCAACTGTGCATTGCATTGCCATGTAATGTGATGCAATGCTATCTTTCTAGCTCTCCCTTTTTACTTCCTTTTGGATAAACAGACATATTAGGCAAGCATTTTGGAGCTTTCACCTAAATAACTACAGGTGGTGAGATAAGCTGCACAATATAATTGACCTTTCAGTATATTGTTGCACACACACCATCTATTTAGCAAATGCCCTTGTTATCAACAGCAGCCTTTTAAACTCACCTGAGCTAACAGGTATGTGCGCTGGTTACTCTGCTGCGCTTAAAATTTCTTTTTTGGTTTGCTACAATGCCTTTTCTGAAACGTTGTCTCCTTCTGCTGGAACACTGACTTCTTTCATTTAATGCCTGCAGACTATAAAAGAGAACCCAACCCAAAAAGTTTGGTTGATTAGTCTGTGGCATTCTGTTAAACTGTTGCTTATGGCGGTCTCTGTGAGCTTCTCAGCGACATTCAGCCAGCCAGGTATCCTGCCTGCAGTAGATGGAATGTGGCAATGGAACGCTGGCTGCGCGTGTCATAATAGGCTCTGAGCCTTTATATACCTGTGCACAGCAGCAGCCACCTTCAGTCTGCTGCTGGACAGCCAGCAGCAGCAGCAGCAGGAGAGGTATGTAATCAGGAGCCCTCCTGCTAAGGGTAGACAGCTGCTCGTTCCACCCCACCCCCCGCCTTAATTGGTTCTCCTCCCTTCCAACAGTGTTGAGGCGGGTGGGAACAGCAGGGGGTGAAGGTGCTGTGTTTAAAGAGGTGGAGTTATGCAGATCTAAAACGCGTGGATTGCAGCAGCAGCAAGCCGAAAAGTGCAGGCATGTAAGGGATCTAGAGGTTGACAACATGTCTTCTTAACGGGAGTCCAGGAGCTCATCTCCACAAATGGACTTTTCAGGATCCTTGGGTGGCTCCGTAGTTTGAAACCAATTCTGGTTATCGCTTCTCGGCCTTTTGGCTAAGATCAAGTGTAGTATCTTTCGAAAAGGCGGTTTTGGATGTTGGCCGCCCTAGTAGATTGATACATTATGCACACTCGGGTTTAGGCGCTTGTTAGTACGCCAGGTGGCTAATATAGTCATCTGGTGGAAAGCATGGCCCCCCTGGATCGACTCCATTGGGCCGGGGAAGATCGAAAGCCCGAAGTGTGAAGTGCCCCAGGAGTGGTGACCCTGGGGTGCCTTAACTCACTGGGATTGGGAACCCCACTTGAGTTTATGTTACATTTGCACAAGCACTTCAAATTTTCTTTCTTCGCACAGACCCTTATTCCGGGCCTTCTGGCCTTAGGATGGGGAATTTTTCAATTCCCGGTCGAAGGTCCGGGCAGTATTATACTGTGAAACCTTCACTATTTATTTAATTTCTTTGTCACTGTGTGTCCACTTATTCACGTGTGTCACGTCCTACTAGGATTTTGTCGGGATGCGGTTCCCTTACGGGTTCCTCTCTTGGCAGGTCTAGGGGGGGAGTGTGTGGCCATCAGGTTCCGCTCCCCCCTGAACCCCCTGGCTCTCCTCTTTCGGGAGGAGAGCGTTGTTGGCTCCCCTCTTCCGGGAGGGGAGCACAGTCTTTGGCTCCCAGTGCCTTGCTCGGGTGAGAACTCGGGCAGGTGCTGGGGGTAAGATTGGGTCGCCTCTGGCTTCGGCTGGAGGTGGCTTTTTGTCCCTGTTCCTCGCTGTGGCCTTTTGGCTCGGAGGGACGGGGAATGGTTTGGGGGACCCTTCTCCTTTTGGAGAGGGTTTCAAGAAGACCAGCATCCTAGTGCACTTTTTTTGTGGCACTTGTCACTTTTTTAAGCGCACTCGGGTTTTGTACACGAATTCGGGCTTTCAAAAAAAAAAAAAAAAAATCTGTTCTTATCAGTTTAATATCTGATACGTCCCCTATCTGGGGACCATATATTAAATGGATTTTTAGAACAGGGAGATGGAAAAAGAGCTTGCTCTGTCCACTCCACGCATTGACCTGGTATTGCAGTATCTCCAGGACCGGTGCACCCCTTCTTTAATGCAGTTTCTAAAATCAGAAAGAATTGAATTCAATGTTTTTTGTTCATTTTGCTTGTTTGTCGGATTTTGGGATGGACTCTTTGGCTTTGCTTTTCTTCTCCTCATTGGATTTTTCATGTTCAAAGTTGCAGAAGCCAGATTACAAGCTCATTTTGGTTCAACTTCAGCAACTGTGCATTGCATTGCCATGTAATGTGATGCAATGCTATCTTTCTAGCTCTCCCTTTTTACTTCCTTTTGGATAAACAGACATATTAGGCAAGCATTTTGGAGCTTTCACCTAAATAACTACAGGTGGTGAGATAAGCTGCACAATATAATTGACCTTTCAGTATATTGTTGCACACACACCATCTATTTAGCAAATGCCCTTGTTATCAACAGCAGCCTTTTAAACTCACCTGAGCTAACAGGTATGTGCGCTGGTTACTCTGCTGCGCTTAAAATTTCTTTTTTGGTTTGCTACAATGCCTTTTCTGAAACGTTGTCTCCTTCTGCTGGAACACTGACTTCTTTCATTTAATGCCTGCAGACTATAAAAAAGAACCCAACCCAAAAAGTTTGGTTGATTAGTCTGTGGCATTCTGTTAAACTGTTGCTTATGGCGGTCTCTGTGAGCTTCTCAGCGACATTCAGCCAGCCAGGTATCCTGCCTGCAGTAGATGGAATGTGGCAATGGAACGCTGGCTGCGCGTGTCATAATAGGCTCTGAGCCTTTATATACCTGTGCACAGCAGCAGCCACCTTCAGTCTGCTGCTGGACAGCCAGCAGCAGCAGCAGCAGGAGAGGTATGTAATCAGGAGCCCTCCTGCTAAGGGTAGACAGCTGCTCGTTCCACCCCACCCCCCGCCTTAATTGGTTCTCCTCCCTTCCAACGGTGTTGAGGCGGGTGGGAACAGCAGGGGGTGAAGGTGCTGTGTTTAAAGAGGTGGAGTTATGCAGATCTAAAACGCGTGGATTGCAGCAGCAGCAAGCCGAAAAGTGCAGGCATGTAAGGGATCTAGAGGTTGACAACATGTCTTCTTAACGGGAGTCCAGGAGCTCATCTCCACAAATGGACTTTTCAGGATCCTTGGGTGGCTCCGTAGTTTGAAACCAATTCTGGTTATCGCTTCTCGGCCTTTTGGCTAAGATCAAGTGTAGTATCTGTTCTTATCAGTTTAATATCTGATACGTCCCCTATCTGGGGACCATATATTAAATGGATTTTTAGAACAGGGAGATGGAAAAAGAGCTTGCTCTGTCCACTCCACTCATTGACCTGGTATTGCAGTATCTCCAGGACCGGTGCACCCCTTCTTTAATGCAGTTTCTAAAATCAGAAAGAATTGAATTCAATGTTTTTTGTTCATTTTGCTTGTTTGTCGGATTTTGGGATGGACTCTTTGGCTTTGCTTTTCTTCTCCTCATTGGATTTTTCATGTTCAAAGTTGCAGAAGCCAGATTACAAGCTCATTTTGGTTCAACTTCAGCAACTGTGCATTGCATTGCCATGTAATGTGATGCAATGCTATCTTTCTAGCTCTCCCTTTTTACTTCCTTTTGGATAAACAGACATATTAGGCAAGCATTTTGGAGCTTTCACCTAAATAACTACAGGTGGTGAGATAAGCTGCACAATATAATTGACCTTTCAGTATATTGTTGCACACACACCATCTATTTAGCAAATGCCCTTGTTATCAACAGCAGCCTTTTAAACTCACCTGAGCTAACAGGTATGTGCGCTGGTTACTCTGCTGCGCTTAAAATTTCTTTTTTGGTTTGCTACAATGCCTTTTCTGAAACGTTGTCTCCTTCTGCTGGAACACTGACTTCTTTCATTTAATGCCTGCAGACTATAAAAGAGAACCCAACCCAAAAAGTTTGGTTGATTAGTCTGTGGCATTCTGTTAAACTGTTGCTTATGGCGGTCTCTGTGAGCTTCTCAGCGACATTCAGCCAGCCAGGTATCCTGCCTGCAGTAGATGGAATGTGGCAATGGAACGCTGGCTGCGCGTGTCATAATAGGCTCTGAGCCTTTATATACCTGTGCACAGCAGCAGCCACCTTCAGTCTGCTGCTGGACAGCCAGCAGCAGCAGCAGCAGGAGAGGTATGTAATCAGGAGCCCTCCTGCTAAGGGTAGACAGCTGCTCGTTCCACCCCACCCCCCGCCTTAATTGGTTCTCCTCCCTTCCAACGGTGTTGAGGCGGGTGGGAACAGCAGGGGGTGAAGGTGCTGTGTTTAAAGAGGTGGAGTTATGCAGATCTAAAACGCGTGGATTGCAGCAGCAGCAAGCCGAAAAGTGCAGGCATGTAAGGGATCTAGAGGTTGACAACATGTCTTCTTAACGGGAGTCCAGGAGCTCATCTCCACAAATGGACTTTTCAGGATCCTTGGGTGGCTCCGTAGTTTGAAACCAATTCTGGTTATCGCTTCTCGGCCTTTTGGCTAAGATCAAGTGTAGTATCTTTCGAAAAGGCGGTTTTGGATGTTGGCCGCCCTAGTAGATTGATACATTATGCACACTCGGGTTTAGGCGCTTGTTAGTACGCCAGGTGGCTAATATAGTCATCTGGTGGAAAGCATGGCCCCCCTGGATCGACGCCATTGGGCCGGGGAAGATCGAAAGCCCGAAGTGTGAAGTGCCCCAGGAGTGGTGACCCTGGGGTGCCTTAACTCACTGGGATTGGGAACCCCACTTGAGTTTATGGTACATTTGCACAAGCACTTCAAATTTTCTTTCTTCGCACACACCCTTATTCCGGGCCTTCTGGCCTTAGGATGGGGAATTTTTCAATTCCCGGTCGAAGGTCCGGGCAGTATTATACTGTGAAACCTTCACTATTTATTTAATTTCTTTGTCACTGTGTGTCCACTTATTCACGTGTGTCACGTCCTACTAGGATTTTGTCGGGATGCGGTTCCCTTACGGGTTCCTCTCTTGGCAGGTCTAGGGGGGGAGTGTGTGGCCATCAGGTTCCGCTCCCCCCTGAACCCCCTGGCTCTCCTCTTTCGGGAGGAGAGCGTTGTTGACTCCCCTCTTCCGGGAGGGGAGCACAGTCTTTGGCTCCCAGTGCCTTGCTCGGGTGAGAACTCGGGCAGGTGCTGGGGGTAAGATTGGGTCGCCTCTGGCTTCGGCTGGAGGTGGCTTTTTGTCCCTGTTCCTCGCTGTGGCCTTTTGGCTCGGAGGGACGGGGAATGGTTTGGGGGACCCTTCTCCTTTTGGAGAGGGTTTCAAGAAGACCAGCATCCTAGTGCACTTTTTTTGTGGCACTTGTCACTTTTTTAAGCGCACTCGGGTTTTGTACACGAATTCGGGCTTTCAAAAAAAAAAAAAAAAAATCTGTTCTTATCAGTTTAATATCTGATACGTCCCCTATCTGGGGACCATATATTAAATGGATTTTTAGAACAGGGAGATGGAAAAAGAGCTTGCTCTGTCCACTCCACGCATTGACCTGGTATTGCAGTATCTCCAGGACCGGTGCACCCCTTCTTTAATGCAGTTTCTAAAATCAGAAAGAATTGAATTCAATGTTTTTTGTTCATTTTGCTTGTTTGTCGGATTTTGGGATGGACTCTTTGGCTTTGCTTTTCTTCTCCTCATTGGATTTTTCATGTTCAAAGTTGCAGAAGCCAGATTACAAGCTCATTTTGGTTCAACTTCAGCAACTGTGCATTGCATTGCCATGTAATGTGATGCAATGCTATCTTTCTAGCTCTCCCTTTTTACTTCCTTTTGGATAAACAGACATATTAGGCAAGCATTTTGGAGCTTTCACCTAAATAACTACAGGTGGTGAGATAAGCTGCACAATATAATTGACCTTTCAGTATATTGTTGCACACACACCATCTATTTAGCAAATGCCCTTGTTATCAACAGCAGCCTTTTAAACTCACCTGAGCTAACAGGTATGTGCGCTGGTTACTCTGCTGCGCTTAAAATTTCTTTTTTGGTTTGCTACAATGCCTTTTCTGAAACGTTGTCTCCTTCTGCTGGAACACTGACTTCTTTCATTTAATGCCTGCAGACTATAAAAGAGAACCCAACCCAAAAAGTTTGGTTGATTAGTCTGTGGCATTCTGTTAAACTGTTGCTTATGGCGGTCTCTGTGAGCTTCTCAGCGACATTCAGCCAGCCAGGTATCCTGCCTGCAGTAGATGGAATGTGGCAATGGAACGCTGGCTGCGCGTGTCATAATAGGCTCTGAGCCTTTATATACCTGTGCACAGCAGCAGCCACCTTCAGTCTGCTGCTGGACAGCCAGCAGCAGCAGCAGGAGAGGTATGTAATCAGGAGCCCTCCTGCTAAGGGTAGACAGCTGCTCGTTCCACCCCACCCCCCGCCTTAATTGGTTCTCCTCCCTTCCAACGGTGTTGAGGCGGGTGGGAACAGCAGGGGGTGAAGGTGCTGTGTTTAAAGAGGTGGAGTTATGCAGATCTAAAACGCGTGGATTGCAGCAGCAGCAAGCAGAAAAGTGCAGGCATGTAAGGGATCTAGAGGTTGACAACATGTCTTCTTAACGGGAGTCCAGGAGCTCATCTCCACAAATGGACTTTTCAGGATCCTTGGGTGGCTCCGTAGTTTGAAACCAATTCTGGTTATCGCTTCTCGGCCTTTTGGCTAAGATCAAGTGTAGTATCTGTTCTTATCAGTTTAATATCTGATACGTCCCCTATCTGGGGACCATATATTAAATGGATTTTTAGAACAAGGAGATGGAAAAAGAGCTTGCTCTGTCCACTCCACGCATTGACCTGGTATTGCAGTATCTCCAGGACCGGTGCACCCCTTCTTTAATGCAGTTTCTAAAATCAGAAAGAATTGAATTCAATGTTTTTTGTTCATTTTGCTTGTTTGTCGGATTTTGGGATGGACTCTTTGGCTTTGCTTTTCTTCTCCTCATTGGATTTTTCATGTTCAAAGTTGCAGAAGCCAGATTACAAGCTCATTTTGGTTCAACTTCAGCAACTGTGCATTGCATTGCCATGTAATGTGATGCAATGCTATCTTTCTAGCTCTCCCTTTTTACTTCCTTTTGGATAAACAGACATATTAGGCAAGCATTTTGGAGCTTTCACCTAAATAACTACAGTTGGTGAGATAAGCTGCACAATATAATTGACCTTTCAGTATATTGTTGCACACACACCATCTATTTAGCAAATGCCCTTGTTATCAACAGCAGCCTTTTAAACTCACCTGAGCTAACAGGTATGTGCGCTGGTTACTCTGCTGCGCTTAAAATTTCTTTTTTGGTTTGCTACAATGCCTTTTCTGAAACGTTGTCTCCTTCTGCTGGAACACTGACTTCTTTCATTTAATGCCTGCAGACTATAAAAGAGAACCCAACCCAAAAAGTTTGGTTGATTAGTCTGTGGCATTCTGTTAAACTGTTGCTTATGGCGGTCTCTGTGAGCTTCTCAGCGACATTCAGCCAGCCAGGTATCCTGCCTGCAGTAGATGGAATGTGGCAATGGAACGCTGGCTGCGCGTGTCATAATAGGCTCTGAGCCTTTATATACCTGTGCACAGCAGCAGCCACCTTCAGTCTGCTGCTGGACAGCCAGCAGCAGCAGCAGCAGGAGAGGTATGTAATCAGGAGCCCTCCTGCTAAGGGTAGACAGCTGCTCGTTCCACCCCACCCCCCGCCTTAATTGGTTCTCCTCCCTTCCAACGGTGTTGAGGCGGGTGGGAACAGCAGGGGGTGAAGGTGCTGTGTTTAAAGAGGTGGAGTTATGAAGATCTAAAACGCGTGGATTGCAGCAGCAGCAAGCCGAAAAGTGCAGGCATGTAAGGGATCTAGAGGTTGACAACATGTCTTCTTAACGGGAGTCCAGGAGCTCATCTCCACAAATGGACTTTTCAGGATCCTTGGGTGGCTCCGTAGTTTGAAACCAATTCTGGTTATCGCTTCTCGGCCTTTTGGCTAAGATCAAGTGTAGTATCTGTTCTTATCAGTTTAATATCTGATACGTCCCCTATCTGGGGACCATATATTAAATGGATTTTTAGAACAGGGAGATGGAAAAAGAGCTTGCTCTGTCCACTCCACGCATTGACCTGGTATTGCAGTATCTCCAGGACCGGTGCACCCCTTCTTTAATGCAGTTTCTAAAATCAGAAAGAATTGAATTCAATGTTTTTTGTTCATTTTGCTTGTTTGTCGGATTTTGGGATGGACTCTTTGGCTTTGCTTTTCTTCTCCTCATTGGATTTTTCATGTTCAAAGTTGCAGAAGCCAGATTACAAGCTCATTTTGGTTCAACTTCAGCAACTGTGCATTGCATTGCCATGTAATGTGATGCAATGCTATCTTTCTAGCTCTCCCTTTTTACTTCCTTTTGGATAAACAGACATATTAGGCAAGCATTTTGGAGCTTTCACCTAAATAACTACAGGTGGTGAGATAAGCTGCACAATATAATTGACCTTTCAGTATATTGTTGCACACACACCATCTATTTAGCAAATGCCCTTGTTATCAACAGCAGCCTTTTAAACTCACCTGAGCTAACAGGTATGTGCGCTGGTTACTCTGCTGCGCTTAAAATTTCTTTTTTGGTTTGCTACAATGCCTTTTCTGAAACGTTGTCTCCTTCTGCTGGAACACTGACTTCTTTCATTTAATGCCTGCAGACTATAAAAGAGAACCCAACCCAAAAAGTTTGGTTGATTAGTCTGTGGCATTCTGTTAAACTGTTGCTTATGGCGGTCTCTGTGAGCTTCTCAGCGACATTCAGCCAGCCAGGTATCCTGCCTGCAGTAGATGGAATGTGGCAATGGAACGCTGGCTGCGCGTGTCATAATAGGCTCTGAGCCTTTATATACCTGTGCACAGCAGCAGCCACCTTCAGTCTGCTGCTGGACAGCCAGCAGCAGCAGCAGCAGGAGAGGTATGTAATCAGGAGCCCTCCTGCTAAGGGTAGACAGCTGCTCGTTCCACCCCACCCCCCGCCTTAATTGGTTCTCCTCCCTTCCAACGGTGTTGAGGCGGGTGGGAACAGCAGGGGGTGAAGGTGCTGTGTTTAAAGAGGTGGAGTTATGCAGATCTAAAACGCGTGGATTGCAGCAGCAGCAAGCCGAAAAGTGCAGGCATGTAAGGGATCTAGAGGTTGACAACATGTCTTCTTAACGGGAGTCCAGGAGCTCATCTCCACAAATGGACTTTTCAGGATCCTTGGGTGGCTCCGTAGTTTGAAACCAATTCTGGTTATCGCTTCTCGGCCTTTTGGCTAAGATCAAGTGTAGTATCTGTTCTTATCAGTTTAATATCTGATACGTCCCCTATCTGGGGACCATATATTAAATGGATTTTTAGAACAGGGAGATGGAAAAAGAGCTTGCTCTGTCCACTCCACGCATTGACCTGGTATTGCAGTATCTCCAGGACCGGTGCACCCCTTCTTTAATGCAGTTTCTAAAATCAGAAAGAATTGAATTCAATGTTTTTTGTTCATTTTGCTTGTTTGTCGGATTTTGGGATGGACTCTTTGGCTTTGCTTTTCTTCTCCTCATTGGATTTTTCATGTTCAAAGTTGCAGAAGCCAGATTACAAGCTCATTTTGGTTCAACTTCAGCAACTGTGCATTGCATTGCCATGTAATGTGATGCAATGCTATCTTTCTAGCTCTCCCTTTTTACTTCCTTTTGGATAAACAGACATATTAGGCAAGCATTTTGGAGCTTTCACCTAAATAACTACAGGTGGTGAGATAAGCTGCACAATATAATTGACCTTTCAGTATATTGTTGCACACACACCATCTATTTAGCAAATGCCCTTGTTATCAACAGCAGCCTTTTAAACTCACCTGAGCTAACAGGTATGTGCGCTGGTTACTCTGCTGCGCTTAAAATTTCTTTTTTGGTTTGCTACAATGCCTTTTCTGAAACGTTGTCTCCTTCTGCTGGAACACTGACTTCTTTCATTTAATGCCTGCAGACTATAAAAGAGAACCCAACCCAAAAAGTTTGGTTGATTAGTCTGTGGCATTCTGTTAAACTGTTGCTTATGGCGGTCTCTGTGAGCTTCTCAGCGACATTCAGCCAGCCAGGTATCCTGCCTGCAGTAGATGGAATGTGGCAATGGAACGCTGGCTGCGCGTGTCATAATAGGCTCTGAGCCTTTATATACCTGTGCACAGCAGCAGCCACCTTCAGTCTGCTGCTGGACAGCCAGCAGCAGCAGCAGCAGGAGAGGTATGTAATCAGGAGCCCTCCTGCTAAGGGTAGACAGCTGCTCGTTCCACCCCACCCCCCGCCTTAATTGGTTCTCCTCCCTTCCAACGGTGTTGAGGCGGGTGGGAACAGCAGGGGGTGAAGGTGCTGTGTTTAAAGAGGTGTAGTTATGCAGATCTAAAACGCGTGGATTGCAGCAGCAGCAAGCCGAAAAGTGCAGGCATGTAAGGGATCTAGAGGTTGACAACATGTCTTCTTAACGGGAGTCCAGGAGCTCATCTCCACAAATGGACTTTTCAGGATCCTTGGGTGGCTCCGTAGTTTGAAACCAATTCTGGTTATCGCTTCTCGGCCTTTTGGCTAAGATCAAGTGTAGTATCTGTTCTTATCAGTTTAATATCTGATACGTCCCCTATCTGGGGACCATATATTAAATGGATTTTTAGAACAGGGAGATGGAAAAAGAGCTTGCTCTGTCCACTCCACGCATTGACCTGGTATTGCAGTATCTCCAGGACCGGTGCACCCCTTCTTTAATGCAGTTTCTAAAATCAGAAAGAATTGAATTCAATGTTTTTTGTTCATTTTGCTTGTTTGTCGGATTTTGGGATGGACTCTTTGGCTTTGCTTTTCTTCTCCTCATTGGATTTTTCATGTTCAAAGTTGCAGAAGCCAGATTACAAGCTCATTTTGGTTCAACTTCAGCAACTGTGCATTGCATTGCCATGTAATGTGATGCAATGCTATCTTTCTAGCTCTCCCTTTTTACTTCCTTTTGGATAAACAGACATATTAGGCAAGCATTTTGGAGCTTTCACCTAAATAACTACAGGTGGTGAGATAAGCTGCACAATATAATTGACCTTTCAGTATATTGTTGCACACACACCATCTATTTAGCAAATGCCCTTGTTATCAACAGCAGCCTTTTAAACTCACCTGAGCTAACAGGTATGTGCGCTGGTTACTCTGCTGCGCTTAAAATTTCTTTTTTGGTTTGCTACAATGCCTTTTCTGAAACGTTGTCTCCTTCTGCTGGAACACTGACTTCTTTCATTTAATGCCTGCAGACTATAAAAGAGAACCCAACCCAAAAAGTTTGGTTGATTAGTCTGTGGCATTCTGTTAAACTGTTGCTTATGGCGGTCTCTGTGAGCTTCTCAGCGACATTCAGCCAGCCAGGTATCCTGCCTGCAGTAGATGGAATGTGGCAATGGAACGCTGGCTGCGCGTGTCATAATAGGCTCTGAGCCTTTATATACCTGTGCACAGCAGCAGCCACCTTCAGTCTGCTGCTGGACAGCCAGCAGCAGCAGCAGCAGGAGAGGTATGTAATCAGGAGCCCTCCTGCTAAGGGTAGACAGCTGCTCGTTCCACCCCACCCCCCGCCTTAATTGGTTCTCCTCCCTTCCAACGGTGTTGAGGCGGGTGGGAACAGCAGGGGGCGAAGGTGCTGTGTTTAAAGAGGTGGAGTTATGCAGATCTAAAACGCGTGGATTGCAGCAGCAGCAAGCCGAAAAGTGCAGGCATGTAAGGGATCTAGAGGTTGACAACATGTCTTCTTAACGGGAGTCCAGGAGCTCATCTCCACAAATGGACTTTTCAGGATCCTTGGGTGGCTCCGTAGTTTGAAACCAATTCTGGTTATCGCTTCTCGGCCTTTTGGCTAAGATCAAGTGTAGTATCTGTTCTTATCAGTTTAATATCTGATACGTCCCCTATCTGGGGACCATATATTAAATGGATTTTTAGAACAGGGAGATGGAAAAAGAGCTTGCTCTGTCCACTCCACGCATTGACCTGGTATTGCAGTATCTCCAGGACCGGTGCACCCCTTCTTTAATGCAGTTTCTAAAATCAGAAAGAATTGAATTCAATGTTTTTTGTTCATTTTGCTTGTTTGTCGGATTTTGGGATGGACTCTTTGGCTTTGCTTTTCTTCTCCTCATTGGATTTTTCATGTTCAAAGTTGCAGAAGCCAGATTACAAGCTCATTTTGGTTCAACTTCAGCAACTGTGCATTGCATTGCCATGTAATGTGATGCAATGCTATCTTTCTAGCTCTCCCTTTTTACTTCCTTTTGGATAAACAGACATATTAGGCAAGCATTTTGGAGCTTTCACCTAAATAACTACAGGTGGTGAGATAAGCTGCACAATATAATTGACCTTTCAGTATATTGTTGCACACACACCATCTATTTAGCAAATGCCCTTGTTATCAACAGCAGCCTTTTAAACTCACCTGAGCTAACAGGTATGTGCGCTGGTTACTCTGCTGCGCTTAAAATTTCTTTTTTGGTTTGCTACAATGCCTTTTCTGAAACGTTGTCTCCTTCTGCTGGAACACTGACTTCTTTCATTTAATGCCTGCAGACTATAAAAGAGAACCCAACCCAAAAAGTTTGGTTGATTAGTCTGTGGCATTCTGTTAAACTGTTGCTTATGGCGGTCTCTGTGAGCTTCTCAGCGACATTCAGCCAGCCAGGTATCCTGCCTGCAGTAGATGGAATGTGGCAATGGAACGCTGGCTGCGCGTGTCATAATAGGCTCTGAGCCTTTATATACCTGTGCACAGCAGCAGCCACCTTCAGTCTGCTGCTGGACAGCCAGCAGCAGCAGCAGCAGGAGAGGTATGTAATCAGGAGCCCTCCTGCTAAGGGTAGACAGCTGCTCGTTCCACCCCACCCCCCGCCTTAATTGGTTCTCCTCCCTTCCAACGGTGTTGAGGCGGGTGGGAACAGCAGGGGGTGAAGGTGCTGTGTTTAAAGAGGTGGAGTTATGCAGATCTAAAACGCGTGGATTGCAGCAGCAGCAAGCCGAAAAGTGCAGGCATGTAAGGGATCTAGAGGTTGACAACATGTCTTCTTAACGGGAGTCCAGGAGCTCATCTCCACAAATGGACTTTTCAGGATCCTTGGGTGGCTCCGTAGTTTGAAACCAATTCTGGTTATCGCTTCTCGGCCTTTTGGCTAAGATCAAGTGTAGTATCTGTTCTTATCAGTTTAATATCTGATACGTCCCCTATCTGGGGACCATATATTAAATGGATTTTTAGAACAGGGAGATGGAAAAAGAGCTTGCTCTGTCCACTCCACGCATTGACCTGGTATTGCAGTATCTCCAGGACTGGTGCACCCCTTCTTTAATGCAGTTTCTAAAATCAGAAAGAATTGAATTCAATGTTTTTTGTTCATTTTGCTTGTTTGTCGGATTTTGGGATGGACTCTTTGGCTTTGCTTTTCTTCTCCTCATTGGATTTTTCATGTTCAAAGTTGCAGAAGCCAGATTACAAGCTCATTTTGGTTCAACTTCAGCAACTGTGCATTGCATTGCCATGTAATGTGATGCAATGCTATCTTTCTAGCTCTCCCTTTTTACTTCCTTTTGGATAAACAGACATATTAGGCAAGCATTTTGGAGCTTTCACCTAAATAACTACAGGTGGTGAGATAAGCTGCACAATATAATTGACCTTTCAGTATATTGTTGCACACACACCATCTATTTAGCAAATGCCCTTGTTATCAACAGCAGCCTTTTAAACTCACCTGAGCTAACAGGTATGTGCGCTGGTTACTCTGCTGCGCTTAAAATTTCTTTTTTGGTTTGCTACAATGCCTTTTCTGAAACGTTGTCTCCTTCTGCTGGAACACTGACTTCTTTCATTTAATGCCTGCAGACTATAAAAGAGAACCCAACCCAAAAAGTTTGGTTGATTAGTCTGTGGCATTCTGTTAAACTGTTGCTTATGGCGGTCTCTGTGAGCTTCTCAGCGACATTCAGCCAGCCAGGTATCCTGCCTGCAGTAGATGGAATGTGGCAATGGAACGCTGGCTGCGCGTGTCATAATAGGCTCTGAGCCTTTATATACCTGTGCACAGCAGCAGCCACCTTCAGTCTGCTGCTGGACAGCCAGCAGCAGCAGCAGCAGGAGAGGTATGTAATCAGGAGCCCTCCTGCTAAGGGTAGACAGCTGCTCGTTCCACCCCACCCCCCGCCTTAATTGGTTCTCCTCCCTTCCAACGGTGTTGAGGCGGGTGGGAACAGCAGGGGGTGAAGGTGCTGTGTTTAAAGAGGTGGAGTTATGCAGATCTAAAACGCGTGGATTGCAGCAGCAGCAAGCCGAAAAGTGCAGGCATGTAAGGGATCTAGAGGTTGACAACATGTCTTCTTAACGGGAGTCCAGGAGCTCATCTCCACAAATGGACTTTTCAGGATCCTTGGGTGGCTCCGTAGTTTGAAACCAATTCTGGTTATCGCTTCTCGGCCTTTTGGCTAAGATCAAGTGTAGTATCTGTTCTTATCAGTTTAATATCTGATACGTCCCCTATCTGGGGACCATATATTAAATGGATTTTTAGAACAGGGAGATGGAAAAAGAGCTTGCTCTGTCCACTCCACGCATTGACCTGGTATTGCAGTATCTCCAGGACCGGTGCACCCCTTCTTTAATGCAGTTTCTAAAATCAGAAAGAATTGAATTCAATGTTTTTTGTTCATTTTGCTTGTTTGTCGGATTTTGGGATGGACTCTTTGGCTTTGCTTTTCTTCTCCTCATTGGATTTTTCATGTTCAAAGTTGCAGAAGCCAGATTACAAGCTCATTTTGGTTCAACTTCAGCAACTGTGCATTGCATTGCCATGTAATGTGATGCAATGCTATCTTTCTAGCTCTCCCTTTTTACTTCCTTTTGGATAAACAGACATATTAGGCAAGCATTTTGGAGCTTTCACCTAAATAACTACAGGTGGTGAGATAAGCTGCACAATATAATTGACCTTTCAGTATATTGTTGCACACACACCATCTATTTAGCAAATGCCCTTGTTATCAACAGCAGCCTTTTAAACTCACCTGAGCTAACAGGTATGTGCGCTGGTTACTCTGCTGCGCTTAAAATTTCTTTTTTGGTTTGCTACAATGCCTTTTCTGAAACGTTGTCTCCTTCTGCTGGAACACTGACTTCTTTCATTTAATGCCTGCAGACTATAAAAGAGAACCCAACCCAAAAAGTTTGGTTGATTAGTCTGTGGCATTCTGTTAAACTGTTGCTTATGGCGGTCTCTGTGAGCTTCTCAGCGACATTCAGCCAGCCAGGTATCCTGCCTGCAGTAGATGGAATGTGGCAATGGAACGCTAGCTGCGCGTGTCATAATAGGCTCTGAGCCTTTATATACCTGTGCACAGCAGCAGCCACCTTCAGTCTGCTGCTGGACAGCCAGCAGCAGCAGCAGCAGGAGAGGTATGTAATCAGGAGCCCTCCTGCTAAGGGTAGACAGCTGCTCGTTCCACCCCACCCCCCGCCTTAATTGGTTCTCCTCCCTTCCAACGGTGTTGAGGCGGGTGGGAACAGCAGGGGGTGAAGGTGCTGTGTTTAAAGAGGTGGAGTTATGCAGATCTAAAACGCGTGGATTGCAGCAGCAGCAAGCCGAAAAGTGCAGGCATGTAAGGGATCTAGAGGTTGACAACATGTCTTCTTAACGGGAGTCCAGGAGCTCATCTCCACAAATGGACTTTTCAGGATCCTTGGGTGGCTCCGTAGTTTGAAACCAATTCTGGTTATCGCTTCTCGGCCTTTTGGCTAAGATCAAGTGTAGTATCTGTTCTTATCAGTTTAATATCTGATACGTCCCCTATCTGGGGACCATATATTAAATGGATTTTTAGAACAGGGAGATGGAAAAAGAGCTTGCTCTGTCCACTCCACGCATTGACCTGGTATTGCAGTATCTCCAGGACCGGTGCACCCCTTCTTTAATGCAGTTTCTAAAATCAGAAAGAATTGAATTCAATGTTTTTTGTTCATTTTGCTTGTTTGTCGGATTTTGGGATGGACTCTTTGGCTTTGCTTTTCTTCTCCTCATTGGATTTTTCATGTTCAAAGTTGCAGAAGCCAGATTACAAGCTCATTTTGGTTCAACTTCAGCAACTGTGCATTGCATTGCCATGTAATGTGATGCAATGCTATCTTTCTAGCTCTCCCTTTTTACTTCCTTTTGGATAAACAGACATATTAGGCAAGCATTTTGGAGCTTTCACCTAAATAACTACAGGTGGTGAGATAAGCTGCACAATATAATTGACCTTTCAGTATATTGTTGCACACACACCATCTATTTAGCAAATGCCCTTGTTATCAACAGCAGCCTTTTAAACTCACCTGAGCTAACAGGTATGTGCGCTGGTTACTCTGCTGCGCTTAAAATTTCTTTTTTGGTTTGCTACAATGCCTTTTCTGAAACGTTGTCTCCTTCTGCTGGAACACTGACTTCTTTCATTTAATGCCTGCAGACTATAAAAGAGAACCCAACCCAAAAAGTTTGGTTGATTAGTCTGTGGCATTCTGTTAAACTGTTGCTTATGGCGGTCTCTGTGAGCTTCTCAGCGACATTCAGCCAGCCAGGTATCCTGCCTGCAGTAGATGGAATGTGGCAATGGAACGCTGGCTGCGCGTGTCATAATAGGCTCTGAGCCTTTATATACCTGTGCACAGCAGCAGCCACCTTCAGTCTGCTGCTGGACAGCCAGCAGCAGCAGCAGCAGGAGAGGTATGTAATCAGGAGCCCTCCTGCTAAGGGTAGACAGCTGCTCGTTCCACCCCACCCCCCGCCTTAATTGGTTCTCCTCCCTTCCAACGGTGTTGAGGCGGGTGGGAACAGCAGGGGGTGAAGGTGCTGTGTTTAAAGAGGTGGAGTTATGCAGATCTAAAACGCGTGGATTGCAGCAGCAGCAAGCCGAAAAGTGCAGGCATGTAAGGGATCTAGAGGTTGACAACATGTCTTCTTAACGGGAGTCCAGGAGCTCATCTCCACAAATGGACTTTTCAGGATCCTTGGGTGGCTCCGTAGTTTGAAACCAATTCTGGTTATCGCTTCTCGGCCTTTTGGCTAAGATCAAGTGTAGTATCTGTTCTTATCAGTTTAATATCTGATACGTCCCCTATCTGAGGACCATATATTAAATGGATTTTTAGAACAGGGAGATGGAAAAAGAGCTTGCTCTGTCCACTCCACGCATTGACCTGGTATTGCAGTATCTCCAGGACCGGTGCACCCCTTCTTTAATGCAGTTTCTAAAATCAGAAAGAATTGAATTCAATGTTTTTTGTTCATTTTGCTTGTTTGTCGGATTTTGGGATGGACTCTTTGGCTTTGCTTTTCTTCTCCTCATTGGATTTTTCATGTTCAAAGTTGCAGAAGCCAGATTACAAGCTCATTTTGGTTCAACTTCAGCAACTGTGCATTGCATTGCCATGTAATGTGATGCAATGCTATCTTTCTAGCTCTCCCTTTTTACTTCCTTTTGGATAAACAGACATATTAGGCAAGCATTTTGGAGCTTTCACCTAAATAACTACAGGTGGTGAGATAAGCTGCACAATATAATTGACCTTTCAGTATATTGTTGCACACACACCATCTATTTAGCAAATGCCCTTGTTATCAACAGCAGCCTTTTAAACTCACCTGAGCTAACAGGTATGTGCGCTGGTTACTCTGCTGCGCTTAAAATTTCTTTTTTGGTTTGCTACAATGCCTTTTCTGAAACGTTGTCTCCTTCTGCTGGAACACTGACTTCTTTCATTTAATGCCTGCAGACTATAAAAGAGAACCCAACCCAAAAAGTTTGGTTGATTAGTCTGTGGCATTCTGTTAAACTGTTGCTTATGGCGGTCTCTGTGAGCTTCTCAGCGACATTCAGCCAGCCAGGTATCCTGCCTGCAGTAGATGGAATGTGGCAATGGAACGCTGGCTGCGCGTGTCATAATAGGCTCTGAGCCTTTATATACCTGTGCACAGCAGCAGCCACCTTCAGTCTGCTGCTGGACAGCCAGCAGCAGCAGCAGCAGGAGAGGTATGTAATCAGGAGCCCTCCTGCTAAGGGTAGACAGCTGCTCGTTCCACCCCACCCCCCGCCTTAATTGGTTCTCCTCCCTTCCAACGGTGTTGAGGCGGGTGGGAACAGCAGGGGGTGAAGGTGCTGTGTTTAAAGAGGTGGAGTTATGCAGATCTAAAACGCGTGGATTGCAGCAGCAGCAAGCCGAAAAGTGCAGGCATGTAAGGGATCTAGAGGTTGACAACATGTCTTCTTAACGGGAGTCCAGGAGCTCATCTCCACAAATGGACTTTTCAGGATCCTTGGGTGGCTCCGTAGTTTGAAACCAATTCTGGTTATCGCTTCTCGGCCTTTTGGCTAAGATCAAGTGTAGTATCTGTTCTTATCAGTTTAATATCTGATACGTCCCCTATCTGGGGACCATATATTAAATGGATTTTTAGAACAGGGAGATGGAAAAAGAGCTTGCTCTGTCCACTCCACGCATTGACCTGGTATTGCAGTATCTCCAGGACCGGTGCACCCCTTCTTTAATGCAGTTTCTAAAATCAGAAAGAATTGAATTCAATGTTTTTTGTTCATTTTGCTTGTTTGTCGGATTTTGGGATGGACTCTTTGGCTTTGCTTTTCTTCTCCTCATTGGATTTTTCATGTTCAAAGTTGCAGAAGCCAGATTACAAGCTCATTTTGGTTCAACTTCAGCAACTGTGCATTGCATTGCCATGTAATGTGATGCAATGCTATCTTTCTAGCTCTCCCTTTTTACTTCCTTTTGGATAAACAGACATATTAGGCAAGCATTTTGGAGCTTTCACCTAAATAACTACAGGTGGTGAGATAAGCTGCACAATATAATTGACCTTTCAGTATATTGTTGCACACACACCATCTATTTAGCAAATGCCCTTGTTATCAACAGCAGCCTTTTAAACTCACCTGAGCTAACAGGTATGTGCGCTGGTTACTCTGCTGCGCTTAAAATTTCTTTTTTGGTTTGCTACAATGCCTTTTCTGAAACGTTGTCTCCTTCTGCTGGAACACTGACTTCTTTCATTTAATGCCTGCAGACTATAAAAGAGAACCCAACCCAAAAAGTTTGGTTGATTAGTCTGTGGCATTCTGTTAAACTGTTGCTTATGGCGGTCTCTGTGAGCTTCTCAGCGACATTCAGCCAGCCAGGTATCCTGCCTGCAGTAGATGGAATGTGGCAATGGAACGCTGGCTGCGCGTGTCATAATAGGCTCTGAGCCTTTATATACCTGTGCACAGCAGCAGCCACCTTCAGTCTGCTGCTGGACAGCCAGCAGCAGCAGCAGCAGGAGAGGTATGTAATCAGGAGCCCTCCTGCTAAGGGTAGACAGCTGCTCGTTCCACCCCACCCCCCGCCTTAATTGGTTCTCCTCCCTTCCAACGGTGTTGAGGCGGGTGGGAACAGCAGGGGGTGAAGGTGCTGTGTTTAAAGAGGTGGAGTTATGCAGATCTAAAACGCGTGGATTGCAGCAGCAGCAAGCCGAAAAGTGCAGGCATGTAAGGGATCTAGAGGTTGACAACATGTCTTCTTAACGGGAGTCCAGGAGCTCATCTCCACAAATGGACTTTTCAGGATCCTTGGGTGGCTCCGTAGTTTGAAACCAATTCTGGTTATCGCTTCTCGGCCTTTTGGCTAAGATCAAGTGTAGTATCTGTTCTTATCAGTTTAATATCTGATACGTCCCCTATCTGGGGACCATATATTAAATGGATTTTTAGAACAGGGAGATGGAAAAAGAGCTTGCTCTGTCCACTCCACGCATTGACCTGGTATTGCAGTATCTCCAGGACCGGTGCACCCCTTCTTTAATGCAGTTTCTAAAATCAGAAAGAATTGAATTCAATGTTTTTTGTTCATTTTGCTTGTTTGTCGGATTTTGGGATGGACTCTTTGGCTTTGCTTTTCTTCTCCTCATTGGATTTTTCATGTTCAAAGTTGCAGAAGCCAGATTACAAGCTCATTTTGGTTCAACTTCAGCAACTGTGCATTGCATTGCCATGTAATGTGATGCAATGCTATCTTTCTAGCTCTCCCTTTTTACTTCCTTTTGGATAAACAGACATATTAGGCAAGCATTTTGGAGCTTTCACCTAAATAACTACAGGTGGTGAGATAAGCTGCACAATATAATTGACCTTTCAGTATATTGTTGCACACACACCATCTATTTAGCAAATGCCCTTGTTATCAACAGCAGCCTTTTAAACTCACCTGAGCTAACAGGTATGTGCGCTGGTTACTCTGCTGCGCTTAAAATTTCTTTTTTGGTTTGCTACAATGCCTTTTCTGAAACGTTGTCTCCTTCTGCTGGAACACTGACTTCTTTCATTTAATGCCTGCAGACTATAAAAGAGAACCCAACCCAAAAAGTTTGGTTGATTAGTCTGTGGCATTCTGTTAAACTGTTGCTTATGGCGGTCTCTGTGAGCTTCTCAGCGACATTCAGCCAGCCAGGTATCCTGCCTGCAGTAGATGGAATGTGGCAATGGAACGCTGGCTGCGCGTGTCATAATAGGCTCTGAGCCTTTATATACCTGTGCACAGCAGCAGCCACCTTCAGTCTGCTGCTGGACAGCCAGCAGCAGCAGCAGCAGGAGAGGTATGTAATCAGGAGCCCTCCTGCTAAGGGTAGACAGCTGCTCGTTCCACCCCACCCCCCGCCTTAATTGGTTCTCCTCCCTTCCAACGGTGTTGAGGCGGGTGGGAACAGCAGGGGGTGAAGGTGCTGTGTTTAAAGAGGTGGAGTTATGCAGATCTAAAACGCGTGGATTGCAGCAGCAGCAAGCCGAAAAGTGCAGGCATGTAAGGGATCTAGAGGTTGACAACATGTCTTCTTAACGGGAGTCCAGGAGCTCATCTCCACAAATGGACTTTTCAGGATCCTTGGGTGGCTCCGTAGTTTGAAACCAATTCTGGTTATCGCTTCTCGGCCTTTTGGCTAAGATCAAGTGTAGTATCTGTTCTTATCAGTTTAATATCTGATACGTCCCCTATCTGGGGACCATATATTAAATGGATTTTTAGAACAGGGAGATGGAAAAAGAGCTTGCTCTGTCCACTCCACGCATTGACCTGGTATTGCAGTATCTCCAGGACCGGTGCACCCCTTCTTTAATGCAGTTTCTAAAATCAGAAAGAATTGAATTCAATGTTTTTTGTTCATTTTGCTTGTTTGTCGGATTTTGGGATGGACTCTTTGGCTTTGCTTTTCTTCTCCTCATTGGATTTTTCATGTTCAAAGTTGCAGAAGCCAGATTACAAGCTCATTTTGGTTCAACTTCAGCAACTGTGCATTGCATTGCCATGTAATGTGATGCAATGCTATCTTTCTAGCTCTCCCTTTTTACTTCCTTTTGGATAAACAGACATATTAGGCAAGCATTTTGGAGCTTTCACCTAAATAACTACAGGTGGTGAGATAAGCTGCACAATATAATTGACCTTTCAGTATATTGTTGCACACACACCATCTATTTAGCAAATGCCCTTGTTATCAACAGCAGCCTTTTAAACTCACCTGAGCTAACAGGTATGTGCGCTGGTTACTCTGCTGCGCTTAAAATTTCTTTTTTGGTTTGCTACAATGCCTTTTCTGAAACGTTGTCTCCTTCTGCTGGAACACTGACTTCTTTCATTTAATGCCTGCAGACTATAAAAGAGAACCCAACCCAAAAAGTTTGGTTGATTAGTCTGTGGCATTCTGTTAAACTGTTGCTTATGGCGGTCTCTGTGAGCTTCTCAGCGACATTCAGCCAGCCAGGTATCCTGCCTGCAGTAGATGGAATGTGGCAATGGAACGCTGGCTGCGCGTGTCATAATAGGCTCTGAGCCTTTATATACCTGTGCACAGCAGCAGCCACCTTCAGTCTGCTGCTGGACAGCCAGCAGCAGCAGCAGCAGGAGAGGTATGTAATCAGGAGCCCTCCTGCTAAGGGTAGACAGCTGCTCGTTCCACCCCACCCCCCGCCTTAATTGGTTCTCCTCCCTTCCAACGGTGTTGAGGCGGGTGGGAACAGCAGGGGGTGAAGGTGCTGTGTTTAAAGAGGTGGAGTTATGCAGATCTAAAACGCGTGGATTGCAGCAGCAGCAAGCCGAAAAGTGCAGGCATGTAAGGGATCTAGAGGTTGACAACATGTCTTCTTAACGGGAGTCCAGGAGCTCATCTCCACAAATGGACTTTTCAGGATCCTTGGGTGGCTCCGTAGTTTGAAACCAATTCTGGTTATCGCTTCTCGGCCTTTTGGCTAAGATCAAGTGTAGTATCTGTTCTTATCAGTTTAATATCTGATACGTCCCCTATCTGGGGACCATATATTAAATGGATTTTTAGAACAGGGAGATGGAAAAAGAGCTTGCTCTGTCCACTCCACGCATTGACCTGGTATTGCAGTATCTCCAGGACCGGTGCACCCCTTCTTTAATGCAGTTTCTAAAATCAGAAAGAATTGAATTCAATGTTTTTTGTTCATTTTGCTTGTTTGTCGGATTTTGGGATGGACTCTTTGGCTTTGCTTTTCTTCTCCTCATTGGATTTTTCATGTTCAAAGTTGCAGAAGCCAGATTACAAGCTCATTTTGGTTCAACTTCAGCAACTGTGCATTGCATTGCCATGTAATGTGATGCAATGCTATCTTTCTAGCTCTCCCTTTTTACTTCCTTTTGGATAAACAGACATATTAGGCAAGCATTTTGGAGCTTTCACCTAAATAACTACAGGTGGTGAGATAAGCTGCACAATATAATTGACCTTTCAGTATATTGTTGCACACACACCATCTATTTAGCAAATGCCCTTGTTATCAACAGCAGCCTTTTAAACTCACCTGAGCTAACAGGTATGTGCGCTGGTTACTCTGCTGCGCTTAAAATTTCTTTTTTGGTTTGCTACAATGCCTTTTCTGAAACGTTGTCTCCTTCTGCTGGAACACTGACTTCTTTCATTTAATGCCTGCAGACTATAAAAGAGAACCCAACCCAAAAAGTTTGGTTGATTAGTCTGTGGCATTCTGTTAAACTGTTGCTTATGGCGGTCTCTGTGAGCTTCTCAGCGACATTCAGCCAGCCAGGTATCCTGCCTGCAGTAGATGGAATGTGGCAATGGAACGCTGGCTGCGCGTGTCATAATAGGCTCTGAGCCTTTATATACCTGTGCACAGCAGCAGCCACCTTCAGTCTGCTGCTGGACAGCCAGCAGCAGCAGCAGCAGGAGAGGTATGTAATCAGGAGCCCTCCTGCTAAGGGTAGACAGCTGCTCGTTCCACCCCACCCCCCGCCTTAATTGGTTCTCCTCCCTTCCAACGGTGTTGAGGCGGGTGGGAACAGCAGGGGGTGAAGGTGCTGTGTTTAAAGAGGTGGAGTTATGCAGATCTAAAACGCGTGGATTGCAGCAGCAGCAAGCCGAAAAGTGCAGGCATGTAAGGGATCTAGAGGTTGACAACATGTCTTCTTAACGGGAGTCCAGGAGCTCATCTCCACAAATGGACTTTTCAGGATCCTTGGGTGGCTCCGTAGTTTGAAACCAATTCTGGTTATCGCTTCTCGGCCTTTTGGCTAAGATCAAGTGTAGTATCTGTTCTTATCAGTTTAATATCTGATACGTCCCCTATCTGGGGACCATATATTAAATGGATTTTTAGAACAGGGAGATGGAAAAAGAGCTTGCTCTGTCCACTCCACGCATTGACCTGGTATTGCAGTATCTCCAGGACCGGTGCACCCCTTCTTTAATGCAGTTTCTAAAATCAGAAAGAATTGAATTCAATGTTTTTTGTTCATTTTGCTTGTTTGTCGGATTTTGGGATGGACTCTTTGGCTTTGCTTTTCTTCTCCTCATTGGATTTTTCATGTTCAAAGTTGCAGAAGCCAGATTACAAGCTCATTTTGGTTCAACTTCAGCAACTGTGCATTGCATTGCCATGTAATGTGATGCAATGCTATCTTTCTAGCTCTCCCTTTTTACTTCCTTTTGGATAAACAGACATATTAGGCAAGCATTTTGGAGCTTTCACCTAAATAACTACAGGTGGTGAGATAAGCTGCACAATATAATTGACCTTTCAGTATATTGTTGCACACACACCATCTATTTAGCAAATGCCCTTGTTATCAACAGCAGCCTTTTAAACTCACCTGAGCTAACAGGTATGTGCGCTGGTTACTCTGCTGCGCTTAAAATTTCTTTTTTGGTTTGCTACAATGCCTTTTCTGAAACGTTGTCTCCTTCTGCTGGAACACTGACTTCTTTCATTTAATGCCTGCAGACTATAAAAGAGAACCCAACCCAAAAAGTTTGGTTGATTAGTCTGTGGCATTCTGTTAAACTGTTGCTTATGGCGGTCTCTGTGAGCTTCTCAGCGACATTCAGCCAGCCAGGTATCCTGCCTGCAGTAGATGGAATGTGGCAATGGAACGCTGGCTGCGCGTGTCATAATAGGCTCTGAGCCTTTATATACCTGTGCACAGCAGCAGCCACCTTCAGTCTGCTGCTGGACAGCCAGCAGCAGCAGCAGCAGGAGAGGTATGTAATCAGGAGCCCTCCTGCTAAGGGTAGACAGCTGCTCGTTCCACCCCACCCCCCGCCTTAATTGGTTCTCCTCCCTTCCAACGGTGTTGAGGCGGGTGGGAACAGCAGGGGGTGAAGGTGCTGTGTTTAAAGAGGTGGAGTTATGCAGATCTAAAACGCGTGGATTGCAGCAGCAGCAAGCCGAAAAGTGCAGGCATGTAAGGGATCTAGAGGTTGACAACATGTCTTCTTAACGGGAGTCCAGGAGCTCATCTCCACAAATGGACTTTTCAGGATCCTTGGGTGGCTCCGTAGTTTGAAACCAATTCTGGTTATCGCTTCTCGGCCTTTTGGCTAAGATCAAGTGTAGTATCTGTTCTTATCAGTTTAATATCTGATACGTCCCCTATCTGGGGACCATATATTAAATGGATTTTTAGAACAGGGAGATGGAAAAAGAGCTTGCTCTGTCCACTCCACGCATTGACCTGGTATTGCAGTATCTCCAGGACCGGTGCACCCCTTCTTTAATGCAGTTTCTAAAATCAGAAAGAATTGAATTCAATGTTTTTTGTTCATTTTGCTTGTTTGTCGGATTTTGGGATGGACTCTTTGGCTTTGCTTTTCTTCTCCTCATTGGATTTTTCATGTTCAAAGTTGCAGAAGCCAGATTACAAGCTCATTTTGGTTCAACTTCAGCAACTGTGCATTGCATTGCCATGTAATGTGATGCAATGCTATCTTTCTAGCTCTCCCTTTTTACTTCCTTTTGGATAAACAGACATATTAGGCAAGCATTTTGGAGCTTTCACCTAAATAACTACAGGTGGTGAGATAAGCTGCACAATATAATTGACCTTTCAGTATATTGTTGCACACACACCATCTATTTAGCAAATGCCCTTGTTATCAACAGCAGCCTTTTAAACTCACCTGAGCTAACAGGTATGTGCGCTGGTTACTCTGCTGCGCTTAAAATTTCTTTTTTGGTTTGCTACAATGCCTTTTCTGAAACGTTGTCTCCTTCTGCTGGAACACTGACTTCTTTCATTTAATGCCTGCAGACTATAAAAGAGAACCCAACCCAAAAAGTTTGGTTGATTAGTCTGTGGCATTCTGTTAAACTGTTGCTTATGGCGGTCTCTGTGAGCTTCTCAGCGACATTCAGCCAGCCAGGTATCCTGCCTGCAGTAGATGGAATGTGGCAATGGAACGCTGGCTGCGCGTGTCATAATAGGCTCTGAGCCTTTATATACCTGTGCACAGCAGCAGCCACCTTCAGTCTGCTGCTGGACAGCCAGCAGCAGCAGCAGCAGGAGAGGTATGTAATCAGGAGCCCTCCTGCTAAGGGTAGACAGCTGCTCGTTCCACCCCACCCCCCGCCTTAATTGGTTCTCCTCCCTTCCAACGGTGTTGAGGCGGGTGGGAACAGCAGGGGGTGAAGGTGCTGTGTTTAAAGAGGTGGAGTTATGCAGATCTAAAACGCGTGGATTGCAGCAGCAGCAAGCCGAAAAGTGCAGGCATGTAAGGGATCTAGAGGTTGACAACATGTCTTCTTAACGGGAGTCCAGGAGCTCATCTCCACAAATGGACTTTTCAGGATCCTTGGGTGGCTCCGTAGTTTGAAACCAATTCTGGTTATCGCTTCTCGGCCTTTTGGCTAAGATCAAGTGTAGTATCTGTTCTTATCAGTTTAATATCTGATACGTCCCCTATCTGGGGACCATATATTAAATGGATTTTTAGAACAGGGAGATGGAAAAAGAGCTTGCTCTGTCCACTCCACGCATTGACCTGGTATTGCAGTATCTCCAGGACCGGTGCACCCCTTCTTTAATGCAGTTTCTAAAATCAGAAAGAATTGAATTCAATGTTTTTTGTTCATTTTGCTTGTTTGTCGGATTTTGGGATGGACTCTTTGGCTTTGCTTTTCTTCTCCTCATTGGATTTTTCATGTTCAAAGTTGCAGAAGCCAGATTACAAGCTCATTTTGGTTCAACTTCAGCAACTGTGCATTGCATTGCCATGTAATGTGATGCAATGCTATCTTTCTAGCTCTCCCTTTTTACTTCCTTTTGGATAAACAGACATATTAGGCAAGCATTTTGGAGCTTTCACCTAAATAACTACAGGTGGTGAGATAAGCTGCACAATATAATTGACCTTTCAGTATATTGTTGCACACACACCATCTATTTAGCAAATGCCCTTGTTATCAACAGCAGCCTTTTAAACTCACCTGAGCTAACAGGTATGTGCGCTGGTTACTCTGCTGCACTTAAAATTTCTTTTTTGGTTTGCTACAATGCCTTTTCTGAAACGTTGTCTCCTTCTGCTGGAACACTGACTTCTTTCATTTAATGCCTGCAGACTATAAAAGAGAACCCAACCCAAAAAGTTTGGTTGATTAGTCTGTGGCATTCTGTTAAACTGTTGCTTATGGCGGTCTCTGTGAGCTTCTCAGCGACATTCAGCCAGCCAGGTATCCTGCCTGCAGTAGATGGAATGTGGCAATGGAACGCTGGCTGCGCGTGTCATAATAGGCTCTGAGCCTTTATATACCTGTGCACAGCAGCAGCCACCTTCAGTCTGCTGCTGGACAGCCAGCAGCAGCAGCAGCAGGAGAGGTATGTAATCAGGAGCCCTCCTGCTAAGGGTAGACAGCTGCTCGTTCCACCCCACCCCCCGCCTTAATTGGTTCTCCTCCCTTCCAACGGTGTTGAGGCGGGTGGGAACAGCAGGGGGTGAAGGTGCTGTGTTTAAAGAGGTGGAGTTATGCAGATCTAAAACGCGTGGATTGCAGCAGCAGCAAGCCGAAAAGTGCAGGCATGTAAGGGATCTAGAGGTTGACAACATGTCTTCTTAACGGGAGTCCAGGAGCTCATCTCCACAAATGGACTTTTCAGGATCCTTGGGTGGCTCCGTAGTTTGAAACCAATTCTGGTTATCGCTTCTCGGCCTTTTGGCTAAGATCAAGTGTAGTATCTGTTCTTATCAGTTTAATATCTGATACGTCCCCTATCTGGGGACCATATATTAAATGGATTTTTAGAACAGGGAGATGGAAAAAGAGCTTGCTCTGTCCACTCCACGCATTGACCTGGTATTGCAGTATCTCCAGGACCGGTGCACCCCTTCTTTAATGCAGTTTCTAAAATCAGAAAGAATTGAATTCAATGTTTTTTGTTCATTTTGCTTGTTTGTCGGATTTTGGGATGGACTCTTTGGCTTTGCTTTTCTTCTCCTCATTGGATTTTTCATGTTCAAAGTTGCAGAAGCCAGATTACAAGCTCATTTTGGTTCAACTTCAGCAACTGTGCATTGCATTGCCATGTAATGTGATGCAATGCTATCTTTCTAGCTCTCCCTTTTTACTTCCTTTTGGATAAACAGACATATTAGGCAAGCATTTTGGAGCTTTCACCTAAATAACTACAGGTGGTGAGATAAGCTGCACAATATAATTGACCTTTCAGTATATTGTTGCACACACACCATCTATTTAGCAAATGCCCTTGTTATCAACAGCAGCCTTTTAAACTCACCTGAGCTAACAGGTATGTGCGCTGGTTACTCTGCTGCGCTTAAAATTTCTTTTTTGGTTTGCTACAATGCCTTTTCTGAAACGTTGTCTCCTTCTGCTGGAACACTGACTTCTTTCATTTAATGCCTGCAGACTATAAAAGAGAACCCAACCCAAAAAGTTTGGTTGATTAGTCTGTGGCATTCTGTTAAACTGTTGCTTATGGCGGTCTCTGTGAGCTTCTCAGCGACATTCAGCCAGCCAGGTATCCTGCCTGCAGTAGATGGAATGTGGCAATGGAACGCTGGCTGCGCGTGTCATAATAGGCTCTGAGCCTTTATATACCTGTGCACAGCAGCAGCCACCTTCAGTCTGCTGCTGGACAGCCAGCAGCAGCAGCAGCAGGAGAGGTATGTAATCAGGAGCCCTCCTGCTAAGGGTAGACAGCTGCTCGTTCCACCCCACCCCCCGCCTTAATTGGTTCTCCTCCCTTCCAACGGTGTTGAGGCGGGTGGGAACAGCAGGGGGTGAAGGTGCTGTGTTTAAAGAGGTGGAGTTATGCAGATCTAAAACGCGTGGATTGCAGCAGCAGCAAGCCGAAAAGTGCAGGCATGTAAGGGATCTAGAGGTTGACAACATGTCTTCTTAACGGGAGTCCAGGAGCTCATCTCCACAAATGGACTTTTCAGGATCCTTGGGTGGCTCCGTAGTTTGAAACCAATTCTGGTTATCGCTTCTCGGCCTTTTGGCTAAGATCAAGTGTAGTATCTGTTCTTATCAGTTTAATATCTGATACGTCCCCTATCTGGGGACCATATATTAAATGGATTTTTAGAACAGGGAGATGGAAAAAGAGCTTGCTCTGTCCACTCCACGCATTGACCTGGTATTGCAGTATCTCCAGGACCGGTGCACCCCTTCTTTAATGCAGTTTCTAAAATCAGAAAGAATTGAATTCAATGTTTTTTGTTCATTTTGCTTGTTTGTCGGATTTTGGGATGGACTCTTTGGCTTTGCTTTTCTTCTCCTCATTGGATTTTTCATGTTCAAAGTTGCAGAAGCCAGATTACAAGCTCATTTTGGTTCAACTTCAGCAACTGTGCATTGCATTGCCATGTAATGTGATGCAATGCTATCTTTCTAGCTCTCCCTTTTTACTTCCTTTTGGATAAACAGACATATTAGGCAAGCATTTTGGAGCTTTCACCTAAATAACTACAGGTGGTGAGATAAGCTGCACAATATAATTGACCTTTCAGTATATTGTTGCACACACACCATCTATTTAGCAAATGCCCTTGTTATCAACAGCAGCCTTTTAAACTCACCTGAGCTAACAGGTATGTGCGCTGGTTACTCTGCTGCGCTTAAAATTTCTTTTTTGGTTTGCTACAATGCCTTTTCTGAAACGTTGTCTCCTTCTGCTGGAACACTGACTTCTTTCATTTAATGCCTGCAGACTATAAAAGAGAACCCAACCCAAAAAGTTTGGTTGATTAGTCTGTGGCATTCTGTTAAACTGTTGCTTATGGCGGTCTCTGTGAGCTTCTCAGCGACATTCAGCCAGCCAGGTATCCTGCCTGCAGTAGATGGAATGTGGCAATGGAACGCTGGCTGCGCGTGTCATAATAGGCTCTGAGCCTTTATATACCTGTGCACAGCAGCAGCCACCTTCAGTCTGCTGCTGGACAGCCAGCAGCAGCAGCAGCAGGAGAGGTATGTAATCAGGAGCCCTCCTGCTAAGGGTAGACAGCTGCTCGTTCCACCCCACCCCCCGCCTTAATTGGTTCTCCTCCCTTCCAACGGTGTTGAGGCGGGTGGGAACAGCAGGGGGTGAAGGTGCTGTGTTTAAAGAGGTGGAGTTATGCAGATCTAAAACGCGTGGATTGCAGCAGCAGCAAGCCGAAAAGTGCAGGCATGTAAGGGATCTAGAGGTTGACAACATGTCTTCTTAACGGGAGTCCAGGAGCTCATCTCCACAAATGGACTTTTCAGGATCCTTGGGTGGCTCCGTAGTTTGAAACCAATTCTGGTTATCGCTTCTCGGCCTTTTGGCTAAGATCAAGTGTAGTATCTGTTCTTATCAGTTTAATATCTGATACGTCCCCTATCTGGGGACCATATATTAAATGGATTTTTAGAACAGGGAGATGGAAAAAGAGCTTGCTCTGTCCACTCCACGCATTGACCTGGTATTGCAGTATCTCCAGGACCGGTGCACCCCTTCTTTAATGCAGTTTCTAAAATCAGAAAGAATTGAATTCAATGTTTTTTGTTCATTTTGCTTGTTTGTCGGATTTTGGGATGGACTCTTTGGCTTTGCTTTTCTTCTCCTCATTGGATTTTTCATGTTCAAAGTTGCAGAAGCCAGATTACAAGCTCATTTTGGTTCAACTTCAGCAACTGTGCATTGCATTGCCATGTAATGTGATGCAATGCTATCTTTCTAGCTCTCACTTTTTACTTCCTTTTGGATAAACAGACATATTAGGCAAGCATTTTGGAGCTTTCACCTAAATAACTACAGGTGGTGAGATAAGCTGCACAATATAATTGACCTTTCAGTATATTGTTGCACACACACCATCTATTTAGCAAATGCCCTTGTTATCAACAGCAGCCTTTTAAACTCACCTGAGCTAACAGGTATGTGCGCTGGTTACTCTGCTGCGCTTAAAATTTCTTTTTTGGTTTGCTACAATGCCTTTTCTGAAACGTTGTCTCCTTCTGCTGGAACACTGACTTCTTTCATTTAATGCCTGCAGACTATAAAAGAGAACCCAACCCAAAAAGTTTGGTTGATTAGTCTGTGGCATTCTGTTAAACTGTTGCTTATGGCGGTCTCTGTGAGCTTCTCAGCGACATTCAGCCAGCCAGGTATCCTGCCTGCAGTAGATGGAATGTGGCAATGGAACGCTGGCTGCGCGTGTCATAATAGGCTCTGAGCCTTTATATACCTGTGCACAGCAGCAGCCACCTTCAGTCTGCTGCTGGACAGCCAGCAGCAGCAGCAGCAGGAGAGGTATGTAATCAGGAGCCCTCCTGCTAAGGGTAGACAGCTGCTCGTTCCACCCCACCCCCCGCCTTAATTGGTTCTCCTCCCTTCCAACGGTGTTGAGGCGGGTGGGAACAGCAGGGGGTGAAGGTGCTGTGTTTAAAGAGGTGGAGTTATGCAGATCTAAAACGCGTGGATTGCAGCAGCAGCAAGCCGAAAAGTGCAGGCATGTAAGGGATCTAGAGGTTGACAACATGTCTTCTTAACGGGAGTCCAGGAGCTCATCTCCACAAATGGACTTTTCAGGATCCTTGGGTGGCTCCGTAGTTTGAAACCAATTCTGGTTATCGCTTCTCGGCCTTTTGGCTAAGATCAAGTGTAGTATCTGTTCTTATCAGTTTAATATCTGATACGTCCCCTATCTGGGGACCATATATTAAATGGATTTTTAGAACAGGGAGATGGAAAAAGAGCTTGCTCTGTCCACTCCACGCATTGACCTGGTATTGCAGTATCTCCAGGACCGGTGCACCCCTTCTTTAATGCAGTTTCTAAAATCAGAAAGAATTGAATTCAATGTTTTTTGTTCATTTTGCTTGTTTGTCGGATTTTGGGATGGACTCTTTGGCTTTGCTTTTCTTCTCCTCATTGGATTTTTCATGTTCAAAGTTGCAGAAGCCAGATTACAAGCTCATTTTGGTTCAACTTCAGCAACTGTGCATTGCATTGCCATGTAATGTGATGCAATGCTATCTTTCTAGCTCTCACTTTTTACTTCCTTTTGGATAAACAGACATATTAGGCAAGCATTTTGGAGCTTTCACCTAAATAACTACAGGTGGTGAGATAAGCTGCACAATATAATTGACCTTTCAGTATATTGTTGCACACACACCATCTATTTAGCAAATGCCCTTGTTATCAACAGCAGCCTTTTAAACTCACCTGAGCTAACAGGTATGTGCGCTGGTTACTCTGCTGCGCTTAAAATTTCTTTTTTGGTTTGCTACAATGCCTTTTCTGAAACGTTGTCTCCTTCTGCTGGAACACTGACTTCTTTCATTTAATGCCTGCAGACTATAAAAGAGAACCCAACCCAAAAAGTTTGGTTGATTAGTCTGTGGCATTCTGTTAAACTGTTGCTTATGGCGGTCTCTGTGAGCTTCTCAGCGACATTCAGCCAGCCAGGTATCCTGCCTGCAGTAGATGGAATGTGGCAATGGAACGCTGGCTGCGCGTGTCATAATAAGCTCTGAGCCTTTATATACCTGTGCACAGCAGCAGCCACCTTCAGTCTGCTGCTGGACAGCCAGCAGCAGCAGCAGCAGGAGAGGTATGTAATCAGGAGCCCTCCTGCTAAGGGTAGACAGCTGCTCGTTCCACCCCACCCCCCGCCTTAATTGGTTCTCCTCCCTTCCAACGGTGTTGAGGCGGGTGGGAACAGCAGGGGGTGAAGGTGCTGTGTTTAAAGAGGTGGAGTTATGCAGATCTAAAACGCGTGGATTGCAGCAGCAGCAAGCCGAAAAGTGCAGGCATGTAAGGGATCTAGAGGTTGACAACATGTCTTCTTAACGGGAGTCCAGGAGCTCATCTCCACAAATGGACTTTTCAGGATCCTTGGGTGGCTCCGTAGTTTGAAACCAATTCTGGTTATCGCTTCTCGGCCTTTTGGCTAAGATCAAGTGTAGTATCTGTTCTTATCAGTTTAATATCTGATACGTCCCCTATCTGGGGACCATATATTAAATGGATTTTTAGAACAGGGAGATGGAAAAAGAGCTTGCTCTGTCCACTCCACGCATTGACCTGGTATTGCAGTATCTCCAGGACCGGTGCACCCCTTCTTTAATGCAGTTTCTAAAATCAGAAAGAATTGAATTCAATGTTTTTTGTTCATTTTGCTTGTTTGTCGGATTTGGGGATGGACTCTTTGGCTTTGCTTTTCTTCTCCTCATTGGATTTTTCATGTTCAAAGTTGCAGAAGCCAGATTACAAGCTCATTTTGGTTCAACTTCAGCAACTGTGCATTGCATTGCCATGTAATGTGATGCAATGCTATCTTTCTAGCTCTCACTTTTTACTTCCTTTTGGATAAACAGACATATTAGGCAAGCATTTTGGAGCTTTCACCTAAATAACTACAGGTGGTGAGATAAGCTGCACAATATAATTGACCTTTCAGTATATTGTTGCACACACACCATCTATTTAGCAAATGCCCTTGTTATCAACAGCAGCCTTTTAAACTCACCTGAGCTAACAGGTATGTGCGCTGGTTACTCTGCTGCGCTTAAAATTTCTTTTTTGGTTTGCTACAATGCCTTTTCTGAAACGTTGTCTCCTTCTGCTGGAACACTGACTTCTTTCATTTAATGCCTGCAGACTATAAAAGAGAACCCAACCCAAAAAGTTTGGTTGATTAGTCTGTGGCATTCTGTTAAACTGTTGCTTATGGCGGTCTCTGTGAGCTTCTCAGCGACATTCAGCCAGCCAGGTATCCTGCCTGCAGTAGATGGAATGTGGCAATGGAACGCTGGCTGCGCGTGTCATAATAGGCTCTGAGCCTTTATATACCTGTGCACAGCAGCAGCCACCTTCAGTCTGCTGCTGGACAGCCAGCAGCAGCAGCAGCAGGAGAGGTATGTAATCAGGAGCCCTCCTGCTAAGGGTAGACAGCTGCTCGTTCCACCCCACCCCCCGCCTTAATTGGTTCTCCTCCCTTCCAACGGTGTTGAGGCGGGTGGGAACAGCAGGGGGTGAAGGTGCTGTGTTTAAAGAGGTGGAGTTATGCAGATCTAAAACGCGTGGATTGCAGCAGCAGCAAGCCGAAAAGTGCAGGCATGTAAGGGATCTAGAGGATGACAACATGTCTTCTTAACGGGAGTCCAGGAGCTCATCTCCACAAATGGACTTTTCAGGATCCTTGGGTGGCTCCGTAGTTTGAAACCAATTCTGGTTATCGCTTCTCGGCCTTTTGGCTAAGATCAAGTGTAGTATCTGTTCTTATCAGTTTAATATCTGATACGTCCCCTATCTGGGGACCATATATTAAATGGATTTTTAGAACAGGGAGATGGAAGAAGAGCTTGCTCTGTCCACTCCACGCATTGACCTGGTATTGCAGTATCTCCAGGACCGGTGCACCCCTTCTTTAATACAGTTTCTAAAATCAGAAAGAATTGAATTCAATGTTTTTTGTTCATTTTGCTTGTTTGTCGGATTTTGGGATGGACTCTTTGGCTTTGCTTTTCTTCTCCTCATTGGATTTTTCATGTTCAAAGTTGTAGAAGCCAGATTACAAGCTCATTTTGGTTCAACTTCAGCAACTGTGCATTGCATTGCCATGTAATGTGATGCAATGCTATCTTTCTAGCTCTCCCTTTTTACTTCCTTTTGGATAAACAGACATATTAGGCAAGCATTTTGGAGCTTTCACCTAAATAACTACAGGTGGTGAGATAAGCTGCACAATATAATTGACCTTTCAGTATATTGTTGCACACACACCATCTATTTAGCAAATGCCCTTGTTATCAACAGCAGCCTTTTAAACTCACCTGAGCTAACAGGTATGTGCGCTGGTTACTCTGCTGCGCTTAAAATTTCTTTTTTGGTTTGCTACAATGCCTTTTCTGAAACGTTGTCTCCTTCTGCTGGAACACTGACTTCTTTCATTTAATGCCTGCAGACTATAAAAGAGAACCCAACCCAAAAAGTTTGGTTGATTAGTCTGTGGCATTCTGTTAAACTGTTGCTTATGGCGGTCTCTGTGAGCTTCTCAGCGACATTCAGCCAGCCAGGTATCCTGCCTGCAGTAGATGGAATGTGGCAATGGAACGCTGGCTGCGCGTGTCATAATAGGCTCTGAGCCTTTATATACCTGTGCACAGCAGCAGCCACCTTCAGTCTGCTGCTGGACAGCCAGCAGCAGCAGCAGCAGGAGAGGTATGTAATCAGGAGCCCTCCTGCTAAGGGTAGACAGCTGCTCGTTCCACCCCACCCCCCGCCTTAATTGGTTCTCCTCCCTTCCAACGGTGTTGAGGCGGGTGGGAACAGCAGGGGGTGAAGGTGCTGTGTTTAAAGAGGTGGAGTTATGCAGATCTAAAACGCGTGGATTGCAGCAGCAGCAAGCCGAAAAGTGCAGGCATGTAAGGGATCTAGAGGTTGACAACATGTCTTCTTAACGGGAGTCCAGGAGCTCATCTCCACAAATGGACTTTTCAGGATCCTTGGGTGGCTCCGTAGTTTGAAACCAATTCTGGTTATCGCTTCTCGGCCTTTTGGCTAAGATCAAGTGCAGTGATCTAGCGACTGCTGCCTTGGTCTTGGCTGAGAGGTGCTCGGGGTACCCGGCTCCTTGGCCTGGGGGGTTCGCTCTGTTTTTCAGCAGGGCTTCACCTCCCTGCTGCTATTAGGGAGTCGGATTAGTCCCCGGGCAACGGGAGGCGATCATCTACCTGGCACTTCGGTGTTGAAGGTTTCTATTGAGAAGAGGAGAACCTGTTTGTGAAGAAGATGTCTGCAGCATCACATGAAGGAGAGGAAGATCATGTGCCTGAATTCGCTAAGGTGCAGAATTCTATTCGTTTGGTTGTTCAGGAGAACTTTCGAGATCAAAAGGATTTTAGGTATGTGATGAGTCAAGTTGTTGTGGATCTTTTTGGTTTGAAGACAGAAGAAGTGTTGGCGATAATGGACTACCCCAGGAGGGGTGTTTATGATATAGTTTTTGTTGACAAAGTTTTTTTTGAAGGATATCTAAGGAAAATGACTGCAAGCCAGGATAAAAGAATGGAGGGGATAAGTGTAATGCCACACTTCCCCGTTAGAGATAAATGGATCATTGTTAAAATGTACTCTCCATTGGTGGACGAAGAGGATGTTCTTACATTTTTGGAGTTTTTTTGTTTGTCAGTAACACCAAAAGGGAAGATTTATAATGAATTTGGTTTTTGGACTTCGAAGTGGAAATTTTTGGTCCGTTTCAAAGAAGATGAGCAGGGGACTGTGTTGCTTCCCCCAGCTAGGTTTAAGTTGGGTAATATAAATGGTGATATTTTTTTCAGTGGTATACCCACTTTTTGTCGAGTTTGTCGTCAATACGGGCATGGAAAGGAAAATTGTTCGGGTGGTGTATGTGGTTTTTGCAAAAAAGGTGATCATGAGTCAAAGGATTGTAAAGATCGGAGGAAGTGCAACTTGTGTCAGGAAGATACGCATGTTTTTAAGAATTGCCCAAAGAGGAAAAGAAATAAAGAGAAGGAGGTAGTGGTTAAAAAGGTTTTGGTAGAGAGAAAGGAGGAAAGTGTAGAAAAGGTGTTGGTGGTAAAGGGAAAAGAAAGCAAACCTGTAGGAGTGCAGAGGGAGATGGAGAAAACAAGAGTAGATTGGGGGGATAGGGTAGAGAGTGAAATGGGAGGTGTAAGTCAGGGAACTGGCCGTGGTAAGGTTAAAAAGCAAGAAAAGAGAAAGGAACAGGAAGTGGAGGTGGCAATGGAAGAAAATATAGTTGTTTTTCAACAACCTATGTTTATAAAGAATGCAGAATATTTTAACCGGTTGTACCGTAAGTTGTATGATGAGAAACGTTTGGACTATCTTATAGAGAATGTTAGGAAAGAACTAATAAGAGATAAAAATGTTTTTTGTGTGAAATATAGAATACCAGATGGTGTATCGAAACAAGTTTTTTCAGCATCAAGGGTTGAAGATTTGTCCCTTAAGGTTCTGAGTTGGGTTGGGGTTCATGCTTTTGATAATGGTTACAAGTATTTTACTTGATGTTATTACTGTTGTTAATACAGTTATAATTTAATTTTTATTTTTTTGGTATCCATTCAGGTTCTGAAACATTTCTTTCTTTGTAAGTATTGTTGTATTTTTGTAATTTTTTTTTCTGACATTAAAAGTACCAAAACCTGATGATGATTTAAGTTGGAGTCCACGTCTTGTCTCCCTTTGGGGAGAAGAGGACTGTGGAGTGGACTTTAATTTTAACCTGAATAGGTTTTAAAAAAAAAAAAAAAAAATCTGTTCTTATCAGTTTAATATCTGATACGTCCCCTATCTGGGGACCATATATTAAATGGATTTTTAGAACAGGGAGATGGAAAAAGAGCTTGCTCTGTCCACTCCACGCATTGACCTGGTATTGCAGTATCTCCAGGACCGGTGCACCCCTTCTTTAATGCAGTTTCTAAAATCAGAAAGAATTGAATTCAATGTTTTTTGTTCATTTTGCTTGTTTGTCGGATTTTGGGATGGACTCTTTGGCTTTGCTTTTCTTCTCCTCATTGGATTTTTCATGTTCAAAGTTGCAGAAGCCAGATTACAAGCTCATTTTGGTTCAACTTCAGCAACTGTGCATTGCATTGCCATGTAATGTGATGCAATGCTATCTTTCTAGCTCTCCCTTTTTACTTCCTTTTGGATAAACAGACATATTAGGCAAGCATTTTGGAGCTTTCACCTAAATAACTACAGGTGGTGAGATAAGCTGCACAATATAATTGACCTTTCAGTATATTGTTGCACACACACCATCTATTTAGCAAATGCCCTTGTTATCAACAGCAGCCTTTTAAACTCACCTGAGCTAACAGGTATGTGCGCTGGTTACTCTGCTGCGCTTAAAATTTCTTTTTTGTTTTGCTACAATGCCTTTTCTGAAACGTTGTCTCCTTCTGCTGGAACACTGACTTCTTTCATTTAATGCCTGCAGACTATAAAAGAGAACCCAACCCAAAAAGTTTGGTTGATTAGTCTGTGGCATTCTGTTAAACTGTTGCTTATGGCGGTCTCTGTGAGCTTCTCAGCGACATTCAGCCAGCCAGGTATCCTGCCTGCAGTAGATGGAATGTGGCAATGGAACGCTGGCTGCGCGTGTCATAATAGGCTCTGAGCCTTTATATACCTGTGCACAGCAGCAGCCACCTTCAGTCTGCTGCTGGACAGCCAGCAGCAGCAGCAGGAGAGGTATGTAATCAGGAGCCCTCCTGCTAAGGGTAGACAGCTGCTCGTTCCACCCCACCCCCCGCCTTAATTGGTTCTCCTCCCTTCCAATGGTGTTGAGGCGGGTGGGAACAGCAGGGGGTGAAGGTGCTGTGTTTAAAGAGGTGGAGTTATGCAGATCTAAAACGCGTGGATTGCAGCAGCAGCAAGCCGAAAAGTGCAGGCATGTAAGGGATCTAGAGGTTGACAACATGTCTTCTTAACGGGAGTCCAGGAGCTCATCTCCACAAATGGACTTTTCAGGATCCTTGGGTGGCTCCGTAGTTTGAAACCAATTCTGGTTATCGCTTCTCGGCCTTTTGGCTAAGATCAAGTGTAGTATCTGTTCTTATCAGTTTAATATCTGATACGTCCCCTATCTGGGGACCATATATTAAATGGATTTTTAGAACAGGGAGATGGAAAAAGAGCTTGCTCTGTCCACTCCACGCATTGACCTGGTATTGCAGTATCTCCAGGACCGGTGCACCCCTTCTTTAATGCAGTTTCTAAAATCAGAAAGAATTGAATTCAATGTTTTTTGTTCATTTTGCTTGTTTGTCGGATTTTGGGATGGACTCTTTGGCTTTGCTTTTCTTCTCCTCATTGGATTTTTCATGTTCAAAGTTGCAGAAGCCAGATTACAAGCTCATTTTGGTTCAACTTCAGCAACTGTGCATTGCATTGCCATGTAATGTGATGCAATGCTATCTTTCTAGCTCTCCCTTTTTACTTCCTTTTGGATAAACAGACATATTAGGCAAGCATTTTGGAGCTTTCACCTAAATAACTACAGGTGGTGAGATAAGCTGCACAATATAATTGACCTTTCAGTATATTGTTGCACACACACCATCTATTTAGCAAATGCCCTTGTTATCAACAGCAGCCTTTTAAACTCACCTGAGCTAACAGGTATGTGCGCTGGTTACTCTGCTGCGCTTAAAATTTCTTTTTTGGTTTGCTACAATGCCTTTTCTGAAACGTTGTCTCCTTCTGCTGGAACACTGACTTCTTTCATTTAATGCCTGCAGACTATAAAAGAGAACCCAACCCAAAAAGTTTGGTTGATTAGTCTGTGGCATTCTGTTAAACTGTTGCTTATGGCGGTCTCTGTGAGCTTCTCAGCGACATTCAGCCAGCCAGGTATCCTGCCTGCAGTAGATGGAATGTGGCAATGGAACGCTGGCTGCGCGTGTCATAATAGGCTCTGAGCCTTTATATACCTGTGCACAGCAGCAGCCACCTTCAGTCTGCTGCTGGACAGCCAGCAGCAGCAGCAGGAGAGGTATGTAATCAGGAGCCCTCCTGCTAAGGGTAGACAGCTGCTCGTTCCACCCCACCCCCCGCCTTAATTGGTTCTCCTCCCTTCCAACGGTGTTGAGGCGGGTGGGAACAGCAGGGGGTGAAGGTGCTGTGTTTAAAGAGGTGGAGTTATGCAGATCTAAAACGCGTGGATTGCAGCAGCAGCAAGCCGAAAAGTGCAGGCATGTAAGGGATCTAGAGGTTGACAACATGTCTTCTTAACGGGAGTCCAGGAGCTCATCTCCACAAATGGACTTTTCAGGATCCTTGGGTGGCTCCGTAGTTTGAAACCAATTCTGGTTATCGCTTCTCGGCCTTTTGGCTAAGATCAAGTGTAGTATCTGTTCTTATCAGTTTAATATCTGATACGTCCCCTATCTGGGGACCATATATTAAATGGATTTTTAGAACAGGGAGATGGAAGAAGAGCTTGCTCTGTCCACTCCACGCATTGACCTGGTATTGCAGTATCTCCAGGACCGGTGCACCCCTTCTTTAATACAGTTTCTAAAATCAGAAAGAATTGAATTCAATGTTTTTTGTTCATTTTGCTTGTTTGTCGGATTTTGGGATGGACTCTTTGGCTTTGCTTTTCTTCTCCTCATTGGATTTTTCATGTTCAAAGTTGTAGAAGCCAGATTACAAGCTCATTTTGGTTCAACTTCAGCAACTGTGCATTGCATTGCCATGTAATGTGATGCAATGCTATCTTTCTAGCTCTCCCTTTTTACTTCCTTTTGGATAAACAGACATATTAGGCAAGCATTTTGGAGCTTTCACCTAAATAACTACAGGTGGTGAGATAAGCTGCACAATATAATTGACCTTTCAGTATATTGTTGCACACACACCATCTATTTAGCAAATGCCCTTGTTATCAACAGCAGCCTTTTAAACTCACCTGAGCTAACAGGTATGTGCGCTGGTTACTCTGCTGCGCTTAAAATTTCTTTTTTGGTTTGCTACAATGCCTTTTCTGAAACGTTGTCTCCTTCTGCTGGAACACTGACTTCTTTCATTTAATGCCTGCAGACTATAAAAGAGAACCCAACCCAAAAAGTTTGGTTGATTAGTCTGTGGCATTCTGTTAAACTGTTGCTTATGGCGGTCTCTGTGAGCTTCTCAGCGACATTCAGCCAGCCAGGTATCCTGCCTGCAGTAGATGGAATGTGGCAATGGAACGCTGGCTGCGCGTGTCATAATAGGCTCTGAGCCTTTATATACCTGTGCACAGCAGCAGCCACCTTCAGTCTGCTGCTGGACAGCCAGCAGCAGCAGCAGCAGGAGAGGTATGTAATCAGGAGCCCTCCTGCTAAGGGTAGACAGCTGCTCGTTCCACCCCACCCCCCGCCTTAATTGGTTCTCCTCCCTTCCAACGGTGTTGAGGCGGGTGGGAACAGCAGGGGGTGAAGGTGCTGTGTTTAAAGAGGTGGAGTTATGCAGATCTAAAACGCGTGGATTGCAGCAGCAGCAAGCCGAAAAGTGCAGGCATGTAAGGGATCTAGAGGTTGACAACATGTCTTCTTAACGGGAGTCCAGGAGCTCATCTCCACAAATGGACTTTTCAGGATCCTTGGGTGGCTCCGTAGTTTGAAACCAATTCTGGTTATCGCTTCTCGGCCTTTTGGCTAAGATCAAGTGCAGTGATCTAGCGACTGCTGCCTTGGTCTTGGCTGAGAGGTGCTCGGGGTACCCGGCTCCTTGGCCTGGGGGGTTCGCTCTGTTTTTCAGCAGGGCTTCACCTCCCTGCTGCTATTAGGGAGTCGGATTAGTCCCCGGGCAACGGGAGGCGATCATCTACCTGGCACTTCGGTGTTGAAGGTTTCTATTGAGAAGAGGAGAACCTGTTTGTGAAGAAGATGTCTGCAGCATCACATGAAGGAGAGGAAGATCATGTGCCTGAATTCGCTAAGGTGCAGAATTCTATTCGTTTGGTTGTTCAGGAGAACTTTCGAGATCAAAAGGATTTTAGGTATGTGATGAGTCAAGTTCTTGTGGATCTTTTTGGTTTGAAGACAGAAGAAGTGTTGGCGATAATGGACTACCCCAGGAGGGGTGTTTATGATATAGTTTTTGTTGACAAAGTTTTTTTTGAAGGATATCTAAGGAAAATGACTGCAAGCCAGGATAAAAGAATGGAGGGGATAAGTGTAATGCCACACTTCCCCGTTAGAGATAAATGGATCATTGTTAAAATGTACTCTCCATTGGTGGACGAAGAGGATGTTCTTACATTTTTGGAGTTTTTTTGTTTGTCAGTAACACCAAAAGGGAAGATTTATAATGAATTTGGTTTTTGGACTTCGAAGTGGAAATTTTTGGTCCGTTTCAAAGAAGATGAGCAGGGGACTGTGTTGCTTCCCCCAGCTAGGTTTAAGTTGGGTAATATAAATGGTGATATTTTTTTCAGTGGTATACCCACTTTTTGTCGAGTTTGTCGTCAATACGGGCATGGAAAGGAAAATTGTTCGGGTGGTGTATGTGGTTTTTGCAAAAAAGGTGATCATGAGTCAAAGGATTGTAAAGATCGGAGGAAGTGCAACTTGTGTCAGGAAGATACGCATGTTTTTAAGAATTGCCCAAAGAGGAAAAGAAATAAAGAGAAGGAGGTAGTGGTTAAAAAGGTTTTGGTAGAGAGAAAGGAGGAAAGTGTAGAAAAGGTGTTGGTGGTAAAGGGAAAAGAAAGCAAACCTGTAGGAGTGCAGAGGGAGATGGAGAAAACAAGAGTAGATTGGGGGGATAGGGTAGAGAGTGAAATGGGAGGTGTAAGTCAGGGAACTGGCCGTGGTAAGGTTAAAAAGCAAGAAAAGAGAAAGGAACAGGAAGTGGAGGTGGCAATGGAAGAAAATATAGTTGTTTTTCAACAACCTATGTTTATAAAGAATGCAGAATATTTTAACCGGTTGTACCGTAAGTTGTATGATGAGAAACGTTTGGACTATCTTATAGAGAATGTTAGGAAAGAACTAATAAGAGATAAAAATGTTTTTTGTGTGAAATATAGAATACCAGATGGTGTATCGAAACAAGTTTTTTCAGCATCAAGGGTTGAAGATTTGTCCCTTAAGGTTCTGAGTTGGGTTGGGGTTCATGCTTTTGATAATGGTTACAAGTATTTTACTTGATGTTATTACTGTTGTTAATACAGTTATAATTTAATTTTTATTTTTTTGGTATCCATTCAGGTTCTGAAACATTTCTTTCTTTGTAAGTATTGTTGTATTTTTGTAATTTTTTTTTCTGACATTAAAAGTACCAAAACCTGATGATGATTTAAGTTGGAGTCCACGTCTTGTCTCCCTTTGGGGAGAAGAGGACTGTGGAGTGGACTTTAATTTTAACCTGAATAGGTTTTAAAAAAAAAAAAAAAAAATCTGTTCTTATCAGTTTAATATCTGATACGTCCCCTATCTGGGGACCATATATTAAATGGATTTTTAGAACAGGGAGATGGAAAAAGAGCTTGCTCTGTCCACTCCACGCATTGACCTGGTATTGCAGTATCTCCAGGACCGGTGCACCCCTTCTTTAATGCAGTTTCTAAAATCAGAAAGAATTGAATTCAATGTTTTTTGTTCATTTTGCTTGTTTGTCGGATTTTGGGATGGACTCTTTGGCTTTGCTTTTCTTCTCCTCATTGGATTTTTCATGTTCAAAGTTGCAGAAGCCAGATTACAAGCTCATTTTGGTTCAACTTCAGCAACTGTGCATTGCATTGCCATGTAATGTGATGCAATGCTATCTTTCTAGCTCTCCCTTTTTACTTCCTTTTGGATAAACAGACATATTAGGCAAGCATTTTGGAGCTTTCACCTAAATAACTACAGGTGGTGAGATAAGCTGCACAATATAATTGACCTTTCAGTATATTGTTGCACACACACCATCTATTTAGCAAATGCCCTTGTTATCAACAGCAGCCTTTTAAACTCACCTGAGCTAACAGGTATGTGCGCTGGTTACTCTGCTGCGCTTAAAATTTCTTTTTTGTTTTGCTACAATGCCTTTTCTGAAACGTTGTCTCCTTCTGCTGGAACACTGACTTCTTTCATTTAATGCCTGCAGACTATAAAAGAGAACCCAACCCAAAAAGTTTGGTTGATTAGTCTGTGGCATTCTGTTAAACTGTTGCTTATGGCGGTCTCTGTGAGCTTCTCAGCGACATTCAGCCAGCCAGGTATCCTGCCTGCAGTAGATGGAATGTGGCAATGGAACGCTGGCTGCGCGTGTCATAATAGGCTCTGAGCCTTTATATACCTGTGCACAGCAGCAGCCACCTTCAGTCTGCTGCTGGACAGCCAGCAGCAGCAGCAGGAGAGGTATGTAATCAGGAGCCCTCCTGCTAAGGGTAGACAGCTGCTCGTTCCACCCCACCCCCCGCCTTAATTGGTTCTCCTCCCTTCCAACGGTGTTGAGGCGGGTGGGAACAGCAGGGGGTGAAGGTGCTGTGTTTAAAGAGGTGGAGTTATGCAGATCTAAAACGCGTGGATTGCAGCAGCAGCAAGCCGAAAAGTGCAGGCATGTAAGGGATCTAGAGGTTGACAACATGTCTTCTTAACGGGAGTCCAGGAGCTCATCTCCACAAATGGACTTTTCAGGATCCTTGGGTGGCTCCGTAGTTTGAAACCAATTCTGGTTATCGCTTCTCGGCCTTTTGGCTAAGATCAAGTGTAGTATCTGTTCTTATCAGTTTAATATCTGATACGTCCCCTATCTGGGGACCATATATTAAATGGATTTTTAGAACAGGGAGATGGAAGAAGAGCTTGCTCTGTCCACTCCACGCATTGACCTGGTATTGCAGTATCTCCAGGACCGGTGCACCCCTTCTTTAATACAGTTTCTAAAATCAGAAAGAATTGAATTCAATGTTTTTTGTTCATTTTGCTTGTTTGTCGGATTTTGGGATGGACTCTTTGGCTTTGCTTTTCTTCTCCTCATTGGATTTTTCATGTTCAAAGTTGTAGAAGCCAGATTACAAGCTCATTTTGGTTCAACTTCAGCAACTGTGCATTGCATTGCCATGTAATGTGATGCAATGCTATCTTTCTAGCTCTCCCTTTTTACTTCCTTTTGGATAAACAGACATATTAGGCAAGCATTTTGGAGCTTTCACCTAAATAACTACAGGTGGTGAGATAAGCTGCACAATATAATTGACCTTTCAGTATATTGTTGCACACACACCATCTATTTAGCAAATGCCCTTGTTATCAACAGCAGCCTTTTAAACTCACCTGAGCTAACAGGTATGTGCGCTGGTTACTCTGCTGCGCTTAAAATTTCTTTTTTGGTTTGCTACAATGCCTTTTCTGAAACGTTGTCTCCTTCTGCTGGAACACTGACTTCTTTCATTTAATGCCTGCAGACTATAAAAGAGAACCCAACCCAAAAAGTTTGGTTGATTAGTCTGTGGCATTCTGTTAAACTGTTGCTTATGGCGGTCTCTGTGAGCTTCTCAGCGACATTCAGCCAGCCAGGTATCCTGCCTGCAGTAGATGGAATGTGGCAATGGAACGCTGGCTGCGCGTGTCATAATAGGCTCTGAGCCTTTATATACCTGTGCACAGCAGCAGCCACCTTCAGTCTGCTGCTGGACAGCCAGCAGCAGCAGCAGCAGGAGAGGTATGTAATCAGGAGCCCTCCTGCTAAGGGTAGACAGCTGCTCGTTCCACCCCACCCCCCGCCTTAATTGGTTCTCCTCCCTTCCAACGGTGTTGAGGCGGGTGGGAACAGCAGGGGGTGAAGGTGCTGTGTTTAAAGAGGTGGAGTTATGCAGATCTAAAACGCGTGGATTGCAGCAGCAGCAAGCCGAAAAGTGCAGGCATGTAAGGGATCTAGAGGTTGACAACATGTCTTCTTAACGGGAGTCCAGGAGCTCATCTCCACAAATGGACTTTTCAGGATCCTTGGGTGGCTCCGTAGTTTGAAACCAATTCTGGTTATCGCTTCTCGGCCTTTTGGCTAAGATCAAGTGCAGTGATCTAGCGACTGCTGCCTTGGTCTTGGCTGAGAGGTGCTCGGGGTACCCGGCTCCTTGGCCTGGGGGGTTCGCTCTGTTTTTCAGCAGGGCTTCACCTCCCTGCTGCTATTAGGGAGTCGGATTAGTCCCCGGGCAACGGGAGGCGATCATCTACCTGGCACTTCGGTGTTGAAGGTTTCTATTGAGAAGAGGAGAACCTGTTTGTGAAGAAGATGTCTGCAGCATCACATGAAGGAGAGGAAGATCATGTGCCTGAATTCGCTAAGGTGCAGAATTCTATTCGTTTGGTTGTTCAGGAGAACTTTCGAGATCAAAAGGATTTTAGGTATGTGATGAGTCAAGTTCTTGTGGATCTTTTTGGTTTGAAGACAGAAGAAGTGTTGGCGATAATGGACTACCCCAGGAGGGGTGTTTATGATATAGTTTTTGTTGACAAAGTTTTTTTTGAAGGATATCTAAGGAAAATGACTGCAAGCCAGGATAAAAGAATGGAGGGGATAAGTGTAATGCCACACTTCCCCGTTAGAGATAAATGGATCATTGTTAAAATGTACTCTCCATTGGTGGACGAAGAGGATGTTCTTACATTTTTGGAGTTTTTTTGTTTGTCAGTAACACCAAAAGGGAAGATTTATAATGAATTTGGTTTTTGGACTTCGAAGTGGAAATTTTTGGTCCGTTTCAAAGAAGATGAGCAGGGGACTGTGTTGCTTCCCCCAGCTAGGTTTAAGTTGGGTAATATAAATGGTGATATTTTTTTCAGTGGTATACCCACTTTTTGTCGAGTTTGTCGTCAATACGGGCATGGAAAGGAAAATTGTTCGGGTGGTGTATGTGGTTTTTGCAAAAAAGGTGATCATGAGTCAAAGGATTGTAAAGATCGGAGGAAGTGCAACTTGTGTCAGGAAGATACGCATGTTTTTAAGAATTGCCCAAAGAGGAAAAGAAATAAAGAGAAGGAGGTAGTGGTTAAAAAGGTTTTGGTAGAGAGAAAGGAGGAAAGTGTAGAAAAGGTGTTGGTGGTAAAGGGAAAAGAAAGCAAACCTGTAGGAGTGCAGAGGGAGATGGAGAAAACAAGAGTAGATTGGGGGGATAGGGTAGAGAGTGAAATGGGAGGTGTAAGTCAGGGAACTGGCCGTGGTAAGGTTAAAAAGCAAGAAAAGAGAAAGGAACAGGAAGTGGAGGTGGCAATGGAAGAAAATATAGTTGTTTTTCAACAACCTATGTTTATAAAGAATGCAGAATATTTTAACCGGTTGTACCGTAAGTTGTATGATGAGAAACGTTTGGACTATCTTATAGAGAATGTTAGGAAAGAACTAATAAGAGATAAAAATGTTTTTTGTGTGAAATATAGAATACCAGATGGTGTATCGAAACAAGTTTTTTCAGCATCAAGGGTTGAAGATTTGTCCCTTAAGGTTCTGAGTTGGGTTGGGGTTCATGCTTTTGATAATGGTTACAAGTATTTTACTTGATGTTATTACTGTTGTTAATACAGTTATAATTTAATTTTTATTTTTTTGGTATCCATTCAGGTTCTGAAACATTTCTTTCTTTGTAAGTATTGTTGTATTTTTGTAATTTTTTTTTCTGACATTAAAAGTACCAAAACCTGATGATGATTTAAGTTGGAGTCCACGTCTTGTCTCCCTTTGGGGAGAAGAGGACTGTGGAGTGGACTTTAATTTTAACCTGAATAGGTTTTAAAAAAAAAAAAAAAAAATCTGTTCTTATCAGTTTAATATCTGATACGTCCCCTATCTGGGGACCATATATTAAATGGATTTTTAGAACAGGGAGATGGAAAAAGAGCTTGCTCTGTCCACTCCACGCATTGACCTGGTATTGCAGTATCTCCAGGACCGGTGCACCCCTTCTTTAATGCAGTTTCTAAAATCAGAAAGAATTGAATTCAATGTTTTTTGTTCATTTTGCTTGTTTGTCGGATTTTGGGATGGACTCTTTGGCTTTGCTTTTCTTCTCCTCATTGGATTTTTCATGTTCAAAGTTGCAGAAGCCAGATTACAAGCTCATTTTGGTTCAACTTCAGCAACTGTGCATTGCATTGCCATGTAATGTGATGCAATGCTATCTTTCTAGCTCTCCCTTTTTACTTCCTTTTGGATAAACAGACATATTAGGCAAGCATTTTGGAGCTTTCACCTAAATAACTACAGGTGGTGAGATAAGCTGCACAATATAATTGACCTTTCAGTATATTGTTGCACACACACCATCTATTTAGCAAATGCCCTTGTTATCAACAGCAGCCTTTTAAACTCACCTGAGCTAACAGGTATGTGCGCTGGTTACTCTGCTGCGCTTAAAATTTCTTTTTTGGTTTGCTACAATGCCTTTTCTGAAACGTTGTCTCCTTCTGCTGGAACACTGACTTCTTTCATTTAATGCCTGCAGACTATAAAAGAGAACCCAACCCAAAAAGTTTGGTTGATTAGTCTGTGGCATTCTGTTAAACTGTTGCTTATGGCGGTCTCTGTGAGCTTCTCAGCGACATTCAGCCAGCCAGGTATCCTGCCTGCAGTAGATGGAATGTGGCAATGGAACGCTGGCTGCGCGTGTCATAATAGGCTCTGAGCCTTTATATACCTGTGCACAGCAGCAGCCACCTTCAGTCTGCTGCTGGACAGCCAGCAGCAGCAGCAGCAGGAGAGGTATGTAATCAGGAGCCCTCCTGCTAAGGGTAGACAGCTGCTCGTTCCACCCCACCCCCCGCCTTAATTGGTTCTCCTCCCTTCCAACGGTGTTGAGGCGGGTGGGAACAGCAGGGGGTGAAGGTGCTGTGTTTAAAGAGGTGGAGTTATGCAGATCTAAAACGCGTGGATTGCAGCAGCAGCAAGCCGAAAAGTGCAGGCATGTAAGGGATCTAGAGGTTGACAACATGTCTTCTTAACGGGAGTCCAGGAGCTCATCTCCACAAATGGACTTTTCAGGATCCTTGGGTGACTCCGTAGTTTGAAACCAATTCTGGTTATCGCTTCTCGGCCTTTTGGCTAAGATCAAGTGTAGTATCTGTTCTTATCAGTTTAATATCTGATACGTCCCCTATCTGGGGACCATATATTAAATGGATTTTTAGAACAGGGAGATGGAAAAAGAGCTTGCTCTGTCCACTCCACGCATTGACCTGGTATTGCAGTATCTCCAGGACCGGTGCACCCCTTCTTTAATGCAGTTTCTAAAATCAGAAAGAATTGAATTCAATGTTTTTTGTTCATTTTGCTTGTTTGTCGGATTTTGGGATGGACTCTTTGGCTTTGCTTTTCTTCTCCTCATTGGATTTTTCATGTTCAAAGTTGCAGAAGCCAGATTACAAGCTCATTTTGGTTCAACTTCAGCAACTGTGCATTGCATTGCCATGTAATGTGATGCAATGCTATCTTCCTAGCTCTCCCTTTTTACTTCCTTTTGGATAAACAGACATATTAGGCAAGCATTTTGGAGCTTTCACCTAAATAACTACAGGTGGTGAGATAAGCTGCACAATATAATTGACCTTTCAGTATATTGTTGCACACACACCATCTATTTAGCAAATGCCCTTGTTATCAACAGCAGCCTTTTAAACTCACCTGAGCTAACAGGTATGTGCGCTGGTTACTCTGCTGCGCTTAAAATTTCTTTTTTGGTTTGCTACAATGCCTTTTCTGAAACGTTGTCTCCTTCTGCTGGAACACTGACTTCTTTCATTTAATGCCTGCAGACTATAAAAGAGAACCCAACCCAAAAAGTTTGGTTGATTAGTCTGTGGCATTCTGTTAAACTGTTGCTTATGGCGGTCTCTGTGAGCTTCTCAGCGACATTCAGCCAGCCAGGTATCTTGCCTGCAGTAGATGGAATGTGGCAATGGAACGCTGGCTGCGCGTGTCATAATAGGCTCTGAGCCTTTATATACCTGTGCACAGCAGCAGCCACCTTCAGTCTGCTGCTGGACAGCCAGCAGCAGCAGCAGGAGAGGTATGTAATCAGGAGCCCTCCTGCTAAGGGTAGACAGCTGCTCGTTCCACCCCACCCCCCGCCTTAATTGGTTCTCCTCCCTTCCAACGGTGTTGAGGCGGGTGGGAACAGCAGGGGTGAAGGTGCTGTGTTTAAAGAGGTGGAGTTATGCAGATCTAAAACGCGTGGATTGCAGCAGCAGCAAGCCGAAAAGTGCAGGCATGTAAGGGATCTAGAGGTTGACAACATGTCTTCTTAACGGGAGTCCAGGAGCTCATCTCCACAAATGGACTTTTCAGGATCCTTGGGTGGCTCCGTAGTTTGAAACCAATTCTGGTTATCGCTTCTCGGCCTTTTGGCTAAGATCAAGTGTAGTATCTGTTCTTATCAGTTTAATATCTGATACGTCCCCTATCTGGGGACCATATATTAAATGGATTTTTAGAACAGGGAGATGGAAAAAGAGCTTGCTCTGTCCACTCCACGCATTGACCTGGTATTGCAGTATCTCCAGGATCGGTGCACCCCTTCTTTAATGCAGTTTCTAAAATCAGAAAGAATTGAATTCAATGTTTTTTGTTCATTTTGCTTGTTTGTCGGATTTTGGGATGGACTCTTTGGCTTTGCTTTTCTTCTCCTCATTGGATTTTTCATGTTCAAAGTTGCAGAAGCCAGATTACAAGCTCATTTTGGTTCAACTTCAGCAACTGTGCATTGCATTGCCATGTAATGTGATGCAATGCTATCTTTCTAGCTCTCCCTTTTTACTTCCTTTTGGATAAACAGACATATTAGGCAAGCATTTTGGAGCTTTCACCTAAATAACTACAGGTGGTGAGATAAGCTGCACAATATAATTGACCTTTCAGTATATTGTTGCACACACACCATCTATTTAGCAAATGCCCTTGTTATCAACAGCAGCCTTTTAAACTCACCTGAGCTAACAGGTATGTGCGCTGGTTACTCTGCTGCGCTTAAAATTTCTTTTTGGGTTTGCTACAATGCCTTTTCTGAAACGTTGTCTCCTTCTGCTGGAACACTGACTTCTTTCATTTAATGCCTGCAGACTATAAAAGAGAACCCAACCCAAAAAGTTTGGTTGATTAGTCTGTGGCATTCTGTTAAACTGTTGCTTATGGCGGTCTCTGTGAGCTTCTCAGCGACATTCAGCCAGCCAGGTATCCTGCCTGCAGTAGATGGAATGTGGCAATGGAACGCTGGCTGCGCGTGTCATAATAGGCTCTGAGCCTTTATATACCTGTGCACAGCAGCAGCCACCTTCAGTCTGCTGCTGGACAGCCAGCAGCAGCAGCAGCAGGAGAGGTATGTAATCAGGAGCCCTCCTGCTAAGGGTAGACAGCTGCTCGTTCCACCCCACCCCCCGCCTTAATTGGTTCTCCTCCCTTCCAACGGTGTTGAGGCGGGTGGGAACAGCAGGGGGTGAAGGTGCTGTGTTTAAAGAGGTGGAGTTATGCAGATCTAAAACGCGTGGATTGCAGCAGCAGCAAGCCGAAAAGTGCAGGCATGTAAGGGATCTAGAGGTTGACAACATGTCTTCTTAACGGGAGTCCAGGAGCTCATCTCCACAAATGGACTTTTCAGGATCCTTGGGTGGCTCCGTAGTTTGAAACCAATTCTGGTTATCGCTTCTCGGCCTTTTGGCTAAGATCAAGTGTAGTATCTGTTCTTATCAGTTTAATATCTGATACGTCCCCTATCTGGGGACCATATATTAAATGGATTTTTAGAACAGGGAGATGGAAAAAGAGCTTGCTCTGTCCACTCCACGCATTGACCTGGTATTGCAGTATCTCCAGGACCGGTGCACCCCTTCTTTAATGCAGTTTCTAAAATCAGAAAGAATTGAATTCAATGTTTTTTGTTCATTTTGCTTGTTTGTCGGATTTTGGGATGGACTCTTTGGCTTTGCTTTTCTTCTCCTCATTGGATTTTTCATGTTCAAAGTTGCAGAAGCCAGATTACAAGCTCATTTTGGTTCAACTTCAGCAACTGTGCATTGCATTGCCATGTAATGTGATGCAATGCTATCTTTCTAGCTCTCCCTTTTTACTTCCTTTTGGATAAACAGACATATTAGGCAAGCATTTTGGAGCTTTCACCTAAATAACTACAGGTGGTGAGATAAGCTGCACAATATAATTGACCTTTCAGTATATTGTTGCACACACACCATCTATTTAGCAAATGCCCTTGTTATCAACAGCAGCCTTTTAAACTCACCTGAGCTAACAGGTATGTGCGCTGGTTACTCTGCTGCGCTTAAAATTTCTTTTTGGGTTTGCTACAATGCCTTTTCTGAAACGTTGTCTCCTTCTGCTGGAACACTGACTTCTTTCATTTAATGCCTGCAGACTATAAAAGAGAACCCAACCCAAAAAGTTTGGTTGATTAGTCTGTGGCATTCTGTTAAACTGTTGCTTATGGCGGTCTCTGTGAGCTTCTCAGCGACATTCAGCCAGCCAGGTATCCTGCCTGCAGTAGATGGAATGTGGCAATGGAACGCTGGCTGCGCGTGTCATAATAGGCTCTGAGCCTTTATATACCTGTGCACAGCAGCAGCCACCTTCAGTCTGCTGCTGGACAGCCAGCAGCAGCAGCAGCAGGAGAGGTATGTAATCAGGAGCCCTCCTGCTAAGGGTAGACAGCTGCTCGTTCCACCCCACCCCCCGCCTTAATTGGTTCTCCTCCCTTCCAACGGTGTTGAGGCGGGTGGGAACAGCAGGGGGTGAAGGTGCTGTGTTTAAAGAGGTGGAGTTATGCAGATCTAAAACGCGTGGATTGCAGCAGCAGCAAGCCGAAAAGTGCAGGCATGTAAGGGATCTAGAGGTTGACAACATGTCTTCTTAACGGGAGTCCAGGAGCTCATCTCCACAAATGGACTTTTCAGGATCCTTGGGTGGCTCCGTAGTTTGAAACCAATTCTGGTTATCGCTT